>NC_083116.1:126563924-126893612 GCF_949774975.1 Lagenorhynchus albirostris
TATTTGCAAATGATGTGACAGACAAGGGCTTAATCTCCAAAATATACGAACAGCTCATCCAACTCAACAACAACAAAATAACCCACTTGAAAAATGGGCAGAAGACCTTAACAGGCATTTCTCCAAAGAAGACATACAGATGGCCAGTGGGCACATGAAAAGCTGCTCAACATCACTAATTATCAGAGAAACGCAAATCAAAACTACAATGAGGTAGCACCTCACACCAGTCAGAATGGCCATGGTTAAAAAGTCCACAAATAACAGATGCTGGAGAGGGTGTGGAGAAAAGGGAACCCCCCTACACTGTTGGTGGGCATGTAAGTTGGTACAGCCATTATGGAAAACAATATGGAGGTTCCTCAGAAAGCTAAAAATAGAATAACCGTATGATCCAGCAATCCCACTCCTGGGAATATACCTGGCCAAATGTGTAATTCAAAAAGATACGTGCACCCCCATGTTTATAGCAGCACTGTTCACAATAGCCAAAAGATGGCAACAACCTAAGTGTCCATCAACAGATGAATGGACAAAGAAGATGTGATACATATATACAATGGACTATTAGCCATAAAAAGGAACGAAATAATACCATCTGCAGCAACATGGATGCAACCAGAGATTATCATACTAAGTGAAGTAAGTCAGAAAGAGAAAGATAAATACCGTATGATATCACTTACATGTGGAATCTATAATATGACACAAATGAACCTATCTACAAAACAGAAACAGACTCATGGCTATAGAGAACAGACTTGTAGTTGCCAAGGGGGAGGAGCGGGGGAGGGAGAGGGATGGAGTGGGAGTTTGGGGTTGGTAGATGCAAACTATTACATTTAGAATGGATAAACAACAAGGTCCTAATGTAGAGCACAGGGAACTATACTCAATATCCTGTGATAAACCATAATGGAATACAAAAAAAAGAATGTATATGTGAATAACTGAGTCACTTTGCTGTGCATCAGAGATTGGCACACATTGTAAATCAACTATACTTTAATAAAAAAAAGTTCATCTCTTTTTAATTCTAATGTGTTTTTTTTAAGTTTAAGCATTTCTTCAATAACCATTCTATATGCAATTCATACTGAAAATGGTCTGTAATATCCCTTGGTTCTTTTTCCCACTGGCTTTGCCTTTTTCCTATGGACCTTAACATCTTCTGTATAATTATGTGGGTCAGAATAGAATTCAGAATGTTATAGTGGTAATTATCATCTGCCTTCCATGTCCCTTTATGGTTATGCGATTGTAAGGGGTAGGGAAAGTGATGAATTTTAAAATATTTATACTCTACCTGAAATACAATCATTTGAATTTACAGAATAATTGGTGAAAATTTCAAAGAGTCTTATCAAGATACAGTTCCCCAAATCTCAGGTGGAGACACACAGTTATCATGAGAAGTAAGGACTGCCTAGTGTCCTGTCTAACCAATGGATAATCATCTATTCATAATGCTAAACAAATGCAGTAATACACATTTGTAAACTAATGAAAAAGAAGTAGCCAAACTGTTTTCAGATCATTTGTAGTCAGCCACCTTTTCATTCTCTAAACTAACAGTGGTGCTATTATAAGAAATAGGTATTGTTGAGGATAAATTTTAAGATATGGAAGAAATGAAATTCATACGTGAGTCTCAAATGCATTACATTAGTGACAGCTAACCTCTGCATGACATAGTTTGCAAAATGCTTTAACACTTCTTCAACTTGAATGAATCTAAAAATAATCTGAGTTGCTGTCACCCTGTAATATTAATCAAGAGAAAATATTTTCTATGTCAAGAAAATTTTTTAATGTCATCTGGCATTTCTGGGGTCCCTCGCTTAGTTTATCAGCTACTGAGAAGCAACTTGTACATATATTTTTCATGGAAAAGCAAGAAAATATATTTTGCTGTGATGACAGAAGTCACTGCCCCATAACTGTTATTTTCTGGGCATAGCATAGGTTCATAGTCCCAGACGCCCATCTGAACACAGCATAGAGGCATGCAGCCATCCACGGTCGTCCGGACGCCCATCTGAACACAGCATAGAGGCATGCAGCCATCCACGGTCGTCTGAGACCTACAGCAGCACCCAACATAGCTCAGGGTCTGCTTTTATTACTCCAAATTGAATTGACTGAAACAGGAAAACAAATCCAAAAGCCTTTCCATTTTTTCCAATTCATTTAAACTGAATAACAGGAAACTCCAAACAAGCCAACACATTTGGAACAGTGATTTAATGCACCCGGATAGGCTCCATGCTTTGACATACATCTTCACGCAGGAAAGTAATAAAACAAGTCAGCCTGGAGTTATGGGCGTTGACTTTTAATCATTTGGCTCGTTCTGAATGTGTTGCAGAATCTCCCTGAATAAACACTTTGGGTGGAATCAGTCATTTCCTCAAAAACATTCCCCACCATCACCAGTCACAAACCAGACTAAATGTGCTCTTCGCTTACAAACCACAGAACCTACATCCGTATGCTACCTACCGCATGCCAACTGTTTCCCAATGCAGCATTACAACTCACGAGCAATGCTTTGCTGCTTCCCGTGGTGCCTAGGACAGTTGGAGCGGGCTAGAACTGACCAGGGCCAACTGGACAGTTTGACTTTGGCCCAGGTCACTTATTGATGTCTGTTTTCCATCTGTCCCAGAAAGGAGTTATTTCTGCCTTGCTGCAAACACGTGACAATGCACGGTGAGAATTCTTTTGACGGTGCGGAATGGAAACTCCGTCAGTGTAGCACGTGCACATGCGCGCACACACACACTTACACAGAGGTATTTAAATGTACTAAGAAATTTCATGGGGATCCAGCAAAACCTGAACCCCAGTACTTAGGAAACTCAGGCACCTTATGAAATGCGCACTCGCCGTCTGTCTCCATCATTCACACCTCAGCTTTCGGAGAGACCTGCTCTATTTCTTCCAGATTGGAAACTTTCACACAGTCTAAGTGGACCCAGCAAGACCCTACTTACTCAGTCTCACCATGGTCCAACCTTCAAGTCACATGCCAAGTCTTAGAGACTTGTTTTTCAGTATGACAGGAAAATTATGACAATTCCAGAAGACTTGCCCCAGAACATGCCATTATGGTTTTATGGCAAGAATATGAATACAAAACAACATTTATTCCAGGGAAAAAGATGTCCGTCTCTTTATCCCATAAGGCACTTAATTGAGACGTAATGGGTGTAAAGAATTCCTCTCCTTTTTTTAAAAAAAAAATCTTTATTTATCTATTTGGCTGCGCTGGGTCTTAGTTGCAGCATGCGGGATGTCCGTTGCCGCACGTGGGATCTTCTAGTCGCGGCCGGTGGGATCTAGTTCCCTGACCAGGGATCCAACCTGGGCCCCCTGCATTCGGAGTGTGGAATCTTAACCACTGGACATCCAGGGAAGTCCCCATAATTCCTCTTCTTGATTTGAACAGGGAAGAAGGACTTGTCTGAGGGAGTGGGGGACTGATTATTTTATTCTCCACGTACCCAGCACATTTACATTTCCGTATCGCGAGATATACAGTTGCAAGATGCTAGCAAACTGAGGTTGGCTCTCTCCCCGTGAAGGAGGCATCTCTTACATTTCAAGTAGTGAGCTGGTCTCTTCCTTTTCTGTATTCAAGTTAACACACTTATTCTCAGTATTAGTCACCTATTTTGCTCGCACAAACCTTGCCTCCCCAATGACACTTCTAGAATAGATTATTTTCTTACGATTTAGCTACTTTGACTTGAACTGTGAATATTCTGACTTATTTTCCTTGCTCTCAAAGTAACCAATTTGTATATAAAGATGTTTTTAGAAATTAAAACTAACCAATCCTCAAGAGTGCCTCAACATTCTACCCCTCAGAGAGAGGCACAGAATACATTGGAGGTGCATATCTGCACATATCGGATCTTCTTACACATTTACCTAACAATATACAGTATTATTTACATCTTTTCACAGCATCTTTCATGCTCCAGTATTACCCTTAAGTGCTAGATGCTAATCCACTGGATGAATGTAAGACAAGTTACTTACTAATTTTCTATCGTGAACAACTATGGGTTCACTTTTTGCTTTCTAAAAATAAATACCTGGATTTGTGTATCTGTATGTTTAAATTTATGCATATTTTCTAGATCTTTGTGTACTTTCCCAAATATCTTCATAAACTAGCTCATTTGAAGTAAATCACATTATCAAGGAGTATATACACTTTAAAAATGAACATACAGTGAACATATATAATGTAAGTTTGAGTATATTCATAAATTTATAATACCACCAAATTGTATAAAGGTTTCCATTTTCAGCCCTGCCCCCCCTTTTTTATTGGAGTAGAGTTGCTTTACAATGTTGTGTTAGTTTCTGCTCTACAGCAAAGTGAACAAGCTATATGTATACATACATCCCCTCCATTTTGGATTCCCTTCCCATTTAGGTCACCACAGAGCATTGAGTAGAGTTCCTTGTGCTATACAGTAGGTTCTTATTATCTATTTTATACATAGCCCTTTTTTTAAAAAAAACAAACATGATATTACTACTTTGTTAAAACTTTGCCAAAATAATAGGAAAAAAAGTAAAATCTTGCAAAATTATTTTTTGGCAGGAGGGATAGCAGTGAGGTTTGATTATTTTATGTGTTTACTGGCTATTTTTTGTCTTATTCTGGAAATTGCCTGTTCACATCTTTATTCACTTTTGTTTTGTTGGTTGTGAAGGCTATTTTGAGGGGCCAGTAAGATATCAGTTTTTGGTGGTTTTTTTTTGCGGTACGCGGGCCTCTCACTGTTGTGGCCTCTCCCGTTGCGGAGCACAGGCTCCGGACGCGCAGGCTCAGCAGCCATGGCTCACGGGCCCAGTCGCTCCGCGGCATGTGGGATCTTCCCGGACCGGGGCACGAACCCGTGTCCCCCGCCCCACTAGGCAGGCGGACTCTCAACCACTGAGCCACCAGGGAAGCTCAAGATATCGGTTTTTTGCTTATTGATGTATGACCATTTCTTTCCAGGTAACTGTGTCATTTGAATTTTTATGTACTGCATTTTGCATACAGAATAAATAAAATATCACGTTTTTCCTTTACACTTTCATTTCTAATTGTCATACCTGAGAATACTTTCCTTGACAGAACATTACAGAAGTCACCGATGGTTTTGCTTTTTTTTTGGTTTTTCTGGTAGTGTTAAAGTTTTGTTTACTATGTGTAAGTTTTGAAAATCTATCTACAATGCATTTCGCCGTGTGGCGTGAGATAGGCATCCAGTTTGCATTAGAATAATCCATCTTTTCAGGAGAGATGTGGAATGCCAGCTTCACGAGCTACTGCTTCCATTGTTACCATACCCTTGTTTCTGTTACCTGTCTATTCCAGCATGTGTTTATTATTGTTTCTATTGTATAGTCCTCTGTGTTCCAATGCCCCATCATCTCTCCCTTCGGTATGTTTCTGGCTGTTCTTTCACTCCAGGTGAATTTTAGAAGTCAACAAAGGGAATCTGGCTGGGGTCGTTCTGAACTTTTGGAAAGTAATTTAGGGCGTAGGAACATTTCTACCGTATTGAGGCGTCTCAGCGACCCCTTATGCCTCCAGTTTCTGAAGCACTTCACTCTTCTTTAGCTATATGGATTTCTTCTTCATATTTTTCATTCCTAGTACTTGTAAGGAAGTTTACTCCCGGGAATGTAATTATTTTGCTTGGTACTATGACTGCGGTATTTCTAATGCATTTTTTGGAGTGTTATTTGGATATACAAAACCTTTTTATCTAAGTACCTTTCCTAAGTGAATTCTTTTTTTTTTTTCTAATCCTTTTCAAACTTCTAAGGTTTTAGTGGCTAGCACTTTTATGCGATGGTTTAAACCTTTTGGTGATAACAGGAGGCGTCTCCTAATCTGACTGTGCTGGGAAAGGCTTCTGTTCTTTTGCCCCCTGAGGCTGAGATGAGCTCTCTCTCAGATTAAGAAAGGAGGAAGCACTTTTGATTTAACTGAGGAATCTTATTAAAATGTCTTTTTCAGATGTCTGTTTCTGTGCAGCAGGGAGGGAATCCCATTGTTTTAACTTTGTCATCAGTGACCATTCTCATCAATGGGTTTACTAATGTTATCACAGGCGATCCTTAGATTTCTGGCATGTAACGCTGTCCTGATATGCTCTTTATTGTTAAGTACAGACAGGTTCATTCCTTCCTGTATTCATTCATGCATTCAACCTGTATCTGACCATTTCAAATTAATATATGTACCACAATGTAATGAATGGAATGGAACGGAATGCGGTTTCAGAGTGTGCAAGGATTACACAGGGTAATACAATGGGGTGGTGTGTGACTACCTTAGTCACGGAACCCAGGGCACCATCTCTCTGAAAAGGTGACAATTTCAGCCGATGAGTGATGAGGAAGATGCAGCTTTGACCTATTATGAGCTCTCCGAGTGGGGAATGGGTTTGGCCTCTTCAGTGCACAAAAGGAATGCCAGTTTGGTGGTGGATTAATGACTGGTATTGAATTTGCTGTAAAACTAATGAATCTTTGGAAGGCCCCTTCTCTTCTAAGGCCCTGCACCTAAATTCAGATTTTTTAGTTTTATATTCTCTTTAAACATAATTTAAGCTTTACGTCTCACGACATCTTTATCTGTGTCTGCTAATGACAGAAGGATAATGATAAAAGATGTGGTCTGATCAACTTCTGGCCAAGTTACGCTAAGAAATATAGACCTTCCTTTAGGGATAATGGAAGATTTATAAACAAGGGAGTTGCCTGACCTGATACACATAACCTACGTACGTATATATGTTATATATTATACTATATGTATTAGACTTTGTTTTTAGAGGAGTTTTAGGTTCACAGCAAAATGGAGGGGAAGGCACAGAGAGTTCCCATATGCCCCCTGCCCCCCACATATGCACAGCCTCCCCCATTGTCCACACCCCCCTCCAGAGGGTACATCTGCTACAGCCGATGAACCCGTACTGACACATCATCATCACCCGAATCCATAGTTTACATTAGGGTTCACCCTTAGTGGTGTACAGTCCACAGGTTTGGACAAACACACAACGGCATGTGTCCACCGTGAGAGCGTCATACAGAGCCATCTCCCTGCCCTGAAGTGCCTCTGTGCTCCGCCTGTTGACCCCCCCCTCCTCCCCAATTTATAGTTTCAAAACATCATTCTGCTTCTCGGGCAGATAATGTACTAGACAAAGGGAACACTGGAAAAAAGGAAACGAGTTTCTACGAGGCACCATTTTGTTTGCCTCTTTGCATTAATATGTTCAAAGTGAAACTAATCTAACTTTGGTCAGAGGTGGCACCTGTAATATCTTTCAAAAGGCCTTTGCTCCAAAACAACTCTGTATCTATGAAAAACCTTTGGCATTATGGTATTCAAGAGAATATTTTAATCTCCTTTTTATCATTTAGCTATCAGCAGACCAAAACAATCCAGACAGTGGTTACTGCTCAAGTAACTTCTCAGCAGGTGGAAGAATCAAACTACAGAAAGGCCACGGTCACCAAAGAAAGGAGACCATCTTCTACAGCTGTGTTCTTATGGCCATGAAGGACAGTGATGTTGGGGCCTCACACAGCCCTTGCTTCTCTAGATGTGGCTCTTCTGTGTGTTCTCATGACACCTATGTATGCTTCCTGTAGCACAATAACATGCTTCTACACACACACAGAGTCAACTCGCATTCTTCGTGGTAGTAGTATTCCATACGTCACCACAAATACTGAATTAGCAAATACTGAACCATCGCTCCTACAGGAAACACAGGGTTACGTGCCTATAAGCATCTGGTCACATTTTCATCCACTGCCCATATATAACTTTGTTTTATGTGTGTTTTACGTGTGCTTCTGTTTAAAGACACCTCATTGAATATATATTGCGGATACACTAACGTTGAACGCACGTCCATCCGCACTACAAGTCAACCCTGAATGAAGCTTTTCCAACACCTATTTTCTCTCTAAGACACGTCACAAACTTCTTACGCTGAGGAACACTACCTCAGTACTTCATCACCACACCCAACGTCATTTTAGGCAGCAAAATCATCAACCAAAAGGACAAAAATGCAAACAACTTTTTAGACCATGTAAAGGACACCTGTTTATAGTAGGACAGCTGAAAAGGGCAGAGCACTGACCTCAGCTAGGGACGTGGGCGGCACTGAACTCAACACTTTTACCACTGTGCACGTCCATGGATAACTGCAAACATGCTGTAAGTATTGATTTGGGTTGCAAATAATTTAAGTAAGACCAGCCTGCAAATACGGAACCTACAAAAAATGAGACTCAACTGTGTATCTCTTCTGCAACAGACTGTGAGCTTTCGGAGGGCGGGAGGCAGACACGACCCATCCTTGTTCCAATGAAAACAGCATCGTGTCTAACCCTGGCTAATCCACGGACTGTTGTTTTCAAACTTTAAAAAATTATAGCATTCTTTTATTTTTTTAACCTGACACCCCAGTAAAACAGGTAAACTTGATAAAAGTGGGCTTTCTCTGCTTGACTACTGTCCTTCTCCTTGCCCTTCTGGGAGGGTAACACGAATTGAACAAGCCGTTATCACGAGCAGACACCAACACTCTAGAAATCATGCGTTTCAGATTCTAGAATCTTAGCTCAGTGTGTTTTTCCTCACCCAAAGCCGACTCACTCCTCAAGTGCAATTCCAGTGAAAGACCACGATTCTTCCTCTCCCAGAAAACGAGAGATGAAACACCACGCATGATTCCTAGCTACGTGTCATTCCTGAGCTGTCCTCAGTGTGAAAATGTCTAATATACAACAGCTGACACCCCCGGAATGAACACTTCACCACAAACTGTAAGTTGTCCAGTGGGGATTTGAAATGTCCCTTTTCCCCTCGGGAATTAATTAATTCATTCCAGCCTCCTGGAAGTAATTAATCTCTGCTCTGTGTGGAGTCCTGTTAGGGAGATGTGAGCCCCCAAGATCAGTTAGGACGCATGATTTAAAGGGAACTGCACGAAAACCTGCTACTGACATAACCATCTATGCAGGAGGACTTCTGGGGCTCTTTCAACGCCTTTCTGTCTTATAACCCAGCCCTGTGTGAAGTTCTAGGAGGACGGTGCTCAAACACTTGAGTTTTGATCATGTTAAATGGAGCAAAATTAGACCTTAATCTATGTCGACACCAGCACGATGACGTTTTCAGCAGACTTCGTCCCTGGTTCTGGCAGAGGGTGACGCAGCTGATGATTCACACGTCTGCCAGCCCTGCGTTTCTTTGCCTGCGGCAGCTGTGTTAGGAGGTGTTCCCACAGATCCGACGGCTCCAGAAGCTGTCTGTGGGCACGTGGCCCCTTTCACAAGCCCAACGTTCTGGAAGATACACTGACATAAAAACGGACTCCAGGATAGACAATGGCCAAACTGTTCCCTCGTCCCATTACCTGGAAACCCACATGAGGAAGCATCTAGAGTTTCCTGGCGTGAAATTCTAGGAATCAGTGTGTATTAGTGATATGTCCCCAAGATGACTGTTCAGAGTGAGGGAGGACCAAGCACACTGATGGGGGAAGGATGGGAGGGTTAGAAGATCCAGGCTGTGAGGAGAGGCCGGGCTGTGCTCCAAACCATTACTGTTGGCTCCGATCACAGCCCTCAGTGTGAGCAGGGAACCTGGCTGGCATCTGAGACCTGGGACTAGAGCCAGTTTGATGGGCCTCGGCAGACCCTCAGGCACCCGTAACAAGACCAGTTCCAAATCCCAACTACAGTAGCACAGGGCTGTGAAAATGCCCCTGGGCACAAACAGGATCCAGGCATCAAGGTCAGGCTGACCTCCCTGCTAAGACTGAGCTGTAGAGTAGGTCAGAGGACGCATACGTCTACTGCATGTGGGTTCACTTTCCCCGGGTGTGTGTTTTTCTCCTTTATTTCCCATCCAGGGGAAATAAACTGACTTTCTGGAAGAGCACCTAGATAGTTCCTATCCAGACTCAGAATAGACGCTGTTTGATCTAGAAGGATTCTAACACTCACACAATAACCAAAGACTGCTATATTTCTGGCATTGTTGTAGTGCATTTGGACGAAGATACGGTCTTACCAAGAATAAGCGCTGATGAGATGTTTGCCCACTCTGTACGCAACATCATTTCAGCCTCAGTTGGCAATCGAATTTTCACGGAGCAAAAAATAATTACACGCACTAAAACTGTCAGTCCAGAAACAGGACAATTAGGATCTTTCGTCCTCTTCATTCACTCTCTAGTCTTAAGCAATTCCTGGTGGCAGAAGAGTGTGTAAGACATTTACCGTATCAATTTTTTTCTCTTTCAAATTCAACTAAGCTTACCATTTAACATGGCCAGAAGGAACAAAAGTAGAACTATAAACTTTGTTTTTAAGAATTTTAGTTTTTACAATTCACGTTTGTTTTCATTTCTAAATGAGACCTAAAGATCCTTTCATTGAAGAACCCTAAATTGTCCAACATTTAAGTAGAGGCCTAAGTCTCTAGCATTGTAGATTATTTTAAAAAATGCTCTATCTTGAAAACAATAGGTTAACTGCAATGTTTTTTTATTTCTTGCTGTATTTTGTATTTTGTCAATCTGAAAGGTTAGACCATGGCTAATTTTGCCAGAAAAGCATGTTTTGCTAATAAATCTCTAGATAAATCTGTCTTTGTTCTTGTCAGGAAGCGAAAAGAGCTATCACACATACTTAAGTGTTCTAAAATGTGTTTCAGGAGGTCAAATTCATTCTGAGCTGTGATTTTTCTTCGATGATACACATTTTCCTTTGCTATTTTAACAGGATAGCAGTTAGTCATAGAAAATGGTAGAGAGTGGGTTCTTTTTCCATTTTTAAAGGATTTGGTTAACGGACTTGGATTAAAATAATTCAATCAAGGGATAAACACACATGAATTAAATCTACACAGAAGAAAGGCCAATGAAAACGGCAAAGCTTAAGACAAAGAAATTAAAATCTAATAAAACATTTTAAACTGTTTCTCCTGCATTAAGTAGGCTGGAAGAGAAAACATGATGTGATGGGAAGAAACTCAGCTGGAAATGGAGCTGGAAAACTGAGACCTCAGTCCCCAGGGTAACGTCACTGAGTGCGGCCACCTCAGAGCTTCACTGCCTACATCTGTGTGATTAAGGAACTGGCTTAGATGACTTGCTCTTGACACAGAAATCTTCACTTACCTCCTTCTGACCTCAGTTCAAGTGTCGCTCTCAAGAAAAATGACTCGCTGATCCCCGAGTCTACACGAGTTACTCCTTCATGTCAGGTAACAGATACATAACTTACATTTTAAAAATCGTCTGCTTAACATGTACCAAGAGAATACACATTGCATGAGGGAGGAAATAGGAAGTTTGTTTGGAAATCTGTTTTGTTCACTATTTTTCCCCAATGTTTAACCCAATCCTTGGCACATGGTAGATAGTTAACAAATATTCATTGTAGGACTTCCCTGGTGGCATAGAGGTGAAGAATCCGCCTGCCAACGCAGGGGACACGGGAAGAGCCCACATGCCGCAGAGCAACTAAGCCGGTGCGCCACAACTACTGAGCCTGCGCTCTACAGCCCACGAGCCACAACTACTGGGCCCTCGTTCCTAGAGCCCGTGCTCCACAACAAGAGAAGCCATCGCAATGAGAAGCCTGTGCACCACACTGAAGAGTAGCCCCTGCTCGCCGCAACTAGAGAAAGCCCGTGTGCAGCAACGAAGACCCAACACAGCCAAAAATAAATAAATAAAATAAATAACTTAAAAAAATTCACTGTAAAAGGGAAAAGCGAATTAATGAACACTAACTGTTTGAAACAGCCCTTCCCTTTTCATGTTGAGGGAAGAATTCATGCAACGTTTTTCCAGATAATCAACCACATATTTTTTTCATCCCTTTTTGGAGAGCTACCTATGTGTCCATTATTTTGAGATACCAATGACCCTCATCATTTAGCTTCTTACATTGGGACATACATACTTTTTTATAATGAACATATTCCCATTGTGTTGTTTCTAATGTGAAACGCCGAAAAGGGAGGAGCAAGAATTTTTTATCTCAGAGTGCTGTGCCTTCCTTTTTCTTCCCCAGCCTTGAAACACTATTGAACTGTACCTGGTGGGAGGATGAACCCAATTTACACTGTCTCTCATTTTCCCAGTTGGTAATATTCGTGTTTATATCGACAGCCCATAGGCAACCCTACCTCACAGGCTATGTGCACCAGAATGATAATGATAATGATGAGGGAGCTTTCGTTTGAAAGCACCATATGTAACAGTCATTGACGAAATGTGTCTCCACCCACCCTCCATTTGTATGTTGACATCCTAACCCCCATGTGATGCTGTTAGGTCCTTCGGGAGGTGATGAGGTCATGAGGGTGTCACCCTCATGATGGGATTAGTGCCCATAAAAGACACCCCAGAGAGCCCCCTCATACCTTCTACCATGTGAGGACTCAGTAAGAAGACGACCATCTATGAACCAGGAAGCGCGTACTCACCGGACACCGAATCTGCTGGTACCTTGATCCTGGACTTCCAGCTTCCAGAACTGTGAGAAAAGAAATGTCTGTTGTTTATAAGACACCCAGAGTACAGTATTCTATCGTACAGCCTGAACCGACTAAGACAATAACACGGTATTACCATTCAGAATACCGCAGCCCTTGCATATACTCTGCGGACTGACGCAACATACGATGAATAACCTCCTAAAATGTAGAATGTTATGGGGCTTAGGGACAAAATGAAAACACTGATAGAAGATCATTCATTCCTATCTCGGTCACTAGTCAAAGTTTATTCTCAGCTGTTCTCACGGACACCATTCTGTAACTTCAAGACGAAGTGACTATATTAAAAAACCAAATTGCTAGGCAACCGAATTACAACTACCTTCCTGAAGAATAATTTAAAATGTCAAATGGTAATTCAGCCCCAGCCGAACTGGAACAATCAGTTCTCAATGGCCATTTCAGCCTTTCTAGGAACTGAAATGATTCAAGTCGTTGAAGCTTTCATTTGCTTTTTGAGATATTCCTATTTGGAGGTCAGAATTTTAACCATCACTGTTAGAAAGCTTCTTTCTCTAGCTTTATACAAAGTCCTGACGTTGGTTTGGAACCCTGAGAACCTGCTTTCTATTAATCTCTCTTCCTTTTGGTCCACGCTAACTCATATTGGAAGTGAGAGGATATGACAGACTAAACCGCACTTGAGAAAACATTTCATCATTGCGTTCAGTGCACGTGATGTGGCCTGGAATCTGAGAACTGAGCCTGTAGCGAGGAACGCAGGATGATAGAAGATTTGACCTTTGCCAATGCACTGATGTCAGTTACAGACACTGGGCTTACTGATCTTTCGGCAAGGTGGTGGAGATGGAAATAGAGCTGGCTTTCAATGATCGCTGGTCTTCTGTTTTGTCTATTTTACTATAATATTATATGTATATAGATGAGATCATATATCATCATATATATAACATGTATGTGATTATATATGTTATAAACAAAATACCTATGTAAATAAAATTATATACCTACACGTGTGTATCTATAAAAACTATATACAGGATTGTCTGTAATCCACTTTCACAGGCATCTTTTGGTGTCTAACGTTATTCACACAAGAATACAAACACTGTCCGAATCTTGTTTCCTGTATACTTGGTTTTTGATTGTAATGTTTTGGAGCAGCAAACAAAACCGCGCTGAAATGAAATCATGGTGCGCACAGCCCCCTGGAATGCCCGGAAACTTCCCAGCAATTCACTTGCCAGGGTCTAACAGAGAAATTGCTCCATGGGATAAATATGTTTGTTGTATTAGTAACTAAAACTACTTGGGACATTCGATACAAGTCTACAAAATAATGCATCGTTTATTATGCGTATTTACTTCAGACCATAGCTAATCTGACATGACTCATCCTGTAAGGCGGCAGACAATCCAAGATACGAAAATGTTCACGAACCTGTGTTTAATTACATAATAGTACTGCTTACGTTTAAACACCTGGGAAAATAATATTTTTAAATGGAACAATGAAAATCATTTATCTTCAGGTCTCAGTTCTATAGCCGAGCCAAATGCTGGCCATATTGCATTTGCTAAGGTCAGAGGTTGTTTTCAAATATTCTGTCAAGGAAGGAAAATTCAGCTTATTTCGTGAAACCACGGGGTTCAGAAGGAGAACTGTATGTTATCTGATAAGAACGAATGCTTTACACTCCAGTGCAGATAAGGTTTAGGATTTTTCACTGTTCCCAAATAAACCAGGCATCCACAAACGGCAGCAATATTAAAAATAATCTTATTCAATCCTTTTCATTTTAAGGATCTGAGACCCCTGGAAACGTAATGGAGTCATGACATATACACCAAATCCCCAGCAAAGGGACGTAAAGGAAACACAGAGACCCTTCCCCATCAC
Organism: Lagenorhynchus albirostris; assembly: GCF_949774975.1. NCBI lineage: Eukaryota > Metazoa > Chordata > Mammalia > Artiodactyla > Delphinidae > Lagenorhynchus > Lagenorhynchus albirostris. Next base: position 126,578,405 of record NC_083116.1, read on the forward strand.
CTTAGACATGTGCTATCATTACCAGGCTTTGAAGTGTTCCCAAGCTGCAAATTTGCAAAGCTCTCCAAGCTCTGTCCTCTGCCACACTTTGCTTCGGGCAGGAATCTGAGGAACTTAAGGCACGTTGCAAATACTAACTACATGTGAGTAGGCAAAGCATGTTAAGAGGGCATAACTCGAAGAAGATAAATGTTAGCCCCACTTGACCGTGACGGCGACGAAGGTACGGAGGCTGCCTCAACTCACGCCAGGTGTCGGAAATGGCAGACAGTCCACAGACGCCTTCACTAACTGGAACCACACCCTTCCTGGTGCCCCCTGAACCTGGTGGAAGGAACTATGAGAAAGCTCTGTTGGAGCACCGTGTCCAGAATTACCATGCCCCTAACAAGCTCCTTAGAACTGACATGTCAAATAACCATTTAGATGGTAGGTCAGGTCTAAGTCAAGCTGTGTGCCTATTACACATGCGTATTCAGAAATGAGGAACAGGGATCTAAATGTCCATCGGCAGATGAATGGATAAAGAAGATGTGGTACATGTATACAATGGAATACTACTCAGCCATAAAAAGGAACAAAAGTGAGTCATTTGTAGGGAGGTGGATGGACCTAGAGCCTGTCATACAGAGTGAAGTAAGCCAGAAAGAGAAAAACAAACACTGTATATCAACGCATGCATGTGGAATCTAGAAAAACGCTACAGATGAACCTATCTGCAGGCCAGGAACAGAGGTGCAGACGTAGGGAATGGACATGTGGACGTGGGTGGGGTAAGGGGAGGGTGGGACGAATTGGGAGATCAAGATTGACATATATACGCTACCACATGTAAAACAGAGAGCTAGGGGGAACCTGCTATAAAGCACAGGGAGCTCAGCTCGGTGCTCTGTGGTGACCGAGATGGATGGGATGGGGGAGGGGGGAGGGAGGTCCAAGAAGGAGGGGCTATATGTATCCATGTAGCTGATTCACTTCATTATACAGCGGAAACTAACACCACATTGTAAAGCAACTATACACCAGTAAAAAAAAAAAAAAAAGACAAGAAAGAAAATAAAAAGGAATGAGGAACAGGGAGCTACCCGTCCACATGTTCACACATTGGTTGTGAAATGAATATAGATGCAGGTCTCAAGTTTTCTCAATTCCTTGAATGAGGGGCCCACTGCAAGCAAACTACTTAACCCCAATGAAGAAAACAAAATGAATGTAACGCATGCGTCCTGGGGCGAGGTCTATCTTCAGCAGGCACTGCGGGCTGTGAAGAATAAACCCTGACTCTGTCCCTCAGGGGCTTGCATCTAAGTAGGAAGGATGGGCCTCGTGTTACCAAAGTAACAAGCTGCAAATGACACCAACAACAGAGGGATGGGAGTCAATCTGTATGGGGCTCGGAGCAAGGGATTAGAGCGCCAGCGCCGAAACCTCACCTTCCTGCAGGTTAAGTTAGTCTGGGTGTGCGGAACGGACTGGCCCAGCTGACGTTCCTTTATCAAAGTAGCAACCGGAAGGCAGTACCCTGTCAGGATCCAGCAAACGTCACCCTTGCAACTGTCTCCGTCCCCAGGACCGAATTCCATGAAGCCAAAAAAGGGAAGGAGTCCTCCGCTCAAGGGGGCCCAATGATTCTCCTCTTACTTCTAATCTCGGCCGCTGCATGTGCATCTCTCAGGGTCAGCTGGGGATGGGAAATCCCTCTGTCCTAGGAGAAGTACCTCCCACCACACAATGCGGGGGGCGGCAGTGGGGCTGCCCTGGCTTCTGGTCCCACCAGAATAATTTCATCAGAAGACCACGGTTTGCTCATCTCTTCACGGATATCCATCCATTCATACAAGGAGTATGTGCCCAAGATCAGAGCGAAAAGCTCATTTCCAACACTGGATCCTGTAACCACAATGCAGAACAACAGAGATGGGCCCCCGCCTTTTGGGGCTCTGGTGTGACATAAATACGCTTTCCTGAGTGTAAAGAGACGGGTCGTTCAGTCTTAAATAACTGCATACGGTCCAGGCCAGGCCCTTATGGTCCAGGATGCCCATCTCAGGTCTGCACCTTTGGAAATAGCTGCTCACGCGGGGACACACAGAGTTGGACCAAGACAGATCAAAGCCTTGATAACCAAACATCTCCAGTCACCACATATTTTATATTCACGCTGAGAAAAGCAAGATCCTCCTGAAAAAAAAAAAAAATCCACCTTCCAGAGAGACACAGCTGAGATTCAACCAGTTCGAGCAAGTTCCTACACCAGACTGCATCCTGTTTCCTGGCCCTCTCTACCTCCAGGACCGAGAATCAGCCCACAAACATTCACAGAACAGCTTTCGAGAAAAGGGGGAATTGTCAAGCGAGGACAGACTTGGAAACGCTTGTACGGCCTCAGGTGAGAGGGGGAGCATCTCGGGATAGGGGGCCTGGGATTGAAAGAGGGGCCTTACCACACGCTTATCCTGCGCGGTAAGGAATCCGTGGGCCTGGGTGTGGCATGGGGGCCGAGGAAGTGGAAGGAGCTTTGCGGCCTTGGAGAACGGAAAGGCTGCCCCAGGGAACTGACCGGGCTGGCGAACGGTCCATTCACAGGGAGGAGCAGTAGCAGAGAAAGGAGACAGCAGGTTTGACCAACCTGTGTGAGTCTTGACCGTTAGACTATATTGATCTATTTCCCTTGGGTGTCTCGTGGAGGTGTGTGTATTCTCCTGGAGAAACTGGGGCGGCATGAAAGACAACTCTATAGAGATCAAAGCACCACCGTGGGAGGGGTGGGCCTGTGTGGTCTGCTACCTGGGGGGGTTCTAGAAGCACCTGGAGGCCACGGCCTCCCATTCCTTCCACCGGCCTGCATCCCAGGCCATTCCTCTCTCCCCGACACATCTCTTACTGATTTGTACCGAATCGGGTGCAAAAATCTGCTCCCACTTTCTAAGCTTTTGAAAGGAATCCTGGGCCATGTCTTTCAGACCAGGGCGAGGACATTCTGACAGCTGCTTTACGGGAAGGGCATTGTTGACCCTCGTGAAGCCTGGAGGAAAAAAGTGTCAGGTTGACAGTGACAGCCACATAATGCAGAAAAACAGACAGACAAACATGGTGACACACTGTGCACACACAATACAATATTCACTGATGATCTCTCGTCACTATTCATCTGACATTGTGTATTACAAGAATTTCAGAGCTTTCTTTAATAAACCTTATTTTCATCTTTCTGCCCAAGGAAACACTAGTTAAGACTCAACTGAACTACGGAGAATTCCAATACAGAGACTCTCCCTCTAAGCCTGACCACATTTAGTGCAGAGACTGGAGCTAACTGAAAGAAGCAATAGCCTTTCTGTAGTTGGTTAGCGCCAAAGTGAGGCGGCAACTTATCTTCCCCAAATGCATGTATGTGAACATCTGTACACACACACACAATCGACATACTTATAAAGATTGATAATGAGACAATCTGGCTCTCTTTTGTGTGAATTAACATGTGTTAGGCTAAGTCTCCATTTATCCAAAGCGCCGCTTAAGACAGAAACAGCAAATGGATCTCTCTGCTACTCTATTTTCAATATGTTTTTTTTTTTTACAGAAAACGCCAGCAGCCTTGGTAGGGGAGGGAAACCAAGAATTTTGTTTTAAATTTTCTAGGAGAATATATACAGGAAGTTTTACTAGGTTCTCTTAGCTATACCAGGTCCTGCATACAGAAAAGTCAGTTAAAAACGAACCAGTATCGTGTCCCTGGAGTCCTAGGGGTGAGATCCTGTCCTGGGCATCGCCAGGACACAGTTTGCAGAGCACCTCCAAGGACCAGAACTCAGGTTGCCAAGCTGAGTACTGCTTTCCTAGGAGCACGTTTAAAATTATATCAAGTCCATGCCTGCTTGGGACCTGCTCGTGGGTGGGTACGTGAGGCAGAAGCTGAAATCGGAACCACATATCTGTTATAAAACAAAAACAGAGCTTTTGAATTGCAAATTTTGAGGCAGAATCCTGGCTCATGAGAGTGTGAAACGATATTATGTGCAATCTTGGATGTAAAACTATGCGGTACAGTCTAGACCTGTTCTATTTACTTTCTTTTTTTTTCTGCTGCAAAAGTTTTTTTTTTCCCCCCCTTTCTTCTCTTCCCCTTAAAAGAAACTAACTGGGCTGGCATGTTCATCAAAGCAATTTACTGAGAATGCATTCTGACAGGCTGCATTAAGAATGTTGACTTGTGAAACAAAGGGGCTGTTTTATCATGCACATAAATTACATGCTTTAAAAAAACTGAAGGTTCAGAATTCTTTAACGATACTCTAGCCACAGCAGAATGGAGTTTGGCCTATTTTTTTGTCAGTACTTCAAAAGGTTTGCTCAGGAACCCGTGGCTTGCAAAACTCACACAGAAAAGACTGCATCGTGCATGATGGACTCCTCTTTGCATTGATTACAATTAAACTTAAGTCAACGTGTATTTATTAACTGTTGACCACAAGCCAAAGACGACACTGAATACTGTTAGGGACACAAAGGTGGACTGGACAGTGTCAGAAGAGGTTTTGGGGAAAATATCTCCTCAGATGAGTTAGTGCATGGGGAACAGTGAAAAATGTGTCCTACATGATTTCAAAGAAGCCCTTAATTATACTCGGTTGAGGGCTCATAAAGCATTTTATTTTAAACCAAACTGTGATCTACATGTTTCTTGAGGGAGGGATACAGAAGGGACAAATAGGGATGGAGATTCCGTAAGCGTAAAGCAGCATGAACAAAGGTCACATCTTCTCATCTAAGGTGTGTAAAGGTGGATGGTTTGATTTGGTGTCTGAAACACAAGAGGATGAAACAGAGATAAGGCTGGAAAAAAGGGAGAAATGGCACAACTGAAAATATTAGAACACTATGGAGATTTGATAAGAAAATGCTATGATTAGAGCTATGCTTAATAATGGCTGATCCAACAATAGTGCGTACATGAACTGGTAAGAGATACAACAAAAGATTCATTGCGGGACCGTCATCATAAAAATTTACTCATTTACTTTGAAAAACAAGTGAGATGCAAGGAAGATGGACTGAGGATGCTGTCTGTATATCTTGATAAATGTACAGTGAAGGAAGCGTTTAAACATTACTTCAATTATGATTGGCTTGACCAAAGTTGACGGTCAAATACTTTTTTTCATGATTTAGGAAAACCTGAAAGTGATACAGACAACAAGGAATTTGAAACTTAAATGCAAGGAAAGAAAGAAAGAGAAACACACACATATAATTGACGGCATCATCAAATACACCAAATACCAAGAAATAAGTCTAATTATGTGAAATCTTTTACACGGGAAACAACACAAAATGCTGAGAGAATTTAAAGAAGACCTAAATAGAGAAACCTATCATGTTTCTAGATTGGAGCACCTGATATTTTTAAGGCACCCATTCTTCCCAGCTTGATTTATAGGTTCAATGCAATCCCTATCAATACTTCACTCAAGTTTTGTGGCAGTTGGGAGAAAATCAAAGGGCCTACAGTAGCCCAGGTTAATCTTGAAGTAGACCAAATGTCAGTGGTGTAATTTACCAGATATCAAGACATACAAAAGAAGCTACAGAAACCAAGATAGTAGCACAAGAGACAAACAGTCTAGAATCTAGAAGACTCACTGAAACAGTCAACTTATTTATGAAAAAGTGTCATATCAATTCATTAGAGGAAAGGACTGTCAATTAAGTCATTTTGGTTCAACTGGATATTAATATTTTTATTAATTTATTTTTATCTTACTAATTTTATCTTTTTATTTTAATAGTTTATTAATTAATAAAACAGGAATCTTTATCACTACCTCAAATAAATATGAAATAAATTACAGACCATCTGTAAAATGTAAATAGTACAACTTGTAGAAAAGAAACAGAAAAATATGTTTATGAACTTGAGGTATATAATAATTTCTAAACTGCACACAAAAATCACTAGGCACAAAAGAAAAAAAACTGATGAATTGTTTTTCGTTAAAATTAAGAACTTTGGTTCATCAGCAGACATCAGTAAGAGAGTTAAATGATAACACTGGGCCAGTATCCAGAATCCAGAATATATAAAGAACGCCTCCAAATTCATACAAAAAAGACAACTGAACGGAACATTTTCAAAAGACTTGAACAGACACTACAAAAGAGCATTTCTAAATGGTCAATGAGCATAGGAAAAGTTACTCAAGATCATTACTCACCAGGAAAATATACATGAAAGTCAGAATGCGTACCTCTACCCAGCGACTAGAATGGATGAAACTGTAAACAGACTGGCCACCTCAAGTATTTCTACGGCCGTGAAGCTAATTAACTATACAGCTTGTGGGAGTGTGCATAGGACAACCTCTCTGGAGAGCTGTTTGACAGTGTCCACTAAAGCCAATCATGTACCTACCCCACAAATACCCACATAGTTCATTCCTAGGGGTGGACCTAAGACAACAGAATAGGCTTGTCCAACAAAAGTACAAGAGTGTTCATCGTGGGCTTATGCATGTGAGCTCCAAACTAGATCAACCCAAACAGTGGATAAAAGAAATTACACTTCCTTCTTACAAAAGAATATTACCAAGTAATAATAAAAACCCAACGAAACACCACTGCATGCAACACCATGAATGGATCTCCCAGACGTAGTCATGAGCAGATGAAGCTGGAAACGAGCGCATCCTGCCTGACCCCATCCATCTACAGGTTAAGCAAGGCTAAACTAACCCATAATAGTAGATGTGAGAGTGACAGCAACTTCTAGGTAAGAGGATGATACCAATCGAGAAGGACCACGAGGGAAACTGCCGGGTCCTGGAAATATTTCTATTTTGACCAGAGTACTAGTAACCTAAGTATATCCATACATAAACTATCACTGAACTCCACACTTAAAGATTTGTACAGTTTATGTATGTTATGCCTAAAACATGATGATGATTTCTAAAACTCTGATCTTCCTTCACCTAGAATGTTATAAAATGTTCCATTTTAACAAAAAAACAATTATAAAGGCAATTTTTAGAAAGGAACCAAAATCTGGTTCATTTTTTCCCCCTAGAATTCCATTCACATACACATTTTCACATATTACACACTTTAGTAAACAATGGAGAAATACATTTTCCTCACTTTACTTAGAAAAAAGGAACCCTGAGGCTACTAAAAAGCATAGCAATGATTGGAAGCATAAAAAGGAAACTAAGGCTTCCCTGGTGGCGCAGTGGTTGGGAGTCCGCCTGCCGATGCAGGGGACACGGGTTCGTGCCCCGGTCCGGGAGGATCCCACATGCCGCGGAGCGGCTGGGCCCGTGAGCCATGGCCGCTGAGCCTGTGCATCCGGAGCCTGTGCTCCGCAACGGGAGAGGCCACAACAGTGAGAGGCCCGCGTACCCCCCCCCCCAAAAAAAACAAGCAATTCTTCTTTTATAAAAATGATTACCCTGATAATATTACATAGTGGTATCTTAAAAGAAATGTTACCCAATAGAATTATACTGTACCTGACCCTTCACAGCTCTCATTTCATTTCTAATATATCTTATAATAATCTCTGAAAAGAAAATGATCCTTTGCTAACATACAAGAGATCATGTGCTGAATTTGCAAAGATAGGTAATTTTGACTGGAATAAATTCATAGAAGCAGTTATAAGTTTCAAAGAGATAGGCCAATATTCTCTTTAACATATATATATATATATATCTATATCTTTTTGCCACTCTTTGGCATATGATGACATTTATGGAAAGCTTCACAGGCTGATCTAAAGGCTCATATTCTAACATGATTCAAGTTTGACTAATTTAAAGCATAAAACTAATGATGCAAAATGCAATTGCATCACTGGAAAATTCCCTTTGGTCAGTGGTTTTTGCTTCCAAATGATTTTGAATAAGTATACTCGATAAATCTCCTGGCATATAGAGACGCCGTCTCATAATATTTTAACAAAAGTAATTCGATATTAAAAGAAGCAGGCGGTACGGAATGTTTCCCGCACACAGGCACGTCAGAAGAGGCGACTGCCAGTCAAAATGTGCATGAGAGGCAGAGCCAAGATTTGAACACGTGTCCGTCTGGGTCCAAAACCTGTGACCTTTTTTGTTTCTGTTTTTTAACTCACATAACGTCAGGAGGCAATGGTGTGGCTGTCAAGACCAAACGCTGTGGAGTTGAAGCCGGGTTCCTTCCCAGCATCTCTGGGACCGTGGGTAGACCTACACCTGGTTCCTCATACAAAAAGGGTCAATGATAATGCCAGCCTCACTGAGTTATTATGAGCTCAGAGGGAGGCACAGCATGGCAAGAATGCCAGCCATGTGTATTACCCCATTATGTTGGGGGGTAGGCTTTCTTGCTGTGTCCTCACGTGGTCTGTAAGCACGCATCCCTGGTGTCTTTCTCTGTGCCTGAATTGCTCCTTATAAGGACACTAGTCATACTGATTAGGACCCACCCTAATGAAGTCACTTCACCTGAATTACCTATTTAAAGGGCATCTCTCCAAATACAGTTGCATTCTGAGATACTGGAAGTTAGGACTTAAACGTATGCATTTTAGGGGGACACAGTGAAGCCCATGACTCTGTGTGTGTGGGCAGGTGTGTCTTAGAATCATCGATGCAAGTTATTTTTTTCAGGCTGCCATGTTTTAAATGCAGCAGCTAAATCTTTCATTAATGCAGTCTTTTCTTTCAAAGAACGTTTGTCCCTAAGTGTCATATTCATTAATTTCCTGAACACCTGGGGATATCTGAAATAGAGGTTAAGAACTCTACCTAAACCTTATTTTACTTATTTAACGTACCACATGAGAAGTTAGGGAACTGCAAATACGTCCTAGAAATTCCTGTGGGTCTTTAATCAGAAAAACTCAACCACCTCCATTGCATCCACCACCCACCAGGGTGGAGGCCCTTGTTAATTCAGACCCTTAGAACCTCCTGTGTCCTGCATTCTATACATCAGCCCAATCATGTATTCATTCATTCAAAAATATGTACTGGACTCTGTGTCCCGAGTGGGCCTCTCCAAGCTCACAGGCTATCAGCAGCAAACAACATACACAGAGACACACATACACGTGCATGCATGCGTCGTGAGAAGGACCTACGAGGGAGATTATGGAGTATATGGGGGACAGGAAACTTAGCAGAGAAGAGGACAGTCTGTTTATAGAATGTAGTCAGAGAATGTCATGCTGATGAAATCACATTTGAGCCCAGACCTGAGGCAAGTGAAGGGGCAAGTCAAGTGGGAATCTGACACAACATTGTAAATCAACTGTACTCCAATAAAATTAAAATATTTTAAAAAGTGGGAATCTGGAGAGAGTACTCTGGGTAGAGGGGCACGACAGGGAAGTCTCAGGGCAGCAGTGAGCTGGGCTAACCTAAGAAACAGCAGGGAGGGAGCACGGAGTGGCACTGAGTAAGGATGCGTATCCTAGGAGATGAAGCTGGAGATGATGCAGAGGCCTGGGCCCATCACCTAGAGCCTCAACGGCCATGGCAAAGACTTGCCTTTGGTTCTGGGGGCGTCAGGGTGCCACTGGCAGGCTCTGGGTGGACGAGTGATGCTGTGGCTTCGTCTTAAATCAGTGAGTGCCCTGAGAAGCAGCTCTGAACGCTGTGTGAAGAATAAACGGGGCTGGGACAGAATCAGGGGCCAGTAAGGGAGCCCCTTTGGTAGCCAACGAAGGGAAGATGTGAAGTATGGAGATGATAAAAAAGGTCAGCTTGAGGGTATATTTTCAAAGTAGAGCTGAGCAGCTTAGGAACTGAAAGCATACTTCAGCTCATGCAAGTACAACCACCTCTCCTCAGGGCAGTGAACAGTATGCTGCCCTCTGGGCTTCAGACCACGGTGGAGACACCAACCCAGTGGGTGCTCACGGACCTCTAAGTGTCAGAAGGAGGATGGCTGCAGGGATCTCTCTGAGATTCGAGAACACGTAGGGGACACTGGGATGAACATATACACACTACTCTATATAAAATGGATAATCAGAGGGGGGACCTTCAAGGTGGCAGAGAAGTAAGACGTGGAGATCACCTTCCTCCCCACAGATACATCTACATGTGGAACAACTCCTACAGAACACCTACTGAACGCTGGCAGAAGACCTCAGACTTCCCAAAAGGCAAGAAACTCCCCATGTACCTGGCCATGTGGCCAACAGTGTCTTGGTGCTCTGGCTGGGTGTCAGGTCTGAGCCTCTGAGGTGGGAGAGCCGAGTTCAGGACACTGGACAACCAGAGACTTCCCAGCCCCTCGTAATATCAATCACCGAGAACTCTCCCAGAGAGCTCCGTCTCAACGCTAAGACCCAGCTCCACCCAACTGCCGGCAAGCTCCAGTGCTGGATGCCCCATGCCAAACAGCTAGCAAGACAGGAACACACCCCCACCCATTAGCAGAGAGGCTGCCTAAAATCATGCTAAGTTAACAGACACCCCAAAACACACCACCTGACGCAGCCCTGCCCACCAGAAAGACAAGATCCAGCCCCACACAACAGAACACAGGTACCAGTCCCCTCCACCACGAAGCCTACACAAGCCACTGAACCAACCTTACTCACTGGGGGCAGACACCAAAAACAATGGGAACTACGAACCTGCAGCCTGTGAAAAGGAGACCCCAAACACAGGGAGTTAAGCAAAATGAGAAGACAGAGAAATATGCAGCAGATGAAGGAGCAAGGTAAAAACCCACCAGAACAAACAAATGAAGAGGAAATAGGCAGTCTACCTGAAAAAGAATTCAGAGTTATGATAGTAAAGATGATCCAAAATCTTGGAAATAGAATAGACAAAATGCAAGAAACATTTAACAAGGACCTAGAAGAACTAAAGAGCAAACAAACAATGATGAACAACACAATAAATGAAATTAAAAATTCTCTAGAAGGAATCAATAGCAGAATAACTCAGTCAAAAGAACGGATAAGTGACCTGGAAGATAAAATAGTGGAAATAACTACCACAGACCAGAATGAAGAAAAAAGAATGCAAAGAATTGGGGACAGTCTCAGAGAACTCTGGGACAACATTAAACGCACCAACATTCAAATTATAGGGGTCCCAGAAGCAGACGAGAAAAAGAAAGGGTCTGAGAAAATATTTGAAGAGATTATAGTTGAAAACTTCCCTAATGTGGGAAAGGAAATAATGAAGTCCAGGAAGCACAGAGAGTCCCATACAGGATAAATCCAAGGAGAAACACGTGAAGACACATAGTAATCAAACTATCAAAAATTAAATACAAAGAAAAAATATTAAAAGCAGCAAGGGAAAAGCAACAAATAACATACAAGGGAATCCCCATAAGGTTAACAGCTGATCTTTCAGCAGAAACTCTGCAAGCCAGAAGGGAGTGGCGGGACATATTTAAAGTGATGAAGGGAAAAACCTACAACCAAGAATACTGTACCCAGCAAGGATCTCATTCAGATTCGACAGAGAAATTAAAAACTTTACAGACAAGCAAAAGTTAAGAGAACTCAGCACCACAAAACCAGCTTTACAACAAATGCTAAAGGAACTTCTCTAGGCAGGAAACGCAAGAGAAGGAAAAGACCTACAATAACAAAACCAAAACAATTAAGAAAATGGGAATAGGAACATATGTATCAATAGTTACCTTAAATGTAAATAGATTAAATGCTCCAACCAAATGACACAGTCTGGCGGAATGGATACAAAAACAAGACCTGTATATATGCTGTCTATAAGATACCCACTTCAGACCTAGGGACACATACAGACTGAAAGTAAGGGGATGGAAAAAGATACTCCATGCAAATGGAAATCAAAAGAAAGCTGGAGTAGCAATTCTCGTATCAGACAAAATAGACTTTAAAATAAAGACTATTACAACAGACAAAGAAGGACACCACATAATGATCAAGGGATCGATCCAAGAAGAAGATATAACAATTGTAAATATTTATGCACCCAACATAGGAGCACCTCAATACATAAGGCAAATACTAACAGCCATAAAAAGGGAAATCAACAGTAACACAATCATAGTAGGGGACTTTAACACCCCACTTTCACCAATGGACAGATCATCCAAAATGAAAATAAATAAGGAAACACAAGCTTTAAATGACACATTAAACAAGATGGACTTAATTGATATTTATAGGACATTCCATCCAAAAACAACTGAATACACTTTCTTCTCAAGTGCTCATGGAACATTCTCCAGGATAGATCATATCTTTGGTCACAAATCAAGCCTTGGTAAATTTAAGAAAACTGAAATCATATCAAGTATCTTTTCTGACCACAACACTATGAGACTAGATATCAATTACAGGAAAAAAACTGTAAAAAATACAAACACATGGAGGCTAAACAACATGCTACTAAATAACGAAAAGGTCAGTGAAGAACTCAAAGAGGAAATCAAAAAATATCTAGAAACAAATGACTTTGAATACACAATGACCCAAAACCTACAGGATGCAGCCAAAGCAGTTCTAAGAGGGAAGTTTATAGCAATACAATCCTACCTCAAGGAACAAGAAACATCTGAAATAAACAACCTAATCTTACACCTAAAGCAATGAGAGAAAGAAGAACAAAAAACCCCAAGTTAGCAGAAGGAAAGAAATCGTAAAGATCAGATCAGAAATAAATGAAAAAGAAATGAAGGAAACAATAGCAAAGATCAATAAAACTAAAAGCTGGTTCTTTGAGAAGATAAACAAAGTTGATAAACCATTAGCCAGACTCATCTATAAAAAAGGGAGAAGACTCAAATCAACAGAATCAGAAATGAAAAAGGAGAAGTAACAACTGACACTGCAGAAATACAAAGGATCATGAGAGATTACTATAAGCAACTCTATGCCAATAAAATGGACAACCTGGAAGAAATGGACAAATTCTTAGCAGAGCACAACCTTCCGAGACTGAACCAGGAAGAAATAGAAAATATAAACACAAAGTGGATTAAAGACCTAAATGTAAGGTCTGTCAAACTCTTAGAGGAAAACATAGGCAGAACACTCTCTGACATAAATCGCAACATCTTTTCCAATCCATCTCCCAGAGTAATGGAAATAAAAACAAAAATAAACAAATGGGACCTAATTAAACTCAAAAGCTTTTGCACAGCAAAGGAAACCATAAACAAGACGAAAAGACAACCCTCAGAATGGGCGAAAATATTTGCAAACAAAGCAACTGACAAATGATTAATCTCTCAAACTTACAACATGCAGCTCAACATCAAAAAGGCAAACAACCCAATCCAAAAATGGGCAGAAGACCTAAATAGACAGTTCTCCAAAGAAGATATACAGACTGCCAACAAACACATGAAAGGATGCTCAACATAACTAATCATTAGAGAAATGCAAATCAAAACTACAATGAGGTATCACCTCCTTCACACCGGTCAGAATGGCCATCATCAAAAAACCTACAAACAAGAAATGCAAAAAAAAAAAAAAAAAAAAAAAGAAATGCTGGAGAAGGTGTGGAGAAAAGGGAACCCTCTTGCACTGTTGGTGGGAATGTAAATTGATACAGCCACTATGGAGGTTCCTTAAAAAACTAAAAATAGAACTACCATATAACCCAGCAATCCCACTACTGGGCATATACCCTGAGAAAACCATAATTCAAGAACAGTCACGTACCACAATGTTCACTGCAGCTCTATTTACAATAGCCAGGACATGGAAGCAACCTAAGTGTCCATCATCGGATGAATGGATAAAGAAGATGTGGCACATTTATACAATGGAATATTACTCAGTCATAAAAAGACATGAAATTGAGTTATTTGTAGTGAGGTGGATGGACCTAGAATGTCATACAGAGTGAAGTAAGTAAGAAAGAGAAAAACAGATACTGTATGCTAACACATATATATGGAATCTAAAAAAAGAAGAAAACTGGTTTTGAAGAACCTAGGGGCAGGACAGGAGTAAAGACGCAGATGTTGAGAATGGACTTGAGGACATGGGGAGGGGGAAGGTTAAACTGGGACGAAGTGAGAGAGTGGCATGGACATATATACACTACCAAATGTAAAATAGATAGCTAGTGGGAAGCAGCCGCATAGCACGGGGGGATCAGCTTGGTGCTTTGTGTCCACCGAGAGGGGTGGGATAGGGAGGGTGGGAGGGAGACGCAAGAGGGAGGGGATATAGGAATATATGTATATGTATAGCTGATTCACTTTGTTATACAGCAGAAACTAGCACAACATTGTAAAGCAATTATTTTTTAAAGATGTTAAAAAATATACAGGTAATCAACAAGGACCTACTATACAGCACAGGGAACTCTACTCTGTATTCTGTAATAACCTATATGTGAAAAGAATCTGAAAAAGAATGGACAGATATATAACTGAATCACTTTGCTGTACACCTGAAACTAACACAGTATTGTCGATCAACTATACTTTTATAGCTTAGAGATACACATTTGTGTCAACTATATAAAATAAAAATGAAAAAAAATAAGAACACAGGGGAAACCAAGCCTTTTACTCGAGGCCATCATTCTATTTTCTCGCCATCGTCTCGAGAGGTCTCCTAGATCTAACCTAACAAGTTATGGGATCTCCCAATAACTTCCCACCACTCTCTTTTTCAATGTATAGTCTGGATCTTGTAAGCGAAGCATTTCACTGTGGCTTGCAAATGCAGAAAGCATGGATTTTCACAGCCCAGTGCATGTCTGAGGGTGAAACGTATCCGTAATTTTGCAGGACAGTACCTAAATTACTATGCCATAAATTGTTACTGCTGTGTAATGTTTAGAAACGATTTGAATGACACAATTGCATCATTGGAAACTTCATAAATGTCAATCTAAGTGATTTTTCCCCAAAATAAGACAGATTGGAAATACACCAGATACTTTATAGAGAGCTGCATTTTCCTTGGATACATAATGTGCTTCATGAAGCCTCCTGGATGGTTCTGCTAGCGGGATTCACAGTTTCCTTTCTGTACAGTAGCAAGGGAGCCAGCTCATCTGTACATCACTGAAATCAGTAAGGCCTGCTTTGCCGTACTCCTCAAATTAGTGAGCATTGGCCTAAGCTGCTTCAAGCAATGAGAGCAAGCGAGACCTTGGAGAAGAGACAAACGAATCCAGAATCAACGTAACCACCACAAAAAAGTGCAGCGTAACCCAAGTTTCTTGTAAGATTTTTCTACAGCTTTTTTTTTTTTTTAGCAGATATTCATTTTAAATTATTTATTTATTTTTGGCTGTGTTGGGTCTTCGTTTCTGTGCGAGGGCTTTCTCCAGTTTCGGCAAGTGGGGGCCACTCTTCATCATGGTGCGCGGGCCTCTCACTATCGTGGCCTCTCTTGTTGTGGAGCACAGGCTCTGGATGCGCAGGCTCAGTAGTTGTGGCTCACGGGCCTAGTTGCTCCGCAGCATGTGGGATCCTCCCGGACCGGGGCACGAACCCGCGTCCCCTGCATCGGCAGGCAGACTCTCAACACTGCGCCACCAGGGAAGCCCCCCTACAGAATTCTTTGCGGAAGAAAACCAGCTTTTTTATTACAGTTCCAAGATTTTTCTCTGCCCTTACTGACAGGCTATTAGCAACTCTGACTGTATTCTAGAGACTTACGGAAACTCTGGGTTTTATCGTGTTTACAAAATGTTTCTTGTAGAGCAAATTGCCTGATGAGATGGCAGCCCACTGAACTAGTAACACTGTTACTCTGATCGCGCTGATTAAAAGCTGGGTGTTTTGACACGCTTTGGAAAGGCTAAGCTCTTGGAACCACAGACAATAATAAAACAGCTCGGTCTTGTTCTATGTCACACGATATCATGATCCCTCCTCACCAAGATGACGAGGACATTTAAGGCTTTTTTCTCCTCTAAATCTGGATTTTGTAAGACAATGTACATATGTGTTTCAAAAAGCATCACTCATAGCAAAATGGTTGAGAAGACGGTTCACATATCCAACTTTTAATAAACTGTGCTCTGTGACCTTCACTCGTAAGTTGAGAACCCTGATGGCCACCCTTCGAGACATGGGTTACTTCCTGAATCCTTTCCCAGCTCTTTCCAAAGCGGCTACTGTGTGAGGAGTAGCAGTGGCCCTGGGGGTTATTCGCTCTCCTGATGTTACTCCTGCCCATTGAGCACCAGATAGAGAGTGATGCACTTTGTTTTTCAAAAAAACCTATAAAAAAATCACCATAACAGGATAAAATTTAAAAATTTTTAATTAATAAATGTATTTAATTTATTTACAATAAATTATAAATTTATTTATAATTATTTTATTAAATTTAAATTTTAAAAAATAAAATTTAAAAAAACACTCTATTTGCTGGCTTTAAGGAAAGTAAGGAATAGAAGCGTTTGAGTACCTAATCATCGGGTAAATCTTTAACCCAATAAATCTAAATTTTTATCAGTTATTTCTTAGTTTCATCCTGGTTTGCTTTTCTCCTTCTGGCTAACCGTCAACTTATGCCGTAGGAGGTCCCTGCCCAGCGCTGGCCTCGGAGCTCTCTGGAAGGGAAAGCCATGGCTTTACACTAAGTAGTGACTTTTTTCCCTTTCTTTCCCTTTCTTTGCAGAATAGTGGAACAAGAAAAACACGAGTGCTTTGGCATATACGATATCGTATACTTGAAATCTGCTGAGAGAGTAGATCTTACAGGTTCTCGCCACACACACAAAATGGTAGCTCTGTGAGGTGATAAATGTGTACATTAACTTGATCGTGGTATTCATTTCACAAAGTACCCATGTAAGAAACCATCACACTGTATACCTCAAATACATACAGTGTTTATTCGTCGACTATACCTTGGCAAAGCTGGGGGGAAACAGCAAGGCTGACATTTCCATGAGAGAAGAAAAATTCTGCATGTGTAGAGCAGCCCCAGGCTGCCCTTTCCTGTCGGTCTGCCCTATAGATGTTTTGTTTTTTGTTCTGACAGCGCCTCACGGCTTGCGGGATCTCAGTTCCCCGACCAAGGCTTGAACCCAGACCCTTGGCAGTGAGAGCATGCAGTCCACTGGACCACCAGGGGATACCCAGCCCTGCAGAGTTTAGACTTGCCCATTTCTCCATAGATAAACGATGACAGGTACATAGATACAGACAGACAGAAAAACGGAGAGGTAGATATATGTCAACATCTATTTTTCTATCTATTTATCTATCTGTGATAGATAAATATTGACCCATAGATATCTATCTCCATCTGTCCATATCTATATCTATCTATACATTGTGAATAATCCACAATATCTACATTGTATTATAATAATCTATATATGCTTAATATAACCTATGATACATAAGATAGATATTATAGGTATCTATCCGCCTCTATCTATGTAGAGGTTATATATTGTATATAATTATGTATCATATCTACACATCTACACATATATCTATCTATCATCTGTCTATCCTAGGAGATCTGCTTCTCTGCTTGAATCTTCATTTATACAGACGCAATACCGCACAGCTGAGTAAGCAAAACTGAAGCTATAAATGTGCATTAAACGCCTGCAGGAAAATGATGACTTTACTACTGAATCCTTGAAAACTCGCCCTAAACACCAGCAAGTGGTCTTAAGCAGGTGGCGCATCGAATTTCCTCCTTACATGCAGCCACAGCTGGCCGGCATCCTGTGAGGTCAGATGCCAGCATCCCCTTTTAGCTCCGATTCATGGAAAGAGGGCGTGACTGCTTTCCTGGGGTCGTGGAGAAAGGCTGGTACACGGGTGGTAAAAGCAACCACTCGGTTCAGCATGAAGTCTCTAACCCTGAACAGTAAAATCCAGCAGCCTGGGGGATGGTATTCTAGAGACCTCAGGACCAACAGTGAAATACAAGGATATGAAGCTACTGATTTATGAAATACGAAAACTTCACTCTGTAGGTTTTGGGAGCTTAGAGAAGCTTAGAGCCATGTACTCCAAAGCCACTATTTTAGAGCCAGCAGAGCTATCACGAGGTGAAGGGATTCTTCAGGTTGACTCGGTTTGCTAGTACCAGTGACACAGTAAAAATCTGGGTATTATCATGTCCGCCCAACGCCATCTCTATTAAAGTTCACTGCTTCTAGTAACGCGCCTACGATTTGATACTCACGGTATCAGTATTTTGGACGTGGAGGCGGGGAATGCATTCTTTAAAGCCAAATAATTTAGGACGGACTGTTATTTAACTATAGAAAGTAGAGTCAGCCTATTTTAATCCTCCTTAATCCAGCCACTGGCATGGACAAAACTGACTACTCTTAACACCAGGAGCATTGGCACTTTATAGACAATCTTAGCTGTCCAAACTAAGGTAGAGGGAGGGGACAGGAAATTATACAGCATTTGAACTGAGTCTGCATGGAGCAAGATGCTTCCCAACACTGAGATCTCCTCCTGGACCCTGCTCCAAACTTTCTGCCCCATCCTCCTACAACTCCTGCCTCTCTCTTCCCCAAGGATGCTTCCCTTACTAACCTTCGTGCATCCTCTCACTTATTTCATCATATTCATAAGAAGGGTGCTTCTGTGGACATTCTTAGATGAGTCTTTTGTGTACACATGCTCTCATTTCTCCTGGGCATATGTCCCTAGAGGTTGAATTGCAATGTCAACGGTCACCCAAAGGAAAAGGAGTAAACAAAACGAGAAGCTCTCCTACAGCGGAGCACATGAACGAACGCGGCGACGACAAACGTGAACGGCGGATACAGGTGGTGCTACGGAAACTTTAAGTCTTTGAATCTCGAAAGGCTCCTGTTAGAAAGAGACCCTGTTCTTATAGCCCACATGCGGGAAGAGAACAAGGTACAGAGTCAGGGCAGAGGGCAGACCCCAGCTCCCCAGCACGGCGGTGTCCTCTACAAAGGAACGCTCTTTAGGAAAAGGAGATCAAAGGTGCCGGACTCCAGGGCTGCCAGGCTGTGAAATATCACTGAACAGAAATTAGTCAGCTTGTCTACGGTGACCGTCTCCTTTTTTTCCCCCTCTGTTTTTCATGCTTTAAAATAAAGCTTGATTAGCATTTCGACCCAAGGGTTGGTTTTTCCAAAGAGGCAGCAAACCGCAACCTTGAGCTTGAGTTTTGATCAGTTCACAAGCCAGATTTCAGCATTCACAGTTGTAAAAGAAAGCGACCCAGGAGACTCAGGATTCCATTTTAGTGCCGGTGCTAATACCCAGGACAACCGCTGGTGCTATCTATTCAATCCGGGCGCCAACATTGTGTGTGTGTGTGTGTGTCCGCGTCAAGGGTGGGAAACCCTGGAGACATTCCTTTCAGCTGTCATAATCGTGGCCTTGTTATTTGATCTCTCTCCTCAGGGAGACATAGGATTTTCCAACCTTCCTTCAGCCCTCTGCTATTTAATCCTCGGACCCTAAAGATCACATCCACCTCCTCTGCCTGCCTACCCTCTGTGGACATTTACAAATGCGCTTCAGGACATGCATCTTCCTGCTGTCTTTCTGCCTTCCTCCACAGAGTGCCTTTAATTGCATTTTTTATGTCGAGGAACTTGCAGATCCACATGCAAGTGTAAGAAACAATGCAGAGAGTCCCAAGTCATCTTCAGGCGTTTCCCCAAGAGTAACATCTTGCAGAACTGCAGTCCTATGGTACCACCTGGAAACGTATCCACCAACCTCCCCGGTTCTACACGCACTCATTTGTGTGGTCGTGCACAGCTAATGCAGTTTGTTGTTTGTTTTTTAATTAATTAATTAATTTTTATTTTTGGCTGTGTTGGGTCTTCGTTTCTGTGTGAGGGCTTTCTCTAGTTATGGCAAGCGGGGGCCACTCTTCATCGCGGTGCACGGGCCTCTCACTATCGCGGCCTCTCTTGTTGCGGAGCACAGGCTCCAGACGCGCAGGCTCAGTAGTTGCGGCTCACGGGCCCAGTTGCTCCGCGGCATGTGGGATCCTCCCAGACCAGGGCTCGAACCCGTGTCCCCTGCATTGGCAGGCAGATTCCCAACCACTGTGCCCCAGGGAAGCCGCAGCTAATGCAGTTTTACCACATGTATAATCATTCCTCCACATAATTTTTACTTTAGTTCACACATCACTTTGATTAGGTATCTCAAATTTTAACACGTATACATACATTTGACCAAACTCTCAGGGAGCCTAATTCCTGTCTGCACTCAGCCTGTAACCCTATGTGGATGGATGTCAACATTTCTGGACTCTGAAATTCCTTTCACTTAACTGGTAGTCAGTGCTTTGTTGAGATGCGTTCCCTGCGGCGGTGTGGAGAGTCACTGGGATTTGGAGTCCTCTGTCTCAGTAGTGGATCGTCTCACTTAAATTTGTCAACCATCCTTCATTGTGACCCACATCTGCCTATTTTTAAATTATGCCCTGGTGCAATATTGGACCCTAAAATCACAAAAATATAAATGTAAGTAAATCTGGGGACAAACTTTACAAGGTGGTAGAGGAGAGTCCTTGCTATTTGATTTCATTTGATTTCAAAGCCCCAAATGATACAACCCCAAAGGCTGTATAAACGAAAAATAAAAACAAAAAAAACAGAATTTCAGGTGATTTCCAGAGCATGAGATGGATTCTGCTGACCAACACGAACATATATGTAGTATTTCATCTGCGTGCCCAGCAGGAAATTTCCTAAACTTGCAAGAAGAATAACAGGATGCACGCCACCACTCCCATGTGAAGGTCGTCTGAAGTGGTGACGAACTGCATGAGAAAGGTGGGGAAACGTTTGCGGGGAGTAAGTGATGGCTTCGTCGCAAGTTGAGAGACTGAAGTTCTCCTACTGTTCTTCTCCGTAATCACTTCCTCTGTCAGGCGAGGCGCGAGGCAAAATCCCAATCAGATCTGGGAGCCTGGAGAGAGAACCACGTCCTACCAGGGCTGTAACACTGGGAGGAGGGGACACATAGTGAGCCACGTTAACAACACGTCTCCGGTGGCTCCTTGTTCAAGACAGTCACGGGAACCACTTCCTGGTCAAACAGTTGGCTACGTCTTCCTGCGGAGCCCAGCAGGGACATGAAAGATTGTGGTCCCGCCCGACCACGCCCATCTGGATCTGAGTGATGTGCTGAGGTGCAGATAGAGCAGGTAGCTGGTTGTGCCTGGGTGTGTGTCTGTCGGGCATGGCTGGAGATCAGCACAGGGTGGGAAGCAGCTGGACTAGCTGCCCTGGAAGTAGGAAAGACGAAGGGCAAAGTCTCCACTGAGAGGAAACTTTTCCATGGTTCTAAAATAACTGTTAAAGCGGGAACAGCAAGTCCACAAGCCAGGGTTATGCTTTCATGATTTAAACGGAACTCTGGGGATCAAGCAGCCAGCTTCCTAGGAACAATTCCTCTAACGGAAAAAAGAAAATGTTGACGGGCAGAATCAGTAATAATCTTTAGGCATACGACATACACTGGACACACATTTTCTCTGAATTTTACGTCCCCTTGACTCCTGAATCCACAGTATAAACAAATCATCCTGTTACATCAAGATCCCAGCCTTCCTCCCTGAGGTTCCTTAGAGAAATGACAGCTCAGATGTCCCGTATCTCGGTGTTAGGCAAAGGGAGAGATCATGCTGGATTTCCCTTTCTTCCAGCAGCGACTCGCACTTCTCAACCTTCTCTTCACACACACAAGAAGTAGAGAACTTCCTGCCAAAGAAAGGGCCTGGATTTGCACAGCCAGTTCCATCCTGAGCCAGGAGGGACATGATCTTTCTTTTGAAGCTCTGGACAGAGGACAGAGCTCCCCCTTCCTCTGTGTCCGGTTTCCCCCTCTGCAAACAGGGATACACTTCCTACCTGCCTCGCAGGTAAATTAGCGACTATCATGTCAGATAACATGGGGAAACGCTGAGATGCCAGCCTAGGAAGCTCCACGCAAGCTGAAGAGTACGGTTCTCGCTTTCACTGGTGCGACCCTCGGAAAGTGTAGAAGGCGGTGTGTGCAAACTCGCGAAGCTGGGGGCCGTAACTTGAGAATGCCAACGGCCGCGCCTGCTGTTACTGTGCTCCGAGTGGCAGCCAGCAACGACGAACAGCTTCCCTTCGGCGTCGTGTTCCCATGCTCAGCTGACGGCCTGGTGGAGCCAGCCCCTCCCTGCGTTATCAGGAGACCCGAGAAGCTTGGACACATCTTTGGTGTCTGCTTGGCACGGAGGCCTGGAGCAGTTTCACCTCTTCATCTGGATCCTCTTTCAGTCTCGCAAACACAGTTAGCGGCTTCAACAGAGGCTGTGCCTGATTTCAAGGCTTTGCAGATCATGCTGGGCAGACGAGAATCAGTGGGCCGAGATGAACTGAAATCAAGACACACATTTTTGTGCAATGCAGGCTTGGCTGAGTGAGAATGAGAGATTTTTAAAACAAGAGACTGGCTCCTTTTTTTCTTCCCTCCGCAAATAATCCTTGTTTCAGATGCTACCTTTTTAGGTTATGCTTAAGGAACGAATTTCTGAATGGAAAGATGCTCCTCTTAAGTATCTTCCGGGAGAGGCTGGACCATGAATTTGTGATTTTGAGAAGAACACCTAGCGGGGGAATGTTGCTACTCACTTTGAAACTTTTCTGGCAACACGCCCGCTGCCTACTTTCTTAGAGAATGGGGCCTCTCTTGGGGCAAGAGAAAGAGTGTAGACAGAAGGCAGTTTTGCTATTAAGCCAGAAAATAAAAGGGCAGTTTAAGGACAACTCCGGCTACTAGCTTCTTTAAAAGGTTGAAGGCAATAAAAGAGGTCTGTTTGCTGAGCTGAAAGTAAAACCCTCTTATACCTTCACAAATGTGGAGACTTTCCCATTCTAGGAAGACGGCCCCAGAATATGGAAATACTCACTGGTACCGAGAAGAGCTTGGGAAAAAAAAAAGAAAACGAAAACCACGGTCTGGACAGGTTACTTTCTGCAGATAAATTTTACTGTTGCAATAGGACCACGCCACGACTAGGGGATGCGTCTTTCTGCCCTGGAAGCTTCTCCTCGGATGCCAATCTCAAGATGGATGAGGGTCTATTTGGGGTCTTCTGACTTCATCCAAGGCTTGGGTAACCTGAACTGACAGGTGAAACCATCACACGCTTCAGCTGACACCAAGACGGCTACCTGGCCCGTACAAGGCATGGGCGTCACAAAGCCGTGGATACCTGGGCTGTACGGGCTAACAAGATCTCGTAATTTTAAATGCAGTGGGATCTTTTTCAGCGTGGCCAGTAGCCTCAGTTTGGGGTATTTTCCGCAGCCGTAGTTTTGGATAGCAGAAGTACTTTAGCCCAACTACCATCCTGAGGGGTGTCTTTGCTTGCACTTGTTCAGCACAGACTTTTAGGTGAAGATCTTTGTTCAGACCCTGGTCCAGGAGGTTTTCTGCTGAATCTTCCTGTAAGGTGCTAGACAGGAAACCGTTGAGGCTCAGCAGCGCACGCGGTGTCACTCGCCGCTGCTTGATGCTGCCACTGTAGCACGAGACAGCCACAAACAACACACAAACAAGTGAATGGGACTGGGTCCCAATAAAACTTTACTTCAACAAACAAGCGGAGGGCCAGATTTGGCCCACAGACTGCCGTGGGTTGACTCCTGCTCTAGAAGCTGATGTTGTCCACGTATCCAGAATCTGGTGTCCTGGGCGTTGGGGCAATAATAGCTTAAAGCAGGGGTTGGCAAAGTGCAGCCAATGGACCAAATCTTCCCAGTTTACGCAGTGAAATGTTACAAACGAGCAGGATAAATGAACTACAGTGAATTATAGCAACATGCAGCAATATCTTGGAAACCTGATACTCAATAATGACAAAAATCAAGTCACTGAACACTGCATATTGGATACCATTTTTTATAAAGCACAGAAGCAATTGAAACTGACCTCACCTGTTGTAAAATTTAATAGAGAGGGAATGGTGCAGTGTGTGCTCTTTTTTTTAATCTGGTTTCATTCCCTCAACATATTCATCGTGAGATTCATCCATACTGCTGCGTGTAAGGACGGTTTCTTCATTTTTATGCTGAGCAACCATCCATGACCACAATTTATCTTTTCTCCTGTTGACAGACAGTGTTGTCACTTCCAGTCTGTGTCTACCATGACGAAAGCTGCTGACACTGGTGCATCCAGCTTCGTATGTACCTATACGGTATCAGGTCTGGGGTAAATCCTATGAGGGATTTGCTGGGTTGGACCACGCGAGGTGTGTGTAACTCTGTAAGAAAATGCCCCGTGGTTTTGCAGCGTGACATTTCACGTCCCCAGCAGCCATGATGAGTGATCTAGTTGCTCAGCATCTTCACTGACACTTGCTATGGTCGGTCTTCTTAATGGCCATCATTTTGGCCAGTGTGTACTTACACCTCATTGTGGTTTTCATTTGCATTTTCCTGATGATACATGATAGTGAAAATGATCAGTCAACAGTTCCCTGGATGTGAGGAGAAGAATGGTGGCAATGAAGCACAATGAGGGATGAAATAACATTCTGGGGTGACTGAAATATGCCCCATCTCATCATGGTAGCTGTCTCGTGAGTATACATCTGCTAAACTTGAAAACAGATGTATCTCGCTATGTGTGACCTAACCTCAACAGAGCTAATACTGACGTATGAAAGGGATTTGAAAAAGACACAAAACAAAATCTACTTAGGGACAAATACACGTGTAATAAAATTCTATTTAAAAAGATAATAAAAAGCACAAAAATTAAATACAGTGGCTGTTACTGGGAAGAGAAAAGATGACATGATAAAAGAGGAATACAGAGATCAACTTAGCTTTGAGGCATTGGGAGGGTCCATCGGTGCTAACTTTACCCTTATGTGACGTAACTTATACATAGAACAGTACGCTGTTTGGATACATGAAGCACTGCGTAAAACATTCTACTTATAAAAACAAGCTCTTCGTGTTTGGGTTAGAATATTATAAGTGGTCACATTCCAAGTACTTTTTTTTAACCCACATCTTTGTAATGTGGGATACACTGTGGTGGTCGATAATGTTAGGGTCTCGTCTGACAGGACGAGGTTGTTCAGAAAACACGCCGAAAGATTCTGAGGATACAGTAAAACGTTTTCAGTGGGAGTAAATAAATAATTTTAAATTGAAGAGGGCCATAGAATCTGATTTATGCTTTTACAGAGGACATTGAAACGCACATCAGTAAGTGAAGAAGCCAGTGTGAGAAGGTGACGTGTTGTAATGATTCCAACCATATGACATTTTGGAAAAGACAAAACTAGGGAGGTGGTAAGAGAATCAGTGGTTGCCAGGACTTACGGTGGAGGGAAGGATAAATAGGCAAAGCACAGAGGATTTTTAGGGCAGTGAAAATACTCTGTATGACATTCTGACATCATACGGAAGGATACACGCCACTACACATTTGTCGGTTCCCAAAGAATGTACAACACCACGTGTACACCCTAAGGTAAACTATGGACTTTGGGTGATCGTGAGCATGATGTGTCGATGTAAGTTCATTCTTGGTAAAAAAAAAAAAAAAAAAAAATATACCGTTTTGCTGACTGATGCTGGTAACAGGAGAGGCCATGCCTGTCCGTGGGCAGCGTCAGGGGGGTGTAGGTGGGACATCTCTGTACCTCTCTCTCAATTCTGTTGTAAAACTAAAACTCTCCTAAAACTAGCCTTTCGATAAAAATCAGCAGGGCTGCTGCACGGTGACCGAGAGGAGGGGAAGCAGAGACATGGTTGAGGTGTGTACGGCAGGGTGCCCGGGGCGTCGGCATAAAGGAGATATAGCTTTGAAAGGCATGCTCTAGAGTTCTTATGGATGGAATTTGGGGGCGCTAGGCCACAATTTAAGAATACCTCTCATACGGTACACCTCAGTTACTACTTCACCCCTATGAAGCTTCTGCATAACGCCGGGCTCTTATTAGAACCTACTTGGCCAGCCTGCTGGGTCGTTCTACGAATTCATAGTGGTCAGTTTTCTCTTATGTTGCTATGAGACTCAGAGTCCAGGTGTGACAGCTAAAAGGCAGAAATAATAACCACGTACCAGCTGCGATTTTCTTTTGGACGTTAATCTTCTATGAGTCTTGGACCAGGGGCAGGCAACACATGGCACTGTGGGCAATTCACACACGGAGGGCTTCCTCTGACATTCTCCACTGAAGGAATGTCAGTGATGAGAGAGTCCCATCACTCCAAAATCATTCATTCAGAACTTTCTCTACAGAGACCATGATACTTGGCTCAGCAGAAGAATAATACTGACTTTGCATATCACAGAAGTCCATCTAGCTGTAAAAATATATCGTTTAAACTTTCAATGGTTAACAGAGAGCTTTTAAAATAAGGGTCGAATTATTCCTAGAAAAGAAAAATGAACAAGCCCACAGCCTGCCGTAATGCTTTCAGTTTTCCCCACGTTCACTAACCCCACTGGTCACCTCCACCCGCAGGTTGCAGAAGCCTGCACTTTTCGGTCACCGTGCAAGTTGTCATTTTCTGAGGTCAACCCTCCAGGCTTCTCTTCCAGATGTTCACGTGAGCCTTTCACTCGAGCATTCTGTCTCCCCAATTATAGTCCCTTCCCTCCAGCCTTGGCTCAGTGATCAACGTTTGAGGAATTTTAGGACAGAACTGTTTTAGGAAGTTAGTACTTTTGATTCTGTAAGTGAGGGCCTTCCTGTTTTGTTTTGTTACAAGAGCATTTCAGTTTCAAAACAAGGCGCTCAGCCTGGGAATGTACATTCAGAAGACAAACGTCTATGCATAAGGCAAGGTCAAAGTTACTGCCGTTGGTGAAGAAAAGGCAGGTGTGTAACTTGAAACGAATTCAACTTCCCGTCCTCCTAAGCACCTGCGTTCTACTGTCAGGGTTACTAGTCACAGAGTTCCTGGGAATTTGAATGCAGCCAATTCAATAATAAACGATCTAAATAAACAGGGGAGAACTTTGACTGTAGTTTGGTGAAAACAATGGAAATGCACAATCCCGTGTGGATTTCATCTCCACCAACTGCGAATGCTGAACGGAAGTATGGCAGGGAGTGTACAATCCAACCACAGCACATGATTACAAGCCAGCGAAGCCCCAAACCCACCAGGGAATGATACAAGTGCAATTTTCCATACCTGCTCGCCTTTCACACATTGCTGGTTAACTGAAACACCACACAGGAAAGGAAAGCATGTCTCAAAATACAGATATCCTAGGGAGCGTCAGGAGGGCCAGGAGAAGATTGAGGGTTTGTCTGTTCCTCGTATCACGTCCTCAACAGTCCAGGGTGCCGGGAGCCTGATTTGGAACATCTGTTAAGAACTCTGCGCTTTCTCTCAGTACCTTCCACTCCTTGTTGAAAGGATGGTCCTCATGCCATGCAATCAAACACTCTGACCGCAATTTGAAATCATCTATTCAATTGTTTGGAAACTGAGGCACAATTTAACTTAGAGTGAACTGCAGGCTCTGAAGAGTGCTGCTATGACCCTTCCCTGCTTGTACACCTGTGCCAACAGGACCTAGGTGATGCTTCAGAGCAGTCTCTACACAAACGTCCCTCTGCTGACACAGTTAGTGCACCCAAGACAACCTCGATTCTCACGACTATCGTCATGGGTTAGTTTAGACTGATTCTGAATTCTGTACAAGTGTTTCCAAAGCATAGTAACCCAGGTATAGCTAGATACCTAGACATATTCCTATACGTAAACGTCTGTATTTACATTAAGCCACACGTGAGGTCTCCAAGCCTAACGCACGACCAGCCTCCTGCCTGGCGGTCTGCAACCTTCCACAGCGACACTGAGAAGTCTGGCTCCTACCACCCACTATGCCTTTACTTAACATTCAATTCCAACATATATACGCGTACCGCCCCATCACAGCAGGTGACCCATAGCTGCAGACACTGAGGTGGAACTCTATCGACTAGGGCTCATGCAGCTTCTTCTGCCTTTACTCTGAGTCTCCGGTCATCCCCAAGGTTACTTAGCTCAGCACTTTCCCCTCCATCCCCACCGCCCAGTTGTTTCATACACAGTGTTTGCAACACCGATTGTTTTGTCACAGTCTGCGTTCTCTCCTGAATCTACTAACTTACGTGATCTTGAAAAGTACTGCACATGTTAAAGTTTACTCTTTGTGCTGTAAAGTGCTAGGGGTTTTGTCAAACGCCTCGTGCCCTGTATCCATCACGGGTGATAGCACCATACAGGGCACTCTCACCACACGTAAAGGCCCTGTGCGTCACCTGATCCACCTACTAATACCTTCCCCAGCCCAACCCTACAGAGCACTGACACTTCACCACTCTGATTTTCCCTTGTCCAGAACGCCACACAAACAGAAGAATACAGGACGGGTCCTCTGAAGACTGGCTTGTGCACTTAGCAATATGCATTTAAGGTTACTCCCTCTCCTGTGGTCTGATCGCTCGCTCTGCTTTTCTCCGTTACCGAATCATATTCCATGGTGTGAACGTTCACCGTCACAGTTTGTTTACCGTCCACCTGCTGAAGGACATCTCGACCCCTTCCAGGTGACTCGGGTGCTTATGAGTGACGCTGATATAAACGTGTGTGTGCAGGGTTGTTTTGGGTGGAGCAGGTTTTCAAATCAGTTGGGTCCATACTCAGGAGCATGACTGTTGGATGGTACTGTCAGCCTCTGTTTCGCTTTGTTAGAAACTGCCCAAGTGTGTTGCAAAGTGGGTCATTTTGCATCCCTGCCCCCCAGCACTGCATGAAAGTTCCTGTTTCTCCACATCTTCTCCAGCGATTGGTGGTGGTGGGTTTTTTTGGGGGGGGTTGGGGGGGATTTGTTGTTTTGTTTTGTTTTCACTATTCTAATGGGGCAGAAACAACTCATAGTTTTAAGTTTTAATTCCCTTTAAAAAAGATGTTTAACATCCTTTCTAATGCTTATCTGGCACCTGTGTATCATTTCAGTGACGAGTCTGTTCAGGTTTGTTTTCTTCCTAATTTTTCATTGCGTGGTTCTTGTTGACTTTTAAGAGTTCTTTGTATATTTTGGACACAATTCCTTTATCAGATACGTGTTTTGCAAATGTTTCCTTCCAGTCTCTGTCTTATATTTTCATTCTTTTAACAGGGCAGTTTATAATTTCAATGCATCCTTACTTATTTTTTTCTTTCATGGGTCACGCTTTTTGTGGTATATCTAGAAAGTCATTGCCAAACCAGAGGTCACCTAGATTTTGTCCTATGTTAGTTTCTACAAGTTTCACAGTTTTGCATTATACATTTAGGCCTAACGCTCCATTTTGAGATGGTTTTGAAAGGCGTAACTTTTTTCCAAGTCTGAGGCTAAGTTCCCTTTTTTTTGGTTGGGTGATGTCTAACTGTTGCAGCACCAAAAAGATGATACATTCTCCTTTGAGTTGCCTTTGCTTATCAAAAATCAATGGACTCTGTGCAGTTCTGTTTCTGACTCTCTATTCGGTTCCCTTGGTCTCTCCATCCCTGGATTAAATCAAGGAGCACGTGGAGTGTCAAGCACAGACACACCCTCAGTAAACGTCAACCACCGTGTCCCCATATTCTCTCTGCTCCCTGCGTTCTGTGACCGCATCTGTATAATGGACCAAAGAAACTAGTAAGTGTAACAACAGACTTATTAATCTTGTTATTGTTAATAACAATATCAACATTAATAACCAGCAGCTTTACTCACTGCTACCTCCTGTATTCCTCTGCTCACTATGGGAAAAACGAGACCCTGCGGGAGAATGACAGCGAGAGCACGTGATGAAATCCTCACTGAGTATGTGCCTCCCCAGAAGCCAAAAGGAAGCTGCCTTTCAAAACTGATGGCAGAAATTTTATTTCTTGCCTTTGCGCGAAGCTTTCCAGTATAACCTTCTTATCTCATTTTTGATACCGACTCCCTTTTCTCTAAAAGCGAGGCACGGAAGGCCATGTGCCGTATGTCTCATTTCTATGAAATGTGTAGAACAGACAAAGACGTAGTAGGGTAGTGGCTGCCTGCTGGTGTGGCTGTGTGGTACGCAGCAAAAAGGTACAGGTTTCCTTTGTAGGGTAATAAAAATGTTGTGCAATTAGACAGTGGTGACGGTCACACAGCTTGACAAATAGAATAAAAAACATCGCACTGTAGATCTTAAAAGGGTAAAATATATGGTATGTGTAGTATATCTCAATTTTTTAATAAAGATCAACAAGATACTCTATTTTAAAAAAATCTTCTTAAATCGGCCTAAACTCCAAGGGTTAAAAAAAATACTAAGTTGCCTGCTAAATGGTACTCAGATGTTTTCTTCTTTATTGTAAAAGCAACGCAGCATTCCAGAAAGAGAATGACAGAAGGAGAAAGACCTCACCGATACTTATTTCACTTAATTTTTGCTAGGCTTTTCCTGTTTACTGGCTCCTTAATTACAAGTTTCCCATTATATCTCAAGCTTATATTTTTAATCTAGAAAAGTGAGAGTTCCACAATATAACTGATGATTCCAGAGAGGCTTCCTGAAACTGCAGCTACATAGCTCATCAGCGTCTAGAAGATCGTGCTGTGAATCTCACCACCACTGCCGCATCACGACGTTCCCAGTCACCCAAACGCTGTGCGCATTTTGTCGCTCGTGCTCTTTTGTAGCCTCTGTGGTTCTGCCGCCGAGAGGACGGAGAGATGATAAAGGCTAAAAGTGCAATACACCGGTACAAACTTCAGGTGTTGCGTTTGGTCTAGACTCGTGCATTGTGCAAAAGAGTTTGGGATTGACGTGTACACACTACTATACTTTCAGTGGATAACTAACAAGGACCTACCGTATAGCACAGGGAACTCTGCTCAGTCTACTGTAATAACCTC
This sequence comes from Lagenorhynchus albirostris, assembly GCF_949774975.1. Lineage (NCBI taxonomy): Eukaryota > Metazoa > Chordata > Mammalia > Artiodactyla > Delphinidae > Lagenorhynchus > Lagenorhynchus albirostris. The sequence goes on from NC_083116.1 coordinate 126,609,224, forward strand.
AATGGGAAAAGAATCTGAAAAAGAATAGAGACATGTATATGTATAACTGAGTCATTACGCTGTACCCCTGAAGTAACACAATATTGTTAATCAACTATGCTCCAATATAAAATAAAAATTAAAAAAAAATAGAATGGTAGGTTCTGCAGGAAGCAATCTTTTTCCTAAGGTCAAGTTAAACTATTTCTCTTTATCAACTGACTTTTTATTTTCTAAGAGTGGTTTTGCCACAGAAACTGCAGTAGCGAAGTGCTGGGTGGTGAATCCTGGTGAGAAGTGAAATCAAATGGCACGTGGGTTCTATTCAGAACAGGTTTTCAGCAGGAACACCAGTGCCTGGAAAATAGGTGTCATCTAACACTTTATAATGGGTGACATTAAGGTTAAAATAATTCAACTTGTTGACAAAGTCTTGTGCCAAACGTGTGCTCTCAAGATCACAATAAATGGCTTTTTAAACGATGCCACAACTGTCATAATGCTCTGTCTATTACACAGGACCCCACCAATCACACACGGATGCAAGCACGTGCTACACACAGCAGCATTCTCAAACACCTGCCTTTTCTACTTCCCCAAACGCAAGCCCTAGCCCTCTGTGACGAAACGACCCAGCGTGTGCACTTGGAGCACGTGAGAGAAGCCAGAGTGATTCCACATGCTGGAGATGCCCCACAAGGCAGTCTCACGACTGTGCCGCAGCGGCTCTGTCCTGGGCGCCACAGAGACGCCCCGAACACAAGACCTTAACACCTGCAACCAGACACGGTCTTATTTGCAGTGCCCCGTTCATTGCACCAGATGGAAAGGGACCCTATCATACTTTGATCTGCTTTATCCTCAAGCCGAAGCTGAGGGCACTCAACAGAGGAACAATCAGAGCCTTTCATGTATCTGTGGATAAGTCAGGCATCAGGAAGAGGCAGCAGCAGAGGATTTCCAATGATGTGAAAAAAGAGACTGATTTACGAGAGTAAATACATATTCAAAACGTACACTGCATGTCCAGGCAAAACAAAAACAAAACTCCTTAAAATATGTCTCCAGTGTGTCAGTTGGGAAACATCTTCTGAAAGAAATGTCAGCATCTACCTGGTCAGACCGTTTCTGTGTTGCCAGGAGTAATTTCTCCACCCGGAAACCAACAGATATTAAGAAGAGTAACTTTACAAAGTTTGACTTGGCCAAAAATGGACAAATTGGGATCCTGTTGTCTAAAGAGCAATGTAATGTATTCCCATATTATGGCACGGGTGGGCTGCACTGTCAGCAGGGTAAGTTTTAAAGTCTTCACTGGGACCTTTATGGGAAAATGATGCCAGTACGTATTAGCTACATTACCTCATATACATATTTTATATTGACGGGATATAAGCTATCTTGCTCGATGGTGAAAATAAAGTATCAGACTATATAAAGCTGAGTAGCTTTCCCCTACTGAGAAGGATATTATTAGGGTTGAAAATCTGGTATCATGTGGAGTCTGCAAGTCTTCTATCCTAAAAGATAATCAAATTCAGTAGGAGAGAGTTTCAATTATTCACCTAATAAGCAAATAGAGCAGGCACTAAAAATGTAGTACCCCTGTAATACTGAGACTTGGTTCTGTGTCTAGTTCTTCCTACCATCCCCCTATAATGTGTGTAACCTTTTACTGTCTTCAGCAAATGAGAGTTTGCTCTAATGTCATTTAGATGATGAGCAAAAGCTGTGAGAATGTCATTGGCCACAGGAAGACTGAAAAACGGAGGTGACATTCATGAATTAGCATCAACAGAATGTTTGACCAAATGGGGAGAAAGACAGCAAAGACACACACTGGCCAAAGAGCTAACGAAAACTAAGACACACGGGGAGAACACTGGTACGAAACAAACGGGATGCAGGCATTCAGAATCCTTCCTTGAAGCGGTCGGTGTGTGCCTATGTCGGAGGAAACCAGGTCTGGTGAACACCACGATGTCAAATATTACAGCCGTGTCTACAGGACCACGAAAGCCTTTTCCAGTGGCCACGATGTAAACTGCGCCAAAAGTGAGCCTGACTTCAAAGGTACTAAGACCTATGCCATGTGTTTGAAGTTCAGAAAACAATGGCTATATTCATTTCCACAAAGTAGTCATTTAAGGGAAAAAGTTACTTTTTCATCCTGTTGCCATCCAGGAACTTCAAAATATTCAAATGCATAGCAAAATGTATGATCCCGACTCTACAGAAGTGACTTAAGACTTTGATGCTACGTTTATGCAAGTTCTAGCGAAGGAAGTCTTTCTGTAGAAAGTTGTTTCAAACAAGGGAGTGATGACATTATTACGAGATATTTAGGCAATAGTTGTAGGCGGAAACCTATAGCTTTTCACTGGATTGTTTCTCCTGATGAAACATTATTTTGCTACGATGTGTTCCTTACATCTTTCCCAGCCTAATAAACAGAAAGGGTACAAAATGGCATAACCGTTGTGTGTGGGAAGGGCAGTGTTGTCTAATATTTATAAAACAGAAGCAAAAGATATAGGTAGACTGAATTTTGTAAATAATGTAAGAATAAGGTCGCCAAACATAAATACATATATACATATGATATAAAGTATATATATTATATATATTATGTATATATATTATAATTATATATATATACATGCACACACACATATATATATATAATTTGGGGGGGCCAAAAAGCTGATTTCCCTTTGCTTGCTATCTACATACAGTCACCAGTGTTTAAAATGTAAAGGAGGAACCTGATACGCTGACAAATGATCTAGAAACCTGTGTCCCCAGTGCATGGAATCAAGCTCCCCTTTGATACAGAACATGGAAACATGAAAAGAGTCGCACTTCTTTTTGGTCGCACAGACCAACCATGTTCAATGAGGGAGAGGATTGATACAGGAGTGTGAATACCTTGAAGACTGCCTAGTACAGTGTATAAATGTACTTTACAGACCATTCCTCTTAACCTAAAAAGTCTCATTTATTTCAGAAGTGTCCAAATGTACATTTTCCCCTGGGATGTAAAGAACTAAAATTTCTGGATAAAATAAGACATGGTTTTAAGGCTTGTGGGAAAAAATATGCTCTAGGCTCAAGCGAGAGTTCAAATTATTTTTGAAACATGTTTGGTTCAGCCAACTCTGAGACGTAGTGCGCCAAAGTCAAAATTCCTTCGACTTCAAACTCTAGAGAATTTTCAGGAAATCTAAATCGTACGGCTATTGTTCATTCCTTCGCTCGACCCATCAAATACTTTCCTTTGTAAGCTACTTGATGTCCAAAGATCGTTCACATCTGATTTCTTACAGACAGAAGGCCATGCGTACCAGTGATCTATCAAATTATGCACCCAACATTTTGGGTTTGCTTTATATTTTCTACCTGCTTGGAAAATTTGATGTTGGCCTCACACTGTTACTTTACTAACTCTGCTTCTCTTCAAAAGCCTTTCTATATATCTAGATGTCTATTCTTGTTATCTACAACTTAAGTGAAAGACACAGGCAAAATAAAAACACACGCAGAACACCCAAGTCAATCCAGAAATGTAAATTGCAGTAAAAATACAATGTAAGGAATAAAAATACACAACACATTGAGCATCTTTTAGACCCACCGTGAGGCATCACTGTGGCTGTCCCATCTCCTTGACTTAAGGACCTAGATGTTGGACCATGTTTCCATCACACATTTGCATCTATATAATGAGGAATTTTTTACTTAAAACCAGGAAATCATAAAACCACCAAACCCTTTCCAGCCCTCTGTAATTCTGACTGCTTAAAATTATTTGATTCTTGCCCTAACTCTGAAGAGCACAGGAATTCCATTAAGAGGCCCCTACGATCCACAAAGGAGGAAATTAGATGCAAGAGGAATGTGTCCCAGTCCACAGAGCGGGAGCTCCAGAACAAGGATCCAGAGCGCCACATTCAAGCCGTCATCAACAAAGTTGTCCTTAGGAGAGGAACCTGGAACTAGACCTGCATTTAAACCATGAATACACTGTTGTGGACTTGGGAACATGAATGAACATCTTAGAATATTGTTTTCTACACGTATGATGATAGCAGAAGTGAACGCTTCTGTAGCAGTTGCCACATGCCACGAACTGTTCCATTGAGTTTTCACTTCATGGTTCAATTCTCACAGCAATCGCCCACAAAGGTGTACTGTCATTTTCCCCATTTTGCAAATGAGAACACTGAGGCACAGAGAGGTTAACAAATTTGTCTGAGGTTACACAGCAAATAAGATGTGAAGACATCTTCTTCCAAAGTTTGTGCTCATAACTGGGGCACCTAGGTCCCCTGCTTTAAATCCAGCAAAGAGTTGTTGAGAGCTAAAACAGGTAAGGAATTTTGAGTTAAAATAACCCTGCGGACATTTTCTTCCTTCCTTAAAAGTTAAGCAATCAAATGTGAATGTTTCAGCATAATTATGTCTATACCTACACCTGCACGTACACCTACACCTATATCTACGTCTATTCTTCCAGTCAAAGGACATCATATACACCAGGATCCTGTATAAATGTAAAAGAGATCGTCTAGAATTGTTACTTTAGATAACATAAATTCAGAATGGTTTGTGAAAGTGGTCTTTTAGTAAGGAAGGAATCAAACTTCCAGAGCAAATAAAGAAACTCTTTCAATGAAAAAAAAAAATCAAAGATTAGACAGGTCACTGCATTTCAAGGAACAAAACTGAAAACAGCCTCTGCTTTTTGCCCTGTGAACACCCATCAGGAAGGTACCAGAGTCGCAGTTCCCTTCCTAGCATGAATTTGTTTCTTCTCCACCACAGTAAATAGAAACTAAACGTGCAATTTGTAACCACTTAACTGCATTTGCTTCTCAGAATATACAGCGACTCATCACCAAATTGCTGGAGGCAAATTTTAAAATAAAAGAACACTTGTCTTCTTTTGGGACCAAGAACCTATACACATCACACTGGGAAGACTTGACATTTTCAACAAAAGGTTTTTTTTCCCTAGAGTCAGAATTTTTCACTCATTTTTCCCTTTTTCACTAGGCAGGGGATTTCAGTTTTACCCATTGCTCCATCCCCCAACTCTGGGCCCACCCCTTTTTCTTATTGTGATACAGTGGGTATACACTATTACAAAGTTTTTATAATATTTTTGACTGTCTCCCTTATGCTATATATTACGTCCCCATGGCTTATATGCCATATAATTGGAGCTCTGTACCTCTGATTCCTGTTCACCTATTTCGTCCACCCCCTCCTTCCCCTCCCCTCTGGCAACCACTCATTTGTTCTCTGTACCTACGACTGTTCTCATTTTGTTTATTTGTTTTGGTTTTTGGATTCCATATTAGTGACATCACGTGGTACTTGTCTTTCTCTGATGTTTCTCACTTAGCATCACACCCTTAGATCCATCCATGTTGGCGCAAAAAGCAGGATTTCATAAAGTTGCAGTATACAAAATTAATATACAGAAACCTGTTGTTTTCCTATACACTGACAATGAACTATCAGAAAGAGAAATTAAGAAAACAGTCTCATTTACAATTGTATCAAAACGAATAAAATACCTAGGAATAAATCTAACCAAGGAGGTAAAAGAACTGTACTCAGAAAACTATAAGACTTTAAGACAGGGCTTCCCTGGTGGCGCAGTGGTTGAGAGTCCGCCTGCCGATGCAGGGGACACGGGTTCGTGCCCCGGTCCGGGAGGATCCCACGTGCCGCGGAGCGGCTGGGCCCGTGAGCCGTGGCCGCTGAGCCTGCGCGTCCGGAGCCTGTGCTCCGCAGCGGGAGAGGCCACAGCAGTGAGAGGCCCGCGTTACGCAAAAAAAAAAAAAGACTGTAAGACACAGATGCAAGAAACTGAAGATGAAACAAATGGAAAGATATGTCATGCTCGTAAATTGAAAGCATTAAGACAGTTAAAATGAACTTACTCCCAATTCATCCCACCACCATCTGTACCATTTTTCTAGATTCCACATGCGTGCGTTAATATACGATATTTGTTTTTCTCTTTCTGTCATACTTCACTCTGTAGGACAGTTTCTAGGTCCACCCACATCTCTACAAATGACCCAGTTTCATTCCTTTATGGCTGAGTAATATTCCATTGTATATATGTGCCACATCTTATCCATTCATCTGTTGATGGACACTTAGGTTGCTTCCATGACCTGGCTATTGTAAATAGTGCTGCAGTGAACGTTGGGGTGCATGTGTCTTTTTGAATTGTGGTTTTCTCTGGGTATATGCCCAGTAGTGGGATTGCTGGGTCATATGGTAATTCTATTTTTAGTTTTCTAAGGAACCTCCATACTGTTCTCCTTAGTGGCTGTATCAATTTACATTCCCACCAACAGTGCAAGAGGGTTCCCTTTTCTCCACCCCCTCTCCAGCATTTGTTGTTTGTAGATTTTCTGATGATGCTTATGCTAACCGGTGTGAGGTGATACCTCACTGTAGTTTTGATTTGCATTTCTCTAATAATTGGCAATGTTGAGCAGCTTTTCATGTGCCCCTTGGCCATCTGTATGTCCTCTTTGGAGAAATGTCTATTTAGGTCTTCTGCCCATTTTTTAATTGGGCTGTTTGTTTTTTTAAAATATTGAGCTGCATGAGCTGTTTATATATTTTGGAGATTAATCCTTTGTCAGTTGATTCGTTTGTAAACATTTTGTCTCATTCTGAGAGTTGTCTTTTCGTCTTGTTTATAGTTTCCTTTGCTGTGCAAAAGATTTTAAGTTTCATTAGGTCCATTTGTTTATTTTTGTTTTTCTTTCCATTACTCTAGGAATGGATCAAAAAAGATCTTGCTGTGATTTATGTCAAAGAGTGTTCTTCCAATGTTTTCCTCTAAGAGTTTTATAGTGTCTGGTATTACATTTAGGTCTTTAATCCATTTTGAGTTTATTTTTGTGTATGGTGTTAGGGAGTGTTCTAAGTTCATTCTTTTACATGTAGCTGTTCAGTTTTCCCAGCACCACTTATTGAAGAGACTGTCTTTTCTCCACTGTATATCCTTGCCTCCTTTGTCATAGATTAGTTGACCATAGGTGCATGGGTTTATCTCTGGGCTTTCCATCCTATTCCACTGATCTATTCTTCTGTTATTGTGCCAGTACCATACTGTCTTGATTACTGTAGCTTTGTAGTATAGTCTGAACTCAGGGAGTCTGATTCCTCCAGCTCTGTTTTTTTCTCTCAAGACTGCTTTGGCTATTCCGGGTCTTTTGGGTCTCCTACCAATTTTAAGATGATTTGTTCTAGTTCTGTAAAAAATGCCATTGGTAATTTGATAGGGATTGCATTGACTCTCTAGATTGCTTTGGGTAGTACAGTCATTTTCACAATATTGATTCTTCCAATCCAAGAACATGGTATATCTCTCCATCTGTTTGTGTCATCTTTGATTTCTTTCATCAGTGTCTTATAGTTTTCTGAGTACAGGTCTTTTGTCTCCTTAGGCAGGTTTATTCCTAGGTATCTTATTCTTTTTGTTGCAATGGTGAATGAGACTGTTTCCTTAATTTCTCTTTCTGACCTTTCGTTGTTAGTGTATAGGAATGCAAGAGATTTCTATGCATTAATTTTGTATCCTACAACTTTACCAAATTCATTCATTAGTTCTAGTAGTTTTCTGGTGGCATCTTTAGGATTCTCTAGGTATAGTATCATGTCATCTACAAGCAGTGACAGTTTTACTTCTTCTTTTCCAATTTGTATTCCTTTTATTTCTTTTTCTTCTCTGATTGTCATGGCTAGGACTTCCATAACTATGTTGAATAATAATAGCGAGAGTGGACATCTTTGTCTTGTTCCTGATCTTAGAGGAAATGCTTTCAGTTTTTCACCACTGAGAATGACGCTCGCTGTGGCTTTGTCCTATGTGGCCTTTATTATGTTGAGGTAGGTTCCCTCTATGTCCACTTTCTGGAGAGTTTTTATCATAAATGGGTGTTGAATTCTGTCAAAAGCTTTTTCTGCATCTACTGAGATGATCACAGGTTTTTTATTCTTCAATTTGTTAATATCATGTGGCACATTGATTTGCGTATACTGAAGAATCCTTGCATCCCTGGGATAAATCCCACTTGATCATGGTGTCTGATCCGTTCAATGTGTTGTTGGATTCTGTTTGCTAGTATTTTGTCGAGGATTTACGCATCTATATCCTTCAGTGATACTGGTTTGTAATTTTCTTTTTTTTGTATTATCTTTGTCTGGTTTTGGTATCAGGGTGATGGTGGAGATTGGGATTGACATTATACACTAATATGTATAAAACAGATAACTAATAAGAACCTGCTGTATAAAAAAAATAATTAATTAATTAAAAAAAGAGTTTGGGGGCTTCCCTGGTGGCACAGTGGTTGAGAGCCCACCTGCTGATGCAGGGGACACGGGCTCGTGCCCTGGTCTGGGAAGATCCCACATGCCGTGGAGTGGCTAGGCCCGTGAGCCATGGCCGCTGAGCCTGTGGGTCTGGAGCCTGTGCTCCGCAACGGGAGAGGCCCCAACAGCGAGAGGCCCGTGTACCACAAGAAAAACAAAAAAAGAGTTTGGGATTAGAATATAAATTATTAATTAATTAAATAAAATGAACTTATTGCCCAAGGCAATCCACAGATTCAATGCAATCCCTGTCAAAACACCAATGGTATATTGCACCGAGCTAGGACAAATAATTCTCAAATTGTATGGAAACACAAAAGACTCCTAACAGTCAAAACAATCTTGAGAAAAAACAAAGCTGGAGGTATTGGAGTCCTCGATTTCAAACTATACTACAAAGCTACAGCCATTAACATAGTATGGTACGGGCAGAGAAACAGACACATAGATCAATGGAGTAGAACAGACAGCCCAGAAATAAACCGACACTTCTATACTCAGTCTATGACAAAGGAGGCAACAACATACCACAGGGAAAAGACAGCCTTTTCAATAAATGGTGGTGGGGAAACCGGACAGTTACATGCAAAAGAATCAAACTGGACTACCTTCTCACACCATATACAAAAATAAACTCAAAATGGATTAAAGACTTAAATGGAAGGCCTGAAACCATAAAACTACTAGAAGAAAACAGGCAGTTTGCAGTATTTTTTGGATACATCTTCTCAGGCAAGGGAAATAGAAAAAAAATAAACAAATGGGACCACATGAAACTAAAAGGTTTTTGCACAGTGAAGGAAACCATCAACAAAACAAAAAGGCAGCCTACAGACGGGAGAGGATATTTGCTAATGATATATCCAATAACGGATTAATATCCAAGAGATACAAAGAACTCATACAATTTGACATCAAAAAAAAAAAAAAAAAACCCGATTTTAAAAAATGGGCAAGGGACCTAAATAGAGATTTTTCCAAATAAGACACACAGATGGACAACAGACATATGAAAAGATGCTCAACATCACTAATCATCGTGGAAGTGCAAATAAAGCCACAATGAGACATCACCTCACCCCTGTGAGAATGGCTGTTATCAAAGACAACAAATAAGTGTTGCTGAGGGTGTGGAGAAAAGGGAACCCCTGTGCACTTTTGGTGGGAATGTAAGTCAGTGCAGCCGCATGGAAAAGAGTATGGAGGTTCCTCAAAAAAATTAAAAGTAGAACTTCCATATGATCCAGCAAGTTTCACTTCTGGGCATTTACCCAAAGGAAATGAAAACACTAATTCTAGAACATACACGCACTTCAATGCTCCCTGCAGTGTTATTTATAACAGCCAAGACATGGAAGTGACCTACGCATCCACTGATAGAGGAGTGGACAGAGGTGTGGCTCACTCTTGAGCTGAGAACATCATTGCTACTCCAGGGAGCCCAAACTCCTCACAAAGGAGATGCTAAGAGATGATGCAGTGCCTGGGCACAGGGAACGCGTTGTACATTGAAATGCCCCACACACCACAAAACCGAGTGGTTTGACTGTCCATCATTTGGCATAGATCAAAGTTTAGAGCCCCTGGGAGTGACAGCCCTTAGCCAAGCCTGGACACGGGTATGAGGAGTCTGCAGTATTAGAAGGTCAGTGACAGCTTGATGATTCAAACGGCATTTGTATCTTCACTGGCATAGAACCACCATAGAATTTTCGGTTTTGAAAGAACATCTTTTAGGAGGCAAATTACATGAGAAGATATTTTGGAATCTACTTCTGGTTCTTGTAGGAACTTCCTTTGTTTGACGTCCGAGCTTTACTTGCATTTCAGGTGATGACCTCGTACCCACTTCACACAGTTGCACATACGTGCTATGGAGATCATAGAGTATTTTATAAATTGTGAATGACACTTTTATTTGAGAACAAACTGTTCTGATGTAACACTTCATACAAATAGTGCTAGAGGCTACAAGTAAACCCCGTTAAGGAAAAATACCAACGTATTTTCTCTGAAGCTTTTATGATCTGCATGCTTGTGGTTTAGTCATTAGGTAGTTAAAAAAAAAAAAAATCCTGAGCATTCCAGGAAATAATACCACGGAACGTATCTTATAAGGAATAATATTCTATGTCCCGGGGCTTTAAAATATAATCCTTTAATTTTTTCCTTGTGTACTTTTCATAACTTTATGATAGTTTTATTATTTTTTTCCCCTGACGAATGCTCTCTATTCTGAGAAAATTAAGTAAGGGCAATCTTGGTCTCTCTGTGGAGTCATGCTGATGGCCTTTAACCCTCACTGCACCAGAAATAACAGAAATGACATTTAATTGAATGTGACTACTTTAGGGCAAAACTCTATTTTAAGGATAAACAAAGAGATTAACTCTTGAAGTCCATATGAAGTTCCTGATGTTTTTTAATGTCTGGTGTTCAGTCCCAGACCAAAAAAATTTTTGAAGTAGTAGCATTAAGGGGGGGGGGGGGGAAAGGAAGTGTCAGCCTGTGTTGGAAGCAGCAGCATGGAGCTGAACACGGGAGAAAAGCTGTCATCAACCCCGTTAAGCCCCTCCCCTCCCCCAGAACCAAAAGATGCTCAAAGGCTGCACTTGTTGCTCTTGTAAAGCCAGAGGCATCATAGGCAGCTGGCAGCACAGGGTGGAAGCCTGTCCTTGGGGACTGCTAGCTTTGTTCCCAGTGAAGAAACGAAAACACAGAGCCTCCGAAGCAGAAACACCAGCCTCCACACATGACCGGGGTAGAAGTGGGGCGTTCTCCTAGGGGGCTTGCTCTAGCTGAACCAATCATGATAGAACACGATACTATCAGGGCATCACTTTCATCTGCAACTGACTTCAGGAAGGCCTCCAAAAATAACTGTGGGGGACCAGGGTCCCCTTCAGAGTGGATCTCGTGAAAAGAAGCATGTTTGTTCAGGGCCCTTCAAGAGGATCACTCCCAAAGTGGTGTTTCTAAGAAGTCCTAGGGAGAGAGTTTTAAAAAAATATTCCAGCCTTGTGCATGAACTAAAGCAAAGAAAGTTTAAACAGAGGATGAAGATTAAACAATATTGAGAATTACAGGAGTACAATAAAATTGTCTGCTATGTGAGGTCTTCCAAATACTGTACTGTGAATGATACATTGCAGACACTGAAAAATACTAATTGGTCCACTAATGCAGGTGGAAGAGAACGCTGGCAAAAAATATGGCGTTCGGCCAAAATTTCAAACCCAAGAGCAGAGCTGTTCCAATTCTCCATTGCCGTATAACAGCAGAGTCCCCCAGACTGGCCGACAAAGATAACACTAGCTTTGCTCATGAGCATAGGCTGACCGAGCTGATCCAGTTAGCTGGGCTTGGCTAGACAGCTCCCCTGCTGGCTGACCTGCAGTCACAGTCAGACGTGGCCAGGGCAAGGGTCGTCTGCAGGGTCTCTCCACTCACGTCTGGCTTCTGGTCTGGGATGGCTCAGACAGCTGGCGACTAGAACAGCCGGGGCTCCTCCACCAGTTCACTCCCCCATCTAAACGGGAGGGCTGGCAAGAATTTGTGGGCATATTTTAGAACCTCCACGGTCTGCTCTTTGGTGATAAGTTTATTTACATTGCTCTCACGCGCTATGTACGAGTCTACGTAAACTCACCCCTTCTCAAAATGCTCCGACAGTCCTGTCTGTTAGGACGTGGACATTCAGCTCAAGGACCAGGCTCCTGACATCTAAATATGGGTCAGGTGCAGAGAAGGTTCCTTTTGATCTGAAGACCTGGGACACAGTGACAAAGTAGCTACCCGCTACGCAGAGCTGCACACCGCACATACACGGGGGACAGTCACGGGATAACCGCCGCAGGTAATCCCGTTCGGCATGGAGGGGAACCGGACGCACACAGCTGTCACTGGTCCGCAGCATTTCTGAAATCCAGCTGGCCACCTGTTGCTGGCTCCTTGAGGTCTGGGGACGGTTTTACTATGGCTCGGGGCTCTGCCTTGTGGGCTTTTGTCTTCTCCTCTGTGTTAGTTTTCCTTCTTCCATAAAAAGCCCAAGTTCAAAATGGACTATTTTTCTCAGCCTGTACGGCCAGTGTCCAAAGGCCTTTGTTTTTTATTCTGAGCTGGTGGTGCTTCAACTGATACAAGTCCTTTAAAACGTCATATGATTTCTATGCATCTTACTGGAATTCACTCTTTTAAACAAAAGCCTCACCCCCAAATCTCATCAACGTAAGCCCTTTTGTATCTTGGGTTCCCTGTGGAATTATTGGCAGTCAACCCCCTAAAGATTTTTAGCAGCTCTATTATTTAACAAACAAGATCTCTGGGCATGCCTTTAAGATCATTAGACGGATCTGATAAAGTGTATGAGGAACCTCCATAAATCTTACTGAGATCGTCACGAAATGATTTAGATTCCCCCTTGCATCCAGCTTTGGACCGTGTTTTCCTGACAGCACCCTGGATTTTATCTTTACCTTAAGATATTTCTTAATTTGAGAATCATTTGCCATCTGGAAATCCTGAACGTGAGAGTTTTTACTTCAGTTCAGCAATGCTGGCTTTTTTTCTATTTAATGGTCCACTCCTTATTTCTCTCCTCTTTAATGTCACTAGAGGCAGGTAGAGGAATGCAAGTGGCGTCTCTGACACTGTGAATGGCGATCTCTTTAGTTAGTTCATCCAGTTCAGTAGGGATACTTCTCATTTACCGTGTTACCTCAGGTGACAGTGCTGCTAAATTATCTGACCCCTTTCTTTGAGTGTCCAGTAGCATTTTTCTCAACTTCCTTTGAGCTGCTGACAACGGCTTCTTCAAGGATTATCAGGTTTCAATGTCTCCAAGGACCTTCTGACCTCTGTCACCAATCCGAAAGCCATAGTTTGGGTTTCGTTGTGACATGTACCCACGCTGAAACTTATGCCTTAAAAGAACAGACAGTTATTTTGCTCACGTATGTGCAGTTTGTGTCTGGCTGTGTGGAAGGCTTGTCTCTGCTCAACGCCGCATCAGCTGGAGTGGCTTGACTGAAGCATCCTTTCTACCATGATTTTCCTCATCTCCATGGCTGGAAAGATGGTGCTGGCTGGCATCTGGGTACTGGAAAAGCTTCGGTCCCTCCTCGCACATGGGTCTCCACGTGACCTGGGCTTCCTCACAATAAGGCGGCTTGCTTCTGAGGTTGAGTGTCCAGAGAGAACCACGTTGGAGCTGTTTCACTTTTTATGTCTTAGACTCGGAGGTCATGCAGTGTCACTTCCACTGTCCTTTATCAGCCGAAGTAGACATGGGTGCCCCCTCTTGATGGGGAAGGAGGAAGGCTCTGGAAGAATACCTGGGACTGGAAATACTGCTGGGCGTTTTTGGAAAGTACAATCTTCCACGGTAGCAATCGATATGCAATTTAACATTAAGAGCAGACGTCTTGTGCTGTTCTTCCTGCTCTGCTTCCTCAGAATGGAAGGATAACTTAATAGTCCAGCTATACCCATTATAGTTTTTTTTTAATATAATTTTTTTTTTTCCGGTACGCGGGCCTCTCACTGTTGCGGCCTCTCCCGTTGCGGAGCACAGGCTCCGGACGCGCAGGCTCAGTGGCCATGGCTCACGGGCCCAGCCGCTCCGCGGCTTGTGGGATCTTCCCGGACCGGGGCATGAACCCGCGTCCCCTGCATCGGCAGGCAGACTCTCAACCACTGCGCCACCAGGGCAGCCCCCCATTATAGTTTAATACTCAGCATCACACCTGTCCTTCTAAGCAATCCCCTGTACTGCGGAGGACAAAGCCTGAAAATTACTTTGTTCATACTTTCTTACCATGAGGGTTCTGTTTAGATGCAGATAATGAAGGGCACTTTTGCAAAATTTGGAAGGTGGAAGGGAAAGAAGACATAGCTCCCGGCCCTCTGCAGCAGCTTCTGGTGCTGGCTGACAGGAGACAGGATTTTTTTCCCCCGTGGCTTTCAGATGGCCTTCTGAGAATCGCTCCTTTGCACAGAGTGCCGCACAAGGCTGAGAACATCGATGGTGGCTTCTCCGTGACCTTCGTACTTTCACAAAGCTGCCTGCCTGACTTCAGTCCCCCAAGCCTCCTGCATTGTATCTGTCTCTCTAATCTCTGCATGGAACCCCGTCTACCCTCAAACCTCCACTGGCTTTGGTTCTCCTGACTGTGTGATTTGCGCCGGGCTGCGTGCAGGACTCTCCTCCACGTGGTGTCAGCTGGTAGCTGACTCGTGGTGGCAAGCTGTGTGCTGGCTAAGGTCTGGGGGCTCGGCTGGGGGCAAACCTGGAGAGCTTGATTCTTTTCCACACAGGTCTCCTCACAAGCCCTGGGCTTCCTCACAACATGGCAGATGGCTTCCCAATCCAAGAGTCCTGAAAGGTCATCCCAATACGCAAGGAAAATTATGGTGTGTGTATGCACACGAAATATATACATATATGTGTGTGTGTGTATATATATGGCTGTATATATTACATCTACCTAGATACATATCTAGATGTGTATCAACACTGTGATATATATGTATATAGATTTTTTATAGATCAAAATATATTTTGAGAAAAAAAGTCTAATGGCAAAAAAAATGTTTCCTTTGAAAGACAATTATTTAACAAGCAGAAGAGTCTATGAAATAAGTGGTGTGGAAAATTATTCTGTGTCTCTGGGTACACAGTACACCATGCTTTAAAACAATGAATGAAGAAAGTCTGCTATGCGCACTTGTTCCTTTTCCTTTACTGCCTCTGTACTGATGAGCTCTTATCTTTTCACTAAATACTCCTCTCTGAACAGCTAGGGAAAATTTTATTGAACTTTGTCTCTCAACGTGTGGGTTAACCTGTGTGCTCAGGATTTGCTAAAAACAAACAAACAAACCCAGAAACAAAATGCACCGCTGCATTGCCTTTCCTGAAGAGGAGGGGAAAGAGGTGCCCACTCTCGGTGTCAGGGGCCGCAGGGCCCAGCACGGTGGCCAGTTCTGCAGCTCGGCACAGCCGACTTGCACGGAGTTCTCCTGTGTCTACCCCATCGTCCATGAATTGTTATGAGCAAGTTTGTATTAAATTGGACGCTGGGTGATTTAATTGTTCTCCCGCAGAAAGCACGGACAGCGGAAAGAATACTTCTTCTGGAGGAGTGAACCCAACATCTTTGGAGACCAACCCGGCAGACAGCAAAGACTTTGATCATCACTGAGAGCTACTATAGGAACTAAATAAACAGCTGAGACGGTCTTAGTACGACGCTTGATTTTTGGTGATTATCGCGAGTAACATCTGGGGACCTGGACTTCTCTAACAGTCATACACACGATAAGAGCAAATGATTGTTAAAAACCTTCCCTCTCCACCCATGAACATACACTATGACTGTATATATTGCATCTGGATTCAACCTCCAGACCATGACATCAGTGACAATATATCATCCCACTGTGCCAACAAAATACTGTCACGTGTTTGCTAAAGAGAAAATACGTCCACGGTGAAAAAGTACAGCTCGGGGTGCAGATTTGTAATTGTTATTTCAGTTGTAAGAAATATGGCAGCTGTCAGGAAACCAGGACTCACTGACTCTCCATTGGGTCACTGGATACAAAAGTTCCATAGTTATCTCTCTGCTCCACACTGGAGACAAAGCCATAGGTATTTTCATGACCATCTTCTTTTTCTTTCTGCACGGGACCTCGTATCTCTAGTATTTTTCTCTCTCTCAGGCACCAATGTCTGCATTTTAAGCCCGTCACTCAGCGGTGCACAGAAGGGAATGACTCCACTGAGTCATAATATCGGAGAGCAATGACCTGATTCCCAAGGTCTCTAGGAGATACACTGGGCCAGAGGTCGACGTTCTAGAAAGTGTCAGTGCTGCCTTGTTTTTCAAAGGCCCCTAAAAATGCACACTTTCTACAGCTGGCTCCTCCAGCCTGGAGCTCCAAATCCTAAATCCAGACCCTCCACGATCTCTGATTACCCGAGTCTCAATCCATCAAGCAGAGGTTGGATGCTCTTGGGATGGGGCAAGAGTTGACGGTGAGCAAACAGGCAGGGTCAGTGTACCTGAGAGCTGCCCGAGCGGCACAGATGTGGAGGTGGTGGAGTGGGCAGTCAGATCAGAAATCAGGTCGATCCCCTGAGACAGTAACGTCCAGGAGGTCCTGGCGTGGTGACCACGGTGCGGTCGCCCACCAGGGGCCTGGGCACGCCGTGCTGGGAAGGCTGGCGGGAGGCCCCCCATGCCCGGCACTCCCGACAACTGCATCCCCAGGAAGCTGCAGCATCTGCTGGGCCCTCAGACACGCAGCACCCGGCTGGAGTCTCCTCACGTCTCTGCGAGGTCAGCAGAAGCAGAACCACTTCCCTGAGAGGAGAGGCACACCG
This sequence comes from Lagenorhynchus albirostris, assembly GCF_949774975.1. Lineage (NCBI taxonomy): Eukaryota > Metazoa > Chordata > Mammalia > Artiodactyla > Delphinidae > Lagenorhynchus > Lagenorhynchus albirostris. The sequence goes on from NC_083116.1 coordinate 126,625,998, forward strand.
CCCACGGTGACAAGCCGTAGCTTCCTTTCTCCTTGCATGTCCCCTCCACCTGCATCTCAGCACCACGAGGTGCTCAGTGTGTGACATCAGGGAAACTGCACTGATCCCTGCTCTTCCTCCTCTGCCCAGTACGTAAAAGATGCTACAAACCGACTCATTAAAAGAAGGAATGGGGCCAGACAGCCATTTATACAAAGTAGCAAAGCTGAGTCTCGAATTTCTAACCATACCTTCTTTCTAGAAGTGAATGACTAGGACCTAGAGTCCATCTGCTTGACTCCAGAATGAGGAGAAGATGAAAAGAAATACAGGAGGGAACGTGAAGAGAGGGCGCAAGCTCCTCGATTCGTGGAACTGCTGCTAACGGTGTAGGATCTCGCGGCCAGTCCGTGCAGGGCGCACATAAAACTGGACTCAGAGCCACCTATCATGTACTTTGCTCTTCCTTGTTCATGTGTCTGCTCCACTCACCCCAGAGGCTACCTTAAAACTGCTCTACTTCCTTTAAACTTTCCATCACTATGTCTGTCTCAGGCTCCACTGATAACGAGAATTACCACGCATGTGCTGAGTTCTTATTGAATGCCAAGCACCATTCTAAACACTCTGAACACACTTATGTGTTCAATCATTAGTCCAACCGTAGGCATTACTTGTGTCCCTCCCGTCTCCGCCTAAAGGCAGGTAGAGAGCGGTTACGTCTCCCGGCCCAGGAGGAAGAGACCTGAAGGGGTGGAGGTGGGCGCTGAAGCCTCAGACCTTCCTGAGCCCCTCCTAGGGCAAGGCGTTCATGCTGTTAGTAACTTCTCTAACTTCCCTCCTGCCTCCACTTCTCACCCAAGGTTACTTGCTCCACCGCAGCTCAGGACACATCCCCTCAATCCTGCTTATTGACCCAGCGCCTCTTCCTGTATGTTTACTCTCTCCCTCTCTCTGGTCACACTCTATAAGGATCCACACAACGTATTTTCCATTAAAAAAAAAAAATGTCCCTCAACCCAGCCTTTTCTTAGATGCACCAAACAATGTCTCTCCCCGCTTGAGGTCAAGTTTCCCAAAAGATGTGTCTCATGTTCCACGTCTCCTTCCTTCCATGACATTCGCCTCTGAACCCCCGTCACACGGCTACGCCACCACTAGGCCAACACAACTCTTCCTACCGAGGTCCCCACTGACCCTCCAACTGTGCGACTCCGAGAACTCAGTCCCCTGACCAGAGGTCGAACCCTTGCCCCTTGCATTGGGAGCATGAAGCCTTAACCACTGGACCACCAGGCAAGTCCCCCAGGGGACTCTTTCTTGGTCTCTTTGTACTTGCTCTCTCTGGGACTTTGACCCTAATGTCTAGGTCTCTAACCCTTGGCTTCTATGACAACACAATGTCTTCATCTTCTGTGGCCCTGTCTTTCTTTCTTTCTTTCTTTCTCTCTTTCTCTCCTTCTCTCTTTCTCTCTCTCTCTCTCTCTTAAACAGCCTCTTGCGCGGGATCCTTTGCTCCTCATCTCCCTTAGCTATCAGAGCACAGCAGGAGGTGGCTGTCACACGTTCCTCCTGTAGTCCTAGGCTGTGCATCACGGCTTGTCAACCTGTGTCCAGGGACCTCTGGGGCTGGTTCCTCTCTCCCGCGGGGCTGCCCTGTGGCTGGCAGGGTGTTTAGCGGCACCCCGGGTCTCTACACACCAGAGGCTGGGGGCCACCCCTTGCTCCGACTGGAAGACTTAAGATGTCCCTGGACATCACCGCATGGTCCCCGGGAGTAAAGCCACCCGTGGTTGAGCTGTACCGCTTCACACACTCCCATCCCTCTACCTAGTGAGTGTGTGTGTTACACTCTGTAACTAGGCATTTTCACGTTGTGTACCCAACCCAGACCTTGCTGTTGAGCACCAGTCTTCAGTCCTATTTCCTAATTCCCTGTGGGTAACCCCAAAGGCCTGGAATGGAGGTTCAACCTTCCCCACGCTGAACCCGTCTTCTGCCCTAGCTTGTCTGTCTGAGCTCCTCTGAGAGTCCCCACCTCAGCAGAGGGTACCACCATCACCTCACCTTTCTGAGCCAGGACCTCAGGGCCTCTCCTCCCCACACCTAAGCCAGCACCCAGCCCCTTGGGTTCTTTTTCATTAATACACAGGCTCTTGGTCTTTGCCCACTGCCTCTACCTCTCCTGGAGCTTCCATGGTCTCTCCTCCCCTGAGCACCCGGCTTCCTGACCTCCCACCTTTCTTTGTAAACTTTCTTTAGTGTAAACATCACCATGTTAAAGTTTAAGCCTGCCCATGCCTTGCAAACAACATCTCCCACACCTTTCAACATTGTTACAATAAACTGTGAACTCCAGAGCATAGCGTGTGAAGCACTCTGCCACACAGCTCTGCTGGACTCCGGCCCCTAACAGTTTACATCGCCCATGCCTTTCCTAACATCTCATCACGCGGCCACTGATCTACTTACAAAACACCTGCATCTCTGCGCCCCTTCTGAGCGCTGATTGTTCCTTCAGCCTGAGTGCCGGCCTCCTTATCCTCTCTCGCCACTCCTTCCTCCCACCTGGCAGACTGCTGCGAATCTCAGCTCACCTAGGACGCTTCCCAGGGCAAGGCTTCCATCTATCACATGCCATCCACACACACGTCCTTTTACTTACCTAGTTCCCTCCCCTGGTTGTAAGACCCAAGACCACAGGCCAGTCACTTGATGACTGTTTGTTTGTTAGATCCTATTATAAACATAGTCCAGAGAAGTGATCAATTAGTAAATTTAATAAACATATGAAACAAAAATGCATGAATGATCTGGGCAATAATGTATTTTAGCACCCACGGACAATTTTATTGCACTCTCACCTATGCTGTTGCAATTTAAATTTGGGAATAGACGTTTACTGCTATATTGTTACTAGTATCTGTTTCTCCTTATAAAGGACACAGAATTAAAGGGAATGGGGGCGGCTGGAGGCAAGGGACTAGGCTTTACTGAGCATCTATTCTGTGCAAAGCTCTTTCTTCGCTATCTCTTTTAATGCTCGTGCTGACCCCTGGAAGCAGTCAAGCAGGCAGCATTTAGAGAGGGGGCATCTAAGGCTCACAGACAGTAACTAGCACTTAGTGGCTTCTAAGCACATATATTAATGATCTCACAGTGTCCCTGGGTCAGGAGCTTGGGTATAGGAAGCGTCACCTCATCATATTCACAGGTCCTGACACAACTCAAGGCAACAGGATGATACAGGGCATGTGCAGGAGCGGGTAGGAATCCACCTACTGGGTCAATCATCTAAAATAACAGGAGATTTCCTGTCCAACGAGCAAGGCTCAAACCCCAGATCCTTAGGTGGGTGAGTTCATCACCTGTGAGTCTCCGTCATTTCTAGTAATTCGTGCTAATCTGTTACCCAGCAATAGATAACTAAGAAACTTCTGTATTTGTACAATAATACCACAGTCTGCCAGCGGAACAAAGATTTTTTTTTTTTTTTTTGCCCTGGTTCCGAATATCCATGACACTTTGGAAGGGACTGTGAATCATCCCCATTAAGAAAGAAAAAGTCCTCAAATCTGGTCTGCCAGCAAACCTCGTTTTGCCAGCAACAACGTCCCTTTCTATAAAAATTATACGGTAATACGAGATCCAACTGCATTGCTGGGCCCCTAAGTAGGTTCCCATCTCCGGAAGGGCTGTACAAACGGCCAGGGCTCAACAGCAAAAGACCTGACCGAACACACAGCTGCACCACACAGGGTCCGGCGAGGTGGCCCCGTGTACCAAGGAGCTCCACTCGGCTGGGCTCCGGGCGCACGCTGACGGGGCCGAGCTGGCATGCCATCAGACACCAGTTACAGAGGAGCAGGCTGGGCACGGCTTGCCACGGTTCAGCGGAAGAGCAGGTAGGTCTGGACTCACACAGGTCTCTTTCCTGGAAGGCAGAGGGATCCAGTCCCAACTGGAGTGGTGCCTTGCCAACAAGAATCCAAAGCTTTAGAAGGTAAAAACCAGCCTTCCTGCAGTCTAGGGCTTCTCATCCTCGGCACTGCAGACGGACATTGGGGCTGGATCGTTCTTTGTTGCTGGGCCCCCCTGTGCACTGTAGGACATTCAGCAGCGTCCCTGGCCTCTACGCACTAGATGCCAGTAGAACCGCCCCTCCTTGCAAGCAGAATGTCTCCATACATGGCTCCCAGGGAGGGGTGCTAGGTGACCCCCCCAATTGAGAACCTGTGCTTTACACGAATAGAGTCATTCTGTTCTCAGTGCCCAATTACAGTCAAATGGTGTAGCATGTATGCGATCAGACAAGTTAACAAAGGTACGGATTTGAGATATGCTGCTGGGATTTCAAAAGACAAGGGTTTCCAACATCCACCACACCTCAAGGTGCCTTTTAAATTGTGTACATAACTGTGAAGTAACAGAGCAGGAAAATAAGCATGGCAATTACAGCTACATCATTTGTCTTAATGGGGTTATGTTTTCTTCTTTTATTTTTTTTGCAGTACACGGGCCTCTCACCACTGTGGCCTCTCCCGCTGCGGAGCACAGGCTCCGGACGCGCAGGTGCAGCGGCCATGGCTCACGGGCCCAGCCGCTCCGCGGCATGCGGGATCTTCCCGGACCGGGGCACGAACCCGTGTCCCCTGCATCGGCAGGCGGACTCCCAACCACTGCGCCACCAGGAAAGCCCCAATGGGGTTATGTTTTAAAGGGGCAACGCAGTTGTGGACTCTACAGGGATAAACCTACTTTAACTGAGAATGGGTAGACTACTAAAAACATATATTTCTCAGGCGCATCCTTCAGCGATTCTATTTGATTTTTACGACAGATGAACTAATTGCTTTCAAGAATAGCACAGTGTGTTCTTTATAAAGGGGATTATTGTGTTGAGTCACACAATCGCCTGCTGGCTGGGCGGCCTGAGCTCAGGTTTCTCTATGCTCTGTTTCCCTAGGCAGGCTGCACCTCGATAGAGATGGACTGTCATGAGATTAACCTTGATCCTTGGAACACCGGGATCTGATTGTATTACATTCAATGTCTACAGAATCGTGAAAATCTTTACATTTCCTTTGCTTGCTTGAGGAAAGTCCCTCATTAATTTCTCACTATTGCTGTGGACATCTCAATTTATTTTAGAAAAATGTGAAGGAGTTCCTTTATCTTAAATGACATTCAAAAGTTTTCAAAGCAGGAAACAAAAGCAACACGGAAACAAGTTTTTTTTCTTAATTGAATGACTTATTTTAGGTAAAATTACCATCCTCTCTAATTTTCCATTTTTGAATGGAAAAAGTTTTCTGTTCCTTGATGGGCATATTCTTAAAATGAATACATTTCTTTTAAATTTTATTCCCACATCAATACATGTAAATCACACGTATGTTAAGGTGTATTAAAATATTTGTGTTTTAAAATCTTTATTCACAGGAGAGAGACCATGAATCCCAGAGGTGTGGGTTTTATTTTAATAGAAATTTCCTCTTAACCCGAAGTAGAGAGATGTCATTTCTGGACTGAGGATTATATTTTAAAAAGAGAGTGAGAAACATCTTTTACACAGCACAGTCAGAGGACTGGTGGGCAGGAAGTTGGGGATTGAAAGATTTTTCTCAAGTCATGAAATTAGGGACTTCCCTGGTGGCTCAGTGGTTAAGAATCCTCCTTCCGGGGCTTCCCTGGTGGTGCAGTGGTTAAGAATCCGCCTGCCAATGCAGGGGACATGGGTTTGCACCCTGGTCCGGGAAGATCCCACATGCCATGGAGCAACTAAGCCCGTGCGCCACAACTACTGAGACTGCGCTCTAGAGCCCACGAGCCACAACTGCTGAGCCCAGGCACCACAACTACTGAAGCCTGCGTGCCTAGAGCCTGTGCTCCACAACAGGAGAAGCCACCGCAATGAGAAGGCCGTGCACCACGATGAAGAGTAGCCCCCGCTCGCCGCAACTAGAGAAAACCCACGCGCAGCAACAAAGACCCAATGCAGCCAAAAATTAAGAAAAAATTGTAAAGAAAAAAAGACACACACACAAGATAAAGTCATGCAATTACATGTGCCAGGATCTGCCCATGTCAAGAGAGAGAGGGAGTTAGTTGAAGGCAGTCAGCATCCCTTTACTTCAAATACAGTAGTTTGTTCACTGACCAATGACGACTACCTAGATCCTAGAACGTGCAGAATAACCATGTGCCTTGCATTCACTATTTTAGACCCTTTTCTCTCTTGACCACGAACCTAATCAACTTGTCTATTCAGCAACTACTAGCCTCTGGCCCCCAGAGGAAAGAGGAAGGTTTGGTGTCCTCCCTGGGAACTTCGCTACCACGTGATGTGGCGCAGCAAAGCCAGCTCTGGAGACCACGGTGGCCGGGCATGCGCGCATCTGCACGGGAGCAGCCGCAGGCACTGCGGGGCAGCCTGGGCCGGCGGCGCGGGGAGCACCGCTTCCCGCTCTTAGGAACCCGGAGGAACGCTGTGCGTCGCACCGGTCACAGAAACGGCTGGCTTCCGGCCCAAGCTGTGAACCCACCTCGGGCTGCGCGCTGACCCTTTCTCCTCAGCCCTCACCCCGCCCCAGGCGTCGGGGCAGGGAGCCTGCTCGGGCTTTCCAGAGCCACGCCGTTCACTCCGGAACGACGTCTATCGTTCACTGCTGTTTCTAAGATCGCTGATGGTATTTACCCAGTTAACTGATGCCATTACAAACAGCCATGCTTCGGGGCTAAGTAACCGGCCCCCGACTGGAGGCTCCTGCTTGAGGCCTTCCTGTTCAGAACCAGCCCTGAACTGTGACTTCCTGAGAAAAGTCCTTCCAATGCTACATACCTTCTCCTGAGGTGTACAGTGGAGATGACTTGCACATCCACACGTGTATCAACTGGACTGTCTTATTTTTTTATTTATTTATTTTTACAGTAAAGGACAACAGAGGATTTCCACTTTCCCTAATAAAGACAGAGCCCTAAGATTCATATGGGAATTCTGTATTTCTACAAATGGGTGATTTCAACAGCAATCAGAAATTAAAATGTGTTAAACGCTTGGAACACACTATTCCACTTCTTTAAGTTTTACAGAGTTTCTCCTCCAGTGCCTTCTGGTTTTCCCACTGCTATGCTGGTTGTAACAGCTGAACATTGGAAATAACATACATGCCGTGGTTAAATACATTTGGATGGAATCGTAAAATGGTGTGATTTTTCAGCTATTAGAGCACAAGGAATAGCTAAATACAAAGACAGGGAAAGAGCATGGCCAAAACATTTTGGGCGAGGGACTTCCCTGGTGGTCCAGGGGCTAAGACTCCATGCTCCCAATGCAGGGGCCTGGGTCTGATCCCTGGTCAGGGAACTAGAGCCCACATGCATGCCGCAACTAAAAGAGCCCACCTGCCACAACTAAGACCTCGGGCAGCCAAATAAATAAAAACTAAAGATATCTGATGCAAAAATACCCAAAAAACCCCAAAATTATATCCATTAAAAAAACATTTTGAGTGAAAAGAATCTGAAAACAGTACACATTTTAGGGGACAGGAGGAGAGACAGACAGAGAGGGAAGGGTCTTTACTGTTCCATTTCTACCTTTTGACCTTTTTGAACTTTTTCACAATGTGTGTCTTACAATGTTTTCCGGTTTCTTTTTGTTCTCTAATATGTTACAGACATGGTTTTTCCTTCTATGTTAACAATTTTAGGAGATTAAAAGAAAAGTTAACTGGAGACTTTTTCCTCCAGATACGTAGCATTGTGTTAAGTGCAAGAATGAAAAGAATTTAAGGTAATATTTAAATATTTAATCCAAGGCTAATGGTTGTGGTCAGGACAAAGAGGTGAGGAAGGAGGAGGGAGAGACAGACAGATGAGACATTGATTCATGAGAGTTGTGTCAAAATCATTCACGGAGGAATTGAGACCCTGAATCAGGTAGAATTCCAGGAGAAAAATTGAGTTAAGGTATGAAAACATATAAAGAAGAAGTATATTTGTCCTACAGATCTTTGAGAAAAGGGACAAATAAGTGTTTTTCTTTTTTTTAAATAAATTTATTTTATTTATTTATTTATTGGCTGCATCGGGTCTACGTTTCTGTGCTCGGGCTTTCTCTAGTTGCAGTGAGCGGGGGCTACTCTTCATTGTGGTGCGCAGGCTTCTCATTGCAGTGGCTTCTCTTGTTGTGGAGCACGGGCTCTAGGTACACAGCCTTCAGTAGTTGTGGCTCGTGGACCCTAGAGCACAGGCTCAGTAGTTGTGGCACACGGGCTCAGTAGTTGTGGCTCACGGGCTCTAGAGAGCAGGCTCAGTAGTTGTGGCTCATGGGCTCTAGAGCACAGGTTCAGTAGTTGTGGCACGTGGGCTCAGTAGTTGTGGCTCACAGGCTCTAGAGTACAGGCTCAGTAGTTGTGGCGCATGGGCTTAGTTGCTCCGTGGCATGTGGGATCTTCCCGGACCAGGGCCCAAACCTGCGTCCCCTGCATTGGCAGGCAGACTCTTAACCACTGCACCACCAGGGAAGCCCCATAAGTGCTTTTCTAATAGGATTAAAGTGGATTGACAGCGTTTTATCGATAGCCCCTAATTCTCTGTCTGGGCCACACCTCTGAAGTTGCTGAAACAGCCGCCAGCACCTTTGAAGTAAGTCACCCACACATACATACAACCCACCCCTCCCACACCAGCAGCAGCAGAATCGCTATTAAGCTACACCGGTGAGGAAGCCAGGGCACACGAGGGCAGGTTTCTCTCACACACACAGGCTGATGTCCAGCATCACCAAGAGGACCACAGCCCAACTGTTGCAGACACTCTTTCAGACCCAAAGTTCTCACAACATGAATCCAATTACAGTGGTTTAATCAAGTAGAGTTACAGTCGCTTAAATAAGCAGGGTCCGCTAGAAAACAGAAGAACAAAAGCCCAGTTAGGTCACCAGGCAGTTTAAATTAAGATGATTCCCTAACAGGTTGTTCTGATGCGAACCTGTGAAAATGAGGAGGCCAGGAGAAGGATGCCTCCTGCTCAGCTGAGTGTGCTGAGTTCACGCCATGAACCCGCAGAAAGCAAATTAGGTAATGTTTCTGTGTCCGCCTGCGGAGGACCTTCCTACCTCCAAAGTAAACGCTCTCACAAAAAAGGTTACCTATCGACGGATCATCCCTAACGGGCGGCAGATGTGTTTAACGCTCCCATGGTGTGGCTAACACTCGAGGAGTTTTAAAGCTCTCTCGTAAATAAGGAACCTCAAATACCTCAACAGGCAATTGGGATTTGCCCTCCCATTTACTGAGGCAGATAAATCCCCTTGAAAGGAACTGGTCTTGGTTAGCTCGTTATTTCTAACATGTCTGCTGAGAGAGAGAAACCACGGCCATCAACACAGACATGTCACCCACTTCTGCACAAGATGGAAGGTTCACAATTTGGAGAGTTGCCCACAGCTTGAGTCTTCAGGGGGCTGCTGCTGTGAAAATATATGTTCCCTCCAGATTGACGCCCATGGCGGGACTGGGTGCACTTACTAGCTGTCAGGTGCATTGCTTTTCTGATGTTCCCAATCTCCTTTTGACCTTTTCAGTTTTTTCCTTGCACATTTTAGGAAATGCAGACAATGGAATTCATGCAGATGTACAGTTTAAACAGTAACAATAGTATTTTTGATTTGAATTTAGTTTTCAACATCAACAAATATTGGTATTGCAGTAACAAGAGTAAAATTGTTTCTCGAGATTAATGATTCTCAAGATGTGGTCCCCGGGCCAGCAGCATCACCGTCACCTGGGGACCTTTTGCAAATGGAAATTACTGTGCTGCACACAGACCCATGGAATCAGGAATTCTAGGGGTGCTCCTGGCTCTGCCCCATTAACACACCCTCTGGGTGATTCTGATGTACAATTAAGTTTATCAGGATTGTCGACATTCTTTAAAAAAGAGCCCTTTGCTGTGTGTGATACAATATTGTCAGGGATACACAGTGTCATTTCTATATTTATATTTCATAGTTGAAACATTTTCTACTAAAAACACCTATATTTTATAATTATGGCTAATTGATTGACTTATTTAGAAGTAGCGATACATTTGTGGTTAACTAATAATATCAATGTGTGAGAGTCTACACAACTTTCTCATCTTTGAATGCTTATCTGAAGAACTCACAAAATGAGTAAACAACTAAAAAGATTGGCACTGCCTCAGGAAAAGAATGAGTTTTGCCACTTAATGGGTACACACGGGCTTTATGCCATGCTAGAGGCCGGGCATTGATTATTTCACTTAAGCCTCACAAAAGGCCTATGACATCGATACTCATACATCTTCATCTGACACAGAAGAACTGAGCGCCCAAGGAGTTGACTACCTCATCACCCCAGGACACACGGCCTGTGGATCCCGCTTTAATATCTTAGGCTGCAAAGCCCGTGCCTCCCCCTCTGTGGCCGTCCCATTCACCAACAGAACTACACTCAGGTTCTTTTTGGTTAAAGGCGACAGGTTTTTTTGGCCTCCCCTTAACTGCTTGCAAAAAGACGTCTTTATTGTCCATATTCTGATTTAAGAGGATGAAGATAAACCGCTGTGGCCAGAATCACAAAGGAGCACCGTGGCGGTCCCCCGGGGTCAGACTGCAGGTGGGAAAAAGTCAGAGTGAGCCGGGGCACAGGCCCCGGGAGGGGATGATGGGAAGAGGGCCCTCCCTCCAGTGTGACGGGGATGATACCTCTTGCCCACCTCACTCACATTTCGCTGTCCCAAGCATGGCTCAGGCAGGAATGGGGCTCTAGTTGGAGGTGGCCTCTGTCCTAAGATGTCACTTCTCATAAACCGTTTGCCAGCACCTGAGTCTCCAGTGTCTACCAGTAAAAAGAGAGGGGGCTTCCCTGGTGGGGCAGTGGTTGAGAGTCCGCCTGCCGATGCAGGGGACACGGGTTCGTGCCCCGGTCTGGGAAGATCCCACATGCCGTGGAGCGGCTGGGCCCGTGAGCCATGGCCGCTGAGCCTGCGTGTCTGCAGCCTGTGCTCTGCAATGGGAGAGGCCACAACAGTGAGAGGCCCGCGTACCACAGAAAAAAAAAAGAGAGGAATTCCGTTTATTGTGGACATACAAAAAGCCACCCAGAAAATTATAATAGTTAGTAAAGAGTCAAATGAACTCAAATAATGGAACTCAAGACATTTGTAGGCATGCTGAATTCCACAGTTTATATTTACACAATTGGGTTGAAAAGATCTTGATGCAATTTATGTCAGAGTGTTCTGCCTATGTTTTCCTCTAAGAGTTTTATAGTGTCTGGCCTTCCATTTAGGTCTTTAATCTATTTTGAGTTTATTTTTGTGTATGGTGTTAGGGAGTGTTCTAATTTCATTCTTTTACATGTAGCTGTCCAGTTTTCCCAGCGCCACTTATTGAAAAGGCTGTCTTTTCTCCACTGTATATTCTTGCCTCCTTTGTCATAGATTAGGTGACTACAGATGCCTGGGTTTATCTCTGGGCTTTCTATCCTGTTCCACGGATCTATATTTCTGTTTTTGTGCCAGTAGCGTACTGTTTTGATCACTGTAGCTTTGTACTATAGTCCGAAGTGAGGGAGCCTGATTCCTCCAGCTACATTTTTCTTTCTCGAGATTGCTTTGATTATTCAGGGTCTTTTGTGTTTCCATACAAATTGTGAAATTTTTTGACATAAATCGCAGCAAGATCTTTTTCAATCCACCTCCTAAAGTAATGAAAATAAAACCAAAAATAAACAAATGGAGCCTAATTAACTTAAAAGCTTTTGCACAGCAAAGGAAATCATAAACAAAATGAAAAGACAACCCACAGAATGGGAGAAAATATTTGCAAATGAAGAAACCAACAAGGGATTAATCTCCAAAATATACAAACAGCTCATGTAGCTCAATATCAAAAAAACAAACAACCCAATCCAAAAATGGACAGAAGATCTAAATAGACATTTCTCCAAAGAAGACATACAGATGGTTAAAAAGCACAATACTGGTCAGAATGGCCATCATCAAAAAGTCTACAAACAATAAATGCTGGAGAGGGCGTGGAGAAAAGGGAACCCTCCCACACTGTTGGTGGGAATGTAAACTGGTACAGCCACTATGGAGAACAGTATGGAGGTTCCTTAAAAAACTAAAAACACAGCTACCAAATGATCTAGCAAACCTACTCCTTGGCGTATATCTGGAGAAAACCATAACTTGAAAAGATACATGCACCCCAATATTCATTGCAGCACTATTTACAACAGAAAGACATGGAAGCAATCTAAATGTCCATCAATAGACGAATGGATAAACAAGGTGTGACACATATATACAGTGGAATATTACTGAGCCATAAAAAAGAACAAAATCATGCCATTTGCAGCAACATGGATGGACCTAGGGATTGTCATACTGAGTGAAGTAAGTCAGACAGAGAAAGACAAATACCATACGATATCGCTTGTATGTGGAATCTGAAAACAGGGTACAAACAAACTTATCTACAAAAATAGAGTCACAGATGTAGAAAACAAACTCATGGTTACCAGGGTTGGGGTAGGAATAAATTGGGAGATTGGGATTGACATATACACACTACTATATATAAAATAGATAACTAATAAGGACCTACTGTATAGCCCAGGGAACTCTACTCAATACTCTGTCATGGCCTATATGGGAAAAGAATCTAAAGAAGAGGGGATATTTGTAAATATGTAACTGACTCACTTTGCTGTACACCTGAAATTAACACAACATTGTAAATCAACTATATCAATATAAATTAAAAAAAAACTACTGGATAGTTTGCATTTAAACTATATAGGATAATATAGCTTATGCTCAACTATGTGTGTGTATGTGTGCAAGACAGTGTGTGCATTTTGTGGAAGAGGAGATACAGTGAAAACACACACCACTAGCAATAGGTATCTTTTCTGCGGGCATGTCTGCAATATGCTGAAATAAGCTGGATCTTCTGCTTTCAGCTTAATCTGGATTGGTTTTGCTTTTCTGGCTTTAACAGCCATCCCTCTGGCTCTGGAGGCGTCGCCTGGCGAAGTGGGTCTGGGCGATCCGTATCTCTCACCAGAACTGCTCTATCACTCTCGCCTCATTCAACCTCCCCCCTGCCCTCAAGCCAGAGCAAACCTGTTAAAATGTAAGTCAATCCTGTTCCACCTCTGCTCAAAGCCCCCCACTGCCTTCGCAGCTGGTTCAGTGTGAATAAAGGGGCCGCAGCCCTGCGTGGTCGGCATCCGCACATCTCTCCCCTGCACCCCTCCCTCCTGGCTCCCCGCCTTGACGTCCTGGGAATCTTTACACCCCCGTGGTCCTACCTTGAGCTCTCTCTAACCAGCCTGCTGTTATTTATACAGCGCTCCTCACTACCAGATACATCTTATCTTTCTTTGTTTCCTCCTGCCCCTGTAATGAAACCTCTAGAACCCAGGCCTTGCTGGGGGGCATCGAGAACAAGGCCGTGCCCATCAGAGGCTCCCGGTAAATACACACAGCAGCACCCAGGAACCCCAGCAGAAGCGCCACACGAATCCCACCACCGTGTGAAGCCCTGGGCTACGCATGGTCACTGCAGGAGGGTGGTCCATGGACTCCACTGCTCACATCACTGGAGGCGGTCCTCACGTGGAGCAGATTAAAGCCCCGGCTTCCTCAGCTGGCAGGTGGCACACAGCCCCTCCCCACTGGCCTGGCCCCGTCTCAAGAGCAAACACAACGCCATTTTAACTTCTGTCCCTGTTCCGGGCCTTCTGTAATTGCCTCCCCTCCTCCCTCCTGGCCGTCAGACCTCTAGTATTCCGATCTCAAGGACTGATAAGAAGGGGAGGAAGGTGCCTTCCTGAGCTCTTCTACTGCACTTTCCGGAAAGTCTTTTCATCTCTCCTCCTCCATGCCTGCGTACGTCCTGTACTCACTGACAAGGGGTGAGACATTGCATTTTCACCAGAAATCTACTGAGAAAGAAACAGATTTCCCATATTTTCTTTGGCTTGGGTCACAGCAGAGTTTCAAGCAATTTTCTTTCTTTTTTTTTTGCCTGTGTTGGGTCTTCGTTGCTGTGCACGGGCGTTCTCTAGTTGTGGCGAACGGGAGCTACTCTTTGTTGCAGTGCATGGGCTTCTCATTGCGGTGGTTTCTCTTGTTGTGGGGCATTGGCTCTAGGCGCACGGGCTTCAGTAGTTGTAGCACTCAGGCTCAGTAGTTGTGGCGCATGGGCTTAGTTGCTCCGCGGCGTGTGGGGTCTTCCTGGACTGGGGCTAGAACCCCCCGTGTCCCCTGCATTGGCAGGTGGATTCTTCTTTTTTATTTTAATACATTTGTTTATTTATTTATTTATTTATGGCTGAGTTGGGTCTTCGTTGCTGCGCACAGGCGTTCTCTAGTTCTGGTGAGCGGGGGCTACTCTTCGTCGTGGTGCATGGGCTTCTCATTGTGGTGGCTTCTCGTTGCAGAGCATGGGCTCTAGGTGCACGGGCTTCAGTAGTTGTGGCGCGTGGGCTCAGTAGTTGTGGCTCGCGGGCTCTACAGTGCAGGCTCAGTAGTTGTGGCACACGGGCTTAGCTGCTCTGTGGCATGTGAGATCTTCCCAGACCAGGACTCGAACCCGTGTCCCCTGCATTGGCAGGCCGATTCTTAACCACTGCACCACCAGGGAAGCCCTGCAATTCTCTTTAAGTCATGAATTACACAATTTTGCAATTCTCCGAGGCTCTAAGGTTATCTACAGAACGTGTCCACAGAGAACGTGTGAATGCCAAGAGCATCGACTGCGGGGCTGGGAACAAAGGATGAACAGGCCATCTGAAGTGTTTGTAATTATCCACAGTTGTCTGATCAAAATTTAGTATCCTTAAGAGTGGACTGACTGTTAATGATTTTATTTCTGGTTTCAGAATAGAATGATGAACCAATTTGCAGTTCTCGCAGCACATTCTTCCCCTGGAACTATCTGGTTAGTTGGTTCAAGCGACCTCAATACAAAAGTGATTGAAGCAGCAGAACGTAAGGATATCTGTGCCTTGCTGAATTATCCCGGGTGCTTCCTCTCGGCCCCTGACTCTCACTCACCAGCCCCATCTAGACGAGGAACCCTCTGACTAGACTGGCTTTCAAAGCCTTGCAGGTCAGCTCTCACTTTATCCTGATTCCATCGAATCCTCTGCCTCACTCTGAGGAGGACCACATCCGTGCCAATCACACCCAAGTTTCCAGAGGTCTCCTGTGACCACGGGATAGGCTCAGAGCCCCTCTCAGATCGTTCCATGAAAGCGGTCATGAGCATGAAAAGCAGAATCCCGTCAAACAAGAAGAGATGGAGATCCACAACGTCGAAGGTAAGTTGCATGGGAAAATGGGTTGAAGGGCTATGTTAAACTACGCATTAAACAACATAGTTAAAACTAGGCTGAAGCCACGGCATACTGAACTTTCTGGACTCTGACTCGAGCGTGTCAAACAGAAGGGTCCTCCTCCCGTCTATTTCCTTCCACGACCACTAACGGTCCCTGACGGTCCCTGAATCTTCACCACAGCTGCCCGGGGAAAACTCCACCGGGCTTCAGGACGCCCGTCAGCCTCAGAGCTGGTCACCAAGTCTTTCCTAAGCGAGCAGGTACCTAGGGCCTCATCAATAAATGAGGTACACGTGCTCCGTCTTTTCCAAAACAGGGGTTTAATTTCAATGCTCGCTTAGAGAGGGAGTTTCCCGTTGCTCATGCAGCATCACCCAGCGTAAACAGCATGTACCCCAGGAAACACAAGTGCTCGAGGCACGTCAGCTCCTCCAGCAGTGAGCCTTCAGGAGCCAGTCTCCTTGCCCTACAGTGGGTGACTCCTGCTACCCTCCTCCTTCGTCACGAAACATGCCTGCACACCTTGGTTTATGATATTTCATTTTGTCGTCACCGCGACACAGACTGTAGTTACTTATCTAACTAAGGACTAAAGAGAAGAATCTTTTCGGTTGGAAGTTATCTTAAGGCTTTGGATATAAGGTAAAGTTATAATACCTGAATCTCTACTGTCTTTGGGGGGTAATCTCGCCTATAACACACATCTCCATTCCTTTATGTGCCTTGAAAGCTGTGGTTCTTTCTCAGCTAAGGGAGAGTCTGCTTCCTTCCGCACCCCAGGGACATCTGGTAATACCCAGGAAAGGTTTTTGTTGTCACGACGAGGGAATGAAGATGGTGCTGGCATCTAGTGGGGAGAGGTCGAGGATGCTGCTAAACGTTCTGCACTGAACAAGGCAGCCCTCACCACAACAGATTGATCCACCCCAAACGTCAGAAGTGCCCAAGTTCTGAATTCCTAACCAAAGCAGAGAAAGACAAAATCACCTTCTGTTGGGACTTCCCTGGGGGTCCAGTAGTTAAGAATCCGCCTTCCAATGCAGGGGATGCGGGTTCTATCCCTGGTCAGGGAACTAAGATCCAACATGCCGCGGGGCAACTAAGCCCGTGCGCCATAACTACTGTGCACCTCAACTACGGAGGCCACGTGCTCTGGAGCCTGTGCACCACAACTAGAGAAGCCTGTGCGCCACAACGAAGATCCCACGTGCCACAACTAAGACCCAAGGCAGCCAAATAAATAAATTAATTAAAAAAATGTTTTGTTGGACTATTCTACTAGCACTTTTTTTTTTTCAACATTTTGGGTATTTGAAATTATTTTATAGTTTCGTATCTTCAGCAGTCAGCTTCCCATCCAATTTGTTCTGGCCAGGACCCCAGTCCTGGCAGTGTTATGCATGCTTTGCTGATGCTCTCACACAGTTGCCAGCAGCAGTGACTGGTAACACACACTGACACTGAAGGTGAGTCCAGTGCATGTGACTAAAGTTCTACTTCTAGAAAAACCAACATCTCCTGCTGCAACACCGGTGGAAACTTCACTTCCTTGTCTGAATGAATCAGTATCTACTGCATGGTCTCATGGATGAGTGGCAATGCAACCACAGATAAATGGGCCAATGAAAGTGCACTCTTCTTATTTTTAATCATTCTGTTTTCTGATAACTTTAGTAAGTCCCTTGGTTTGGACCTGGGCCCCATGGTCTAACTTTGCATGCTATGTTCTTTTCAAAATGCAAAGGTAAGACAAGGTTCCTTTTACCTGTTGAAAGAAGGCAGTAACACTTCCTCAGATTGCACATTTAGGGCGTTTCCTTGTCTTCTGTCATTTGAGTTGGGTCAAACCTCCCGAGGGAGCGTGGGAGGACAGTCACGGTGTTGCTCGCTCGTTAGACATAGGCTGTGCTTCCTGAGCATTGGTAAACTTTACCATAGGTTTTTTCACGGTATGAAAACAGTTCCTGCTCACTGCTTATATGAAACTGAATTTAGCAAAGAAAAGAAATATATATATAGGAGAAATGAATTTATTTTTATGATGAAACTTTCAGCAGATACATAAACCCGTTTTCCTGTTTTAAACCATGTTACCTTCTACCTACAAAAGTATGTAGGTCTGTATGTCTAATTAATTTAATTCATGGGATAAAAAGATAGATTTTGGTCAAATGTATAGACATACACAGTGACCAGAAATAAACAGATATACTCTGTACCCTCATCTTGGCATGATACCAACTGACATAGTTATAGATGAAATGATGCAGTGCGTGAAAATTTCTTCCACGTAACGTTATGGGCATAGGATGAGGTGTGGATGGGGCAGGGTTGACAGAGGGTCAGTGGCTGGGGGGCTGAGGGACAGAAAGAAGGAAGCCATAACACAATTCTGATTATTTTTGTATGTGCTCAAACCTCCCATAATGAATATATTTCTTAAACTGTCCTTTAAAGATATACCTTCCACAATCATCTTTTAAATGAGGGCGCTAGATACAGCATCTTGTGGGCTTTTAAGATCATGGGGACATTCTGGATATGGTGAAATAGAAGTCCCGGCAGCCAATTCCAAAACCGGTTGTTTTCCAGCCCTGATATGACGACAGTGTCTGCCCTTATCCCTTTCTTGGCTCTTCTGTACAACATATTCATGGTTTCCTTCCTATGTAGAGTTCAAGGGATGTCACTTGCCTCCTTTAAAACCTTCCTTTCTTCCCCTTGCTCACAGTAACAAGATCCACCTTGGTTCATGAGATAGTCATATGTTTATTCTCCCAATTGATAGGCATCAGTCACCAACAATAGAGGTCTGTGTTTTTCTTCTACTCCATCAGTCAGCAAACTACAGGTTACAGGACAAATCCTGGCCCACGAGTTGATTTTTGTAAATAAAATTTTATCGGCACACAGCCATGTTCATTTGTCTATGTAGTGTCTATGGTGGCTTTTGTGCTGAAAGGGCAGGTTGACTAGTTCTGACAGAGTATGCAAAGTCTAAAACATTACTATCAGGACTTCCCTGGTGGCACAGTGGTTAAGAATCCACCTGCCAATGCAGGGGACATGGGGTCGAGCCCTGGCCCGGGAAGATCCCACATGCCGCGGAACAACTAAGCCCGTGCGCCACAACTACTAAGCCTGTGCTCTAGAGCCCGCAAACCACAACTACTGAGCCTGTGCGCCACAACTACTGAAGCCCATGTGCCACAACTACTGAAGCCCGCGCACCTAGAGCCCGTGCTCCGCAACAAGAGAAGTCACTGCAACGAGAAGCCCGCTCACTGCAACGAAGAGTAGCCTCTGCTTGCCTCAACGAGAGAAAGCCTGCACGCAGCAACAGAGACCCAACGTGGCCACACAAAAAAATATTAATAAATAAAATAAATTTATAAAAAAAGTTTTAAAAAAATAAAACATTACCATCTGGCCATTAACAGAAAAAAATGTTCACCTCTTACTTATCTCATAACTTTTTAAGTCTAGGTGGAATTTTTAAAAATTTGACATATATTCATGGTATTTAATTTTTATTACACATTGAATGTGCATACTACTCAAAAAAGTTCTCTTATATTTTGATAAAATAACATAATTGCTAAGAAAATTAGAAATTTATACCTCAGAGGAAGGAAAATACCTTGATTTTTTTCTTTTGTACTTGAGGTCTTTTATTTCTGTTTATTCTACTTTTATATATTTTCAACGCCACTGAGCAACAGCTCAGGATTTGGGCTTCACCTGATCAAAATATTTTCCTCTGAAAGAATTACTGTCACCGAAACAAATAAATGCCTAAACTCTCTGGAATTCTTTAGCGAGTTTAGCCTCTCTTTGACAAGAAGATGTCTCGATTGTTTGTAAATGCATAGGTTGGCTGTTCAAGTATTGAGAGCAGTCGGGACTTACCAAGGAAAAAAGGAAAGGGTTCAAGAGAACTGATCATACCTTCTCGATGTGAAGGAGATTATTCCCCAGTCAGTTTCTCTTCCTGAACATGGATTTATATTAGACTGCATTAGCTTTGAGAACTGCTGTTGATTCTTGGAGAGTGTCTGTGTGTGTATGCATCTGTGTGTGCGCTAGGTCTTTTCATTTTCTGATAATTATCTGCTTGAAGAGAAGAAGACTGAGGGGTTAAATCTTCCAGTCACAGTGACAGAGCGACCTTGAAGGGACTTAACCATGGAATGTTTCAGCAGGTACAGGAGCTGTCCCATCCAGTACTACGGCCACTAGCCCCACGTGGCCACTTACATTCAAATTAAATAGAATGAAATACGACGAGAGGTTCAGTTCCTCTGTCCCACGAGCCACGTGTCAAGTGCTCAATGACCACGTGAGGCTAGTGGCTACTGTGTGGGACAGCACAGGGTCACAGAGCACCGCCACCACCAAAGAAAGTCCTGCTGGACAGCGTGGTCCTGGACTGCTCTCGCGCCAACCCCCTTCTACTAACATCCGCACGACCGAAGGAACTTGACTTTGGACCTTCTTCTCTTTGGCCGAGGAACTGCCAGCCGCTGCAGCCTGCATTGCTCTTGTTCTAACTGGGAAACTTAGCCCTGGTCTGACTCGTCCAGCTTGAGACACACAGCCTGAGAATGATCTGACTTCCCCCTCCTTCCCAGACAATTTTTCAGGGTGAGAGGAGGACAGGGTAAGTTGAGAGGGGACAGTGAGAGCAGAGTATCACAAGTGGAAGAGGTGTAGATAGAACGACACAAAGTTTCTTTTTAAATTCAAGAACATACTGCATTTTGTAAGCTCCTGTAGGTTTTATCAAATGTCCTATTTCAGAAGATCCATGTGTACAGCGAGTGTGAGACACACTCGCCCGAGCTGTTGGCCCTGTCTCATTTTTAAGGATTCACATCCCACGGCATTCCTAGACAGTGTAGGTTCAAATAGTTGAAAGTTCGGCAATTCTTTTTTTTTATTGCCCCAGTACTTTGAAATTCATAGATTTGCAGATTTTTCACATAAACAATAAAGTTATTGCCATAATTTATGTAATTATTTTGCTTGACTTACTTTTAAAAAATATATATATATATTTTTTATATAGAGGCTTTCTTTGCATTTAAATCTTGTTCTACATTTTTTATTATGTAGTAGGGCCCGACTCCTGGATATAGAATCATGAAGCCACATGTAAGAATACCTTTAAGGCATGGGACACATATTGTCCTGGATTTTTCAGACTCCGCCTTCCTCACAAAAGTCCTCTTTTGTTTCACTTCAGAGCTGTATATCTAAACCTCTTTCCTAAAAATAATAATGCTGTTTGAATCAAAGGGCAAAACATGCAAAATATAAGCTTCTTTCAATTTCTGCTATTATAAAGTTAATGATGCAATCTGGCAGCCAGGATCTGGAAAAACAGGTAAGTGGGCAGAAGCACGATGCTTTCAGATGCTCTTCCCTGAGCTGAAATTGGCCCCTGAAATATGGTCCAGGAGCCCCAACCTGCACTACTTCAGCACCTTTCCAAAATATGAAAACATGCTGAGGCCACGCAGCTTGGATTCATCATTATTTAAAATATACACATACTGAACTAATCAATTACCAGTATATTCTAAATGTCTCCTTTTTGTGTGTCATAAAATCAAAGTCCTACCCTCAAACAGTGGTGTACCCTCTGCCCAAACCCCCGCATTGTTTTACGTAAAAACTAATCACAGAACACCAAGATAATAATTTTTTGTATTGAACATCAGCTATACCTACAAAGAGTTTTTAAATAAATCATGCAAATGTTTGTAACTAATCAGAATAAATAGCACTGTTTGCAAATTGGTGTAATATTTCCACTAAAATCCACATTTTATATTAACTTATTTTATATATACACACACACATATATAACCTATTTTATATATTTATATATCTAAAAGGATCGTATTAAGTGACATATTAAGTCACAAATTTATTACATAAAAATCCATTATTTTTTGGAACCTGGCAGATCTCTCTAAATGGAGAGTTATGCTAACTTGTAAATGTACTTTACTAAGAAGTATAATATTATAAACTATTTTAAATATTATTGGCATTTGTACATATTGAAGTCCAAACGGCCCAAAGAACTGACATATTTCAATAGCACAGAGCAAAGTGGCTATGAACCAGGAGATATTAGTGCGTCAAGTAGCTTCCAACACCACAAAACCTCACGTGTATTTATATCTAGACTTGCCGTCTAATATTTAAAGTAGCTAGAAATCCAGAAAGACTTAAATAACAGCTTCCACAGCGGTTTTTGTTTTTGTGTTTTTAATCTACAGGTCACTACGGTCAAGCTATGTACTTGAGGGCTCTCCAAGTAGAGGGGTTCGGAGGTGGCCTGTAATCTGAACGTCTTAGGAAAATCTAACGTTATCAGGAAAGTTTCTAAGTTTTTCTCTTTGGGTTCGGCCTTTCTCTCATCCTAGCCTTGTTTAAAAGCTTTAAAGCTCTTTAGACTGAAGAGGATGGTGGTTCCAGGCAAGAAAGAGTGGGTGGGAATTCAAAGCCTTAAGTTGCAACTAGAAGGCAAATGCTATTCTAACATAATTTGAACCTGATTGAACGGCCCAAATTTCAACCATCCTCGAGCAAAAACAGGAAATCTGAACCACAGTCAGAGAGAGATTCCCTGAATTCCAAGCGGAAACAGAGGGTTTCTCCGTTCTCTGAAGTTGTACTGCGCCTGAACGTATGGCCTAGAAAATAATAATTAAATGTTGTTTTTGGCCCAACTGATGAGTTTTAAAGCTCCTATCATAAAAAAAAAAGGAAAAAAAAACTACTCATATAAAAGGACACAGAATCAACCTGTCTTTCGGCTCAAATTTTTCTTCAATTGTATAGAGGTCTATATTCTTTTTTGAAATAAAATTTTCTGCTGCTTTGCTTCCAAAAGAAAATATGAGTTTACTCTCATTTAGCCTGCTGCCACAGCATAAAGGACACGTTACCATGACTGCACCCCCAAGAAATGGATCCCTTAACTTTTGATAAAGAAATGAACCAAATAATAGATAAGGCCTATTTCTTCCTGAATACTGGACACAATTCTGAATGTTTTACGCAACCTTCATTTCTGCCATCACTATCTTGAATGTAGAGTATAAAGTATACTAGAACGGTTATCATCAAAAAAGATGAACCGTAACAAGTATTGATGGGGATGTAGAGAAATCAGAGCCCGCATACATTGCTGGTGGGAAGGAAAAATCCTGCAGCCGATGTGGACAACAGCAGCTGCGCGATTTTTCCTTCCCACCAGCAACAGTTCGACAGTTTCTTTAAAAGTTAAGCATAAATGTACCGCGCGGCCCAGCAATTCAACTCCTAGGTATCTACCCAAGAGAAATGAAAACGTATGTCCACACGGAGTCTTAGACTCCAATGTTTACAGCAGCATCATTTCTAATAGCCAAGCAAATAGAAACAATGCACATGCCTACCAGCTGACGGATAGACAAGATGTGGTCTATCCACACAACGGAATACTGCAGCCGGCCGGGTCCAGCTGGTGACGGAAGCCATGCAGTAGGTTAAACGGGGTAAAGAAGTGTGAACTGTGATTAACAAATAACCAGAAGATAAATGGAAACTCTCTATGGTGCACTCGGCCTCAGGGAGAGCATCCGAAGAAGGACAAACCAGGAAAGGGTTTAGAATCGCAAGGCTTGTGGTCCCGCTGCCAGAGAGCAGAGATGCCTGCTGGTTTGCTCAGCCCACAGTTGGTCTGGAGCTGCTGGGCAGACCGCAGGCCCACCCCTGCAATGAGGCTGAAGGACCAGGTGAGCAGCAACCAGCAGGTAGGGGCCACCTGTGCCCTGGAGGACACAGAAGGTGTTCCCGGGGAGGGGGCCCCATGGGGAGCCTGCAGAGTGTCACCTCCAGGGGACCCTGGTTTTCTGCGTTGAGAGGGCTGGGGAAAGGTTATCGCCGGACCCAGGCGTCAGGGCTGCTCAGGGGTCGTAGTCCCACAGCTGGGGCCGGCCCACCGGACGTTCCCACTGCACCTGTGATGTCCCCCACCAACCTGCACCTGAAACTGGAGGAACCTCTTCCCCTTGCCATGTCCCTCCAGCGCCCTCTACTGAGAAAGCCCTATGTGGTGCTCAGGTTCAGTGGAGACAAGTTCAGGGCATCAGAGCACGTACACTGAGGGGCGCACTGGGGGCTGAGAGGCAAGAAACGGATGCCTGACGACAATTCTGCTCAGCAAGAGGGAGGACTGTAGCGCTGGTTCTTCTTACAACATGGATGAAATGCAAAAACGTTATGCTGAGTGAAAGAAGGTTGTCACAGAGAAACACATACTGTAGGAGCCCATTTACATAAACTGTCCAGAATAAGCAAATGTATAGAAACAGAGAGCAGGTGGGTGTCTGCCAGGGGCTGCAGGGGTGGAGAATGGGGAATGAGTGCTAGAAGGGGCAGGGTTTCTTTTGTGGGTGATGAAAATACTCCAAAATCAGATTATGATGAAGGATGCACAGGCTCTGCAAATACACTAAACAACACTGCAATGTACACTTTAAAGAGGTGAATTTTATGGTATTTAAATATATCTCCATAGTGCTATTAAAGAAACACTACTATAGAATTGGAAAAAAAAACACTTCCATGAGACCTAGCTTCATTTGGGTTAACTATGTTGTGTTGTTTTTAACTCAAAGAAGGGAGGGTTGGCAGCAACATGAAAATTTCTTTAATTAGTGTCCGGAATGCTTTGTGAGTTACTCCTGGATAATTAAAACGATTTTAAGAATCACCCTCTATATGCTTGCAATGTGGCTAAATTCCGACTGTTATCCAGCTCTTTTTTTCTTTTTTTGCTATTACCTCTTTTTAATCGATATGTATATTACACAAATTTTTACAGTCATCATATTCACATTAAGTCATCTTCATTTGTGTGATTTTTTTTCCCTATCAGCTAATAATACACACAGAAACAGGAGAGCCCTATCCCTGTAACCTGCTTCCAGAGTGTTCACGGCGCAGGAGGGCTTGGCATGCAGAGAGGTGACGGGACGGGGACGTGTCTTGCCTCCATCTGCCCTTTAATACTTGGTTGCGAGTTTAGTCTCTGCAGCGTGTCCACCTGACAGACAGAAGCTAAGCTCTGTGTTTACTGACAGCTGGGACGGTCACTTCTGGGAAAAGCGAGGTTCGCTGTAACTAAGAAAAACTGACCCACAGAAGTGGCTTCACTTCAACAAATGCAAGTCCAAGGAGACTCACACGCCCTGGTGTGTGTGGTCTAAATTCTCTAACAGTGTGGCCTGACACCCAGAGAAAGAGGACAGGGACAGACTGTGAATCACACCTACTCTATATGATCAGATTCTTATATTTAATTGCTGATATCAAACCTCTGTTTTGCCACACGGAATTGTTGCTGACTCCCATGATGGATTTCTTCGTTTTTCCGAAGTAGCTCACGAGAGAGCTAGCCAAGCTGCCTATAGCCATTTGGAGTAACTTTCTTTGGTCTTCTAATCACTGCAGAGACATAGACGGCTGGTCTTGTCAGTAAAGAGCAGATTATGAAGAGAGGTGAGGCCCCAAACAGGTCCAAAAGCCATGCACTTATGATGCAACAAGGAGACAGGAGGAGAACTAGGTGGCGCTGTATGTATGAGGCCGTCTTCCCCGGGGTTTACACGGACCGGGCAAGGGCTGCGCAGTGACCAGGTCTGGGCTGGGTCAGAGCCCCACCACGTGCAGAGTTCAGCTACCTCTCCTGCACCACAGTAGGGCCACTTTATTTCCACTCTGTCTGCTGCCTCTGGAGACAACAGAAGACAGTATTCACTGAAGTCTGCCGGAAGAAGAAGAACAATGAACACACTTGGATCTCCAACTCTTTGTTTGTCGGTTAAGGGAGAGCAGGAAGGTTCTTTTCCTTCTCTTAGGCACTTAGATGAGTGATACTGGAATGTGAGCATGGAATCCTTGTCTGAAGTGCCCAGACTTAGCCACAAAGTAACGAAAACTGAGATTTGAGAAAAACGCATTTTAAAAAGCCTGCTCTTAGACAAAGATGATGGGAGAACACACCTGGCAACTCAGGAATCCTGGGCATGACCCTCTGATTCAAGGAGAAGGGAGAGACCCTGCCGACGCTCCTAGGCTTTATAACAGCACAGAGCTAGTCATTACAGATTAAGGAAATACCCAGAGTAGACTGACAAGGAAGGAGAGGCATAATTTAGCTGTTATTTTAGCACCAGAAAATTGGTACTTAGGCACACGGGGAGCTTCCACTTCCCTTCTCCCAGGTCTGTCCAGATGGACTCAACACCCTTCTCTCGGTCCTCCTGGCCCCCCAATAAACACTTCATGTGGCCGCAGTACTGGGTACTTTTGGATTGCTATTCCATCCACTCCAGACATATTTAACTAGGGCCTTCTAAAAATTCAATTTCTGTACCCACTTGCATGACTCAGGGTGGAAGTTTCATGCACTGAGAGGGAAATGGAAAAGATACTCTGAAGCAGCTGGACTTCTTAAAAAGACTAATTTTAAATAGAATCAGAAACATGCAAATATGTCATCTCACTTGACCAGAGTCATAGCATCCGATTTAACGTTTTCAGTCCAGACCATCTGGGCTTGATTCTCATCGTTTGAAATTCTATGGGAGCTATTTCGGTTGTGCTTGGGAAAGTTTCGTTTGAGTTACAAGTAGGATGAGAACCTAGTCCTATTGCTGAAATGGAAACATCTCTCTCATTTTTCCCCCCTCACTCTCGGTTTGAGAACAGTTGCTTTGGGAAGAAGAATTGGGGGCATTAGAACACATTTAAGAGCTGAAGAACATTTCACATGCCACCAGCTATCAACGTAGAGCTCAAACGAATGGCATCCTTTATCTAGGAAGGAGACAGCCTATTTCCTCCATATTGGAAGAAACCCACTTTTCCCATACTGCTGATGTTTCTATGCCATTCCTTATGGCATACATGTTTGGATAAGTTTACTCTGTTTCCTAAGAAAGTTCTGGAAGACGACACACCCTGCATGGTGATAAGACTTAGAGTGAAGGAAAACGGTCCTTCGCCTTTCTTTGCCTCCCTCTCAGGCTCAAATATTGTGGAAGCTGAGAAAATAGGTTCTGAGTCTCTGATTTTAGAAACACGTTTTCTCTTAAACCTTGTACAGATTCTGTTATAACACCAACATCAAGAGAAAAACACCGCCCACAGACTTTCCACCCTAACACATCTCTTCTTTTAATTAAAAAAAAGTCCCATCTTCTCCTAGCCCATAGAGGTACATATTTTTTTTTTTTTTTTTTGCGGTACGCGGGCCTCTCACTGTTGTGGCCTCTCCCGTTGCGGAGCACAGGCTCCGGACGCACAGGCTCAGCGGCCATGGCTCACGGGCCCAGCCGCTCCGCGGCACGTGGGATCTTCCCGGACCGGGGCACGAACCCGCGTCCCCTGCATCGGCAGGCGGACTCTCAACCACTGCGCCACCGGGGAAGCCCGATACATAATTTTTTAAACGGTTCAATTATAGTAATAACATGTAGTACAACCTGCTCCTTTTTTTAAGCAATTCTTTTTACTTGATGTGGTCTCTTGCAGAATTGGATTTTTATTCAAAAATTTTTAAAAGGTCCACCAAATCCAGCAACATTCATTGACTATTCCCTAGAAAGATTCCTTAACTCAAACATCAGGAAATACAGAATTTTGTATTCTTTTAAATAAAGAAACAGCTTTAAGATTATAGAAAGCAATTCAATGTTAATATAAACATCCCGAGTAATGCTTTGGGGATTGAATATGCATTCCGTTTACAAATTATTTCTTTGCCACATGGGAGACTGTACATTTTCGAGGACATTTTCTATCCTTCTGAAAATTCGGAATGCTCACTTTTGTCTGTCGAAATCCAAGGTGGCCACTGGCACAACATTAGCGAATTACAAGTGGGTCACGGGTCTTCTAAGCTACAAATTATTGGGTCAACCCCAGGCAAGAATTATGCAGGTGTTTCTAGCTGTTCATCTATGGCCTGTGGTGACCTTCAAGCTGCCTCTCCTTTCATTCATCAGTCCCCACCCCCATCATGGTGACTATCCCACCTTGGTCACACTCCATAGTTCAGGGTCCCGCTGAAAAGCCAAAAACTAAATGACTGCTATCCAGTCACTGTTTCACTGTTTGAGTCCAGAGTCAAAGTTTTGTTGACCTTCATAACCCAGATCTAACACAAGACCTAGAATATAGCAGCACTTGTCAAATGTTTACTGAACAAGAGTATGTCAAATTAATACTCAACAGACATTATGAGAATCCTTGAAAATAATTTAATACTCTTCTATTTAGAACCAGGTCCCTCTCCTATAATTATCAATTACAAAAAAGGGCCTCCTCCAAGTTTTTTAAACGCCAAAAGAAGTGTAAAGTCTTTGTTTAATCCCTAAAGGCTCTTTTATCTGGAGATTTCTGTACCTTTTAAGAAAACAGAATGGGGTCAGCTTTAGGAGAATTATTTGCAATTTCAAAAGGGGGTGATGACATGGGAAGCTTGTTTTTTTCCCCCTTTCAAAGCCCTTCTGGTCATCTAGCTGGGTAAGTATTTGATTTCACTTTAATACTTATGCAAATGATTATAAGACTCACTAATCTTGAATGTATGACAAACATGAGACATTTATAAAGATAAGATCTTAAGTAAAAAGTGCTTATCCTAGAACCTCAACCAAAATCACCCTACGAAGTTCACTTAAGGGAGTTTTGCCCGTGGACTGGCTTTACCCAGCTCCAGCAGTGGAAGGATCCATGATGTGGATTCACACAGATAACAGGTGCGGGAAAAGACAACAGTCAATTACCGTAGACAATTAGCCTGAACTCTGCAGAGAGAGGGACTTAAATTCTATTAGTCAAGGCTGAAATGCATGTAGTCATTAAACGAATAAGCAAATACCTGTTGACCAATCTGGGTTCATTCCGGGACTTAGAATAGTTAGCTATGAAAATAGAAAGAAAATAAGCGCGTGTGCAAAGAAACAGAACTAACTTGTGTTGCGCAACCCAAATCACTACACGGAGAGCCAAAAGCTTTATACAGACCGATGGCTGCCCAGCCTGCGGCATATTAAGTCACTGCGAGGCCAGCCACTCGAGGTCAACCCAACCAGAATCTCTGGGGAAACGGTCTACTTTAAAGCGCCTCACCCAGGCTTCAGAACGACTAAAAGGTCGTCTCCTCTAATGGTGGTCCCCAGATCAGCAGCGGCAGCATCACCAGTGTCCCCCAAAGAAATGCAAACTGTGAGCCTGAGTCCAGAACAACAGAGGGGAGCTTCTGGGGGTGGAGGGCAGGGATCTGTGTCTCACAAGCCCGGCATGCGCACTTAAGATCTAGAACCTCTGGCACGGGCGCTCTTACGACCACTTTACAAATGAGGACGTTGAATTTAAGCGGTGATCCTGGACGTTCAGCAGACTGGTAAGGGACGTGAAGCCTGCTTTTGTTTAACCAAAAAGTTTGTGCTCTTTTGATGGTACCACAAGGTGAACCAGGAAGGATTTAAGAACTTTTTAACAAACAATTTCTGCTGATAGGCATGACATTATTATTTTAATAACCTGATTGATGATTTTTAGTCGTTCTCCTTAACAGCCGTGATAAATACAAACAACACAACGTAGGTCATAAGAATAACTTACAGTGCTAAGCAGGCTATATCCTGTATCAGAACGCAGCCCCTTTGCTGTCGTACGTTTGCTTCCTAATTACTTACAGTAACGCTCTATTTATCTTCGTAAGGCATGCGCTTACCACACATTCTTAGCTGTGCCTCCAATAAAAATGGATTGACCATTCATTTTATGTCAATTTTGTAGGAAGCTCTTTATTCTAACTGCAACCCAAATGAAATGCAAATGTTTACATTACATTTGACAGATGAGCCAGGCAGTATTGAAATGTCCATTTGAGACAGTATTTGGTTAACAGCATACTAAAGAAGATTACAATGGTCTTGGATCTTAACAGTACATATTGGAGTAATTAAATTCCTTAGTCCAAAAGAACTATCTTTACTGATCCTTCCATGGCCTTCATTTGTGTTAGTTATTTGATTATTCATTTTATTAATACAAGGAACATGTTATTTTATTTTTTAGGCTTTATTATTTAGGCTAAAGTTAAGATACAGTGAGAGGGGACTTCCTGGGTGGCACAGTGGTTAAGACTCCATGCTCCTAATGCAGGGGACTGGGGTTCGATCCCTGGTCGGGGAACTAGATCCCACATGCAGGCCGCAACTAAGATCCTGCATGCCACAACTAAGCCCAGTGCAGCCTAAATAAATAAACAAATTCATTAAAAAAAAAAGAAAGATGCAGTGAGAAAATAGTAGGAGAAGGAAGGCAATAAACACCATTCACAGTGTTATGGTCATTGTTAACAGAAAGAAAACAGAAGGAAAAACTAACAGAATTACCAGTGCTGAAACACAAAAACTGTGAACACATTCCATAAACTTCAAAAAGTGGCAAAAAAAGGAAAGAGGAATGCTTCTAGTGAACTGAACTGTCAAAAGGCATCTTATTAAATATGCCTCCGTTTGTGTCTCAAAAGTATCAAAACTGTAACTGAAGAAAACCTGCCTGAGCTTAAAAACAAAGAAGTCTATACACAATTAGCAGATCCACTGAGTTCTGGGCAAAATGAATGGAAATACATGTACATTCTCTATGAATATTTTAAAAATTGAAGTATAAAGAAAGACAGTGCCTCAAATATCAAGGAAAATAAATAAGTTTATGATGGCATGAAATAAAGCTGACCTCTCCCTGTGAACTAGCAATGGTAAATATCAAAAGACAAATAATCGGGCTTCCCTGGTGGCGCAGTCGTTGAGAGTCCGCCTGCCGATGCAGGGCACACGGGTTTGTGCCCCGGTCCGGGAAGATCTCACGTGCCGCGAAGCGGCTGGGCCCGTGAGCCATGGCCCCTGAGCCTGCGCGTCCGGAGCCTGTGCTCCACAACGGGAGAGGCCACAACAGTGAGAGGCCCGCGTACCGCAAAAAAAAAAAAAAAAAAAAGAAAAAGAGACAAATAATCAATGTATTCAGGACTTGGATGAAAGGACTTTCTACAACCAAGATATGTGTAAATGTAACAGGGACACACGAGCTCAGGGAAGATGAGGATTAGGTCTACTTCATTCACTAGGATGCATTCACTCGTTTTCTTTAAAGACATATTAATTGAGCATCTGCTACAAGAGAATAAAAGAGACTTTTACTGGAAAGCAGGCAATAAGCAAACCAATACCCAATTAATTTTTACTTCTAATTATGAACAATGCTGTCGAGAAATAAATCATGCCACGGGGGTTAGCAATGGCCACATTCAGGAAGTACGGTTTGTGTCTCGGGGAAGATTAACAGCTTAGCAGGCAGACAGGAGGGATGGAATGCTTATTCCAGATGCCGAGGGTGATGCTCACGCAGGAAGCAGGAAGCCTCACTGAATTAAAGAATTCAAGCGTGGTGAGGTATAACTGCAAAAGGAAAGGATAATGCAAAGTGATCCGAGAGAGCTACATCAGCTCTAGGTTCCTGAAAGCAAGGCAGGAGATGAGGGATGTTGAAATTCATCCCCAGAACCATGGAACGCCCTCGACGAGTTCTTAGTGGTGGAGTCACAAGATGAAGTCTTGTGTTTTAAACGGATCTCTCTGGCAAGTGGAGAGTGTATTGAGGAGTGGAGAAGATGTGTGGAGAGACCAGCTGGGAGGCCCCTGACGTAGTCCGGGCGAGGCATGATGGCAGGCTTGACAAAGTGATGACAGAGGAGAGTGACAGGAATGAAGAGATTTGATACAAATCCACAGGATGCAGCAATTGAGTGCGCAGAGAGGAGTCTGGGACGGCTGCCCCGAGGGGCTGTTTGGGACGCCATTCAGTGACACGTGCAACGAGAAGCACGTTGGGAGGAGAAGGGCATGAGTTTCATTTTGGGAAATGCTGAGTTTGAGGCACCTTTGAGATTCACAAGCAGATGCAACTGGATGTGGGGAACAGAGTTTGAGGAAGAATCTGGACCTGAGGTATTATCTGGGACTGAAAGGTGTCTGGTTGACAATTTATGCCACAGGCAAGAGAGCCTGTGATCAAGCCTGGCGGGGGTCTATATTCAAAGGTCATAATAAGCTCTCAATTAGTATTTCTTGAATGCCTGATTGGCCTTCTCAGAGGTGAAAATCCACTCTTGGTAAATTTAACACCGATTATTTTCTCACAAAGTTTTTGGGTGGGAATAGCATTTGGCGAGGTTTGAATGGAGGCCCCCAAAGATATCATGTCTTAATCCCTGGTACCTTCCAAATGTTACATTTTATGCCAAAGGCTTGGCAAATGTGATTAAGGTTCTGAGGTGGGGAGATTATCCTGAATTATCCAGATGGGCCCAGAGGGCCATCACAAACGTCCTCATAAGAGAGGCAGAGGATATCGGACACACATACAGAAGGAGAGATGGTGCCGTGACGCCAGAGCCATGGAGTGACAGGGTTCCACGTCAAGGAACTCCAGCAGCCACAAGAACCTGGAAGAGGCAACACAGACTCTCCCCTAGGGCCTCCGGAGGGAGCACAGCCCTGCAGACACCTTGATTTCAGCTCAGGGATGCTCAGTTTCAACTCCTGATCTTAGAACTGCGAGAGGACACAATGTGTCTAGTTTTAAACCATCGTGTTTATGATAATTTGTTACAGTAGCCATCGGAAACTGATACAAGATTAGTAAATATGTAAGAGGGACCTGAAACATACCACTTCATTCTTGACTTTGCTAAACAAAAAAATATAAACGGAGCATTGCGTGTAACCTCTATGTGAGTGTCCATGGGTGTCAGGAGTGAGGGAGAGACTCCGGCAGGGGAGGACAGTGGCCTCAGTGCTCTGGGCAGGAGAAGGGCAGCTTGCCATGGGCGTTAGAGTCTACGGGGACGGTACCATCCCTGGAGAGTACTGGGGCTCCTTGGGGAGGTACCAGTCCCAGAGGAAGAACTGGCAGCATTTTCAACACAAGGAAGCCTCACCCCCACTCCCTGGAGTAGGACAATCAAAGCGGTGGAAGTGCTCGGAAAGCCAGCAGGACTCGTTTATCAAACACGCAGGAACACTTCACTGAGGATTACCAGAACCACTGGGTAACATGTGAGAGGAACGAGATTTCCAGCAGAGAGGGAGGACAAAGAACCAGAGAAAACGGATTTTATAACTGTGACTGTGTTCCTCCACTGACTTCCAGGCTGCTGTGCTCTTGTATCAGTTACCTCTTGCCGTAATCCTTCTGTATATCAAACAGTCACGACCCCACCCACACATACCCCCCTCCCCGCCAGGCACACAATAATGAGTGTTTATCCTCATGTGGTTGATGTGGGGGGGGGTGCGGGGGGTGTTGGCCAGGTGGTCCTGATGTTGCTGGGCTCATTCACTGCTAGGAATTAGCTGGTTGGCTGGCCGTCCTTGGGGGCAACAGAGGTGCAAGAGAAAGAGAGGTCCAGGCCAAGCAGGCAAGCACTTCCCAAGCTGCTGGCATCTGATAACATCCCATCAGGCAAAGCAAATCACATGGGTGAGACCAGACTCCAGGGTGGGGAAGAACACCCGGGTCACAACGGAACAGCACCACCCAGTAACAGGGGAAAGATGGGGTGGGGATGTGCGACAATGATGCAATCTAATACCCATGCCTGAAATACTAAAGAACTACACAGGACTGGGTGATTACTCTCCCTCAATTTAACACACTGGCCCTTCATTCATAGCTACCTTTCTGTTTCACAAAAGGGCTATTTTTACAATTTTTGTTGATCTCAACTTGCCCTCTTTTTGAGACTAAACTTCCTGAGTTCCCCAAAGAAACAAGTATACGTCATTGGTGTCTCCCGTTTTGCATTAAAGTTTCCTATGTCACCCAAGAAGCCACCCAACATCTCCCGAGCTAATTCATGCTCCATCTTTCACAGGCAGAGCCTCCCTGGAGAAAGTCAGAATCTTCAATGAGCACAGAGCCACAGTTAACTGCCCTAGGGTATTCCCCCCCACAACACCCCCTTTTTTTTTCCCTCAGTGAAGTAACTCATCCGTGAATGCTCTCCTTTATAAGCTATTCCTGAAGGTTTTCCACGTTGGTTAAAACAAGCCAGGCCCTGATTTCTCAAGGCTCACTGTTCACTCCCTCTCCCCCAACGTCTCTCCTTACACACCTCCCATATTCAGCTTCTGCCTCCTAACAGGGGCAAGCATTCAACATCTATTGATCATCTGATCTGGGCTGGATACTCATTGGAGTGCTGAGGTAGGTCCAGGTTCCGCCGCCAGATAAAGTCCACGACAGTGCGTCAGATTTAAAGGTCAGAGAAATAACAAATATCTCAAAAACAGGAGCATGGTTCAAATACGGCCTGGGCTGAACTTCTACTAACATCCAACCACATTATTGCTTCTCTGACCTTCAAATTTAGCTGAGTCTTGTACTTTTTTTTTTTTTTTTTTGTGGTACGCGGGCCTCTCACTGCTGTGGTCTCTCGCGTTGTGGAGCACAGGCTCCAGACGCACAGGCTCAGCGGCCATGGCTCACGGGCCCAGCCGCTCCACGGCACGTGGGATCTTCCCGGACCAGGGCACGAACCCGCGTCCCCCGCATCAGCAGGCGGACTCGCAACCAGTGAGCCACCAGGGAAGCCTGCGTCTTGTACTTTTATTGGCTAAATCTGGCAATGCTAGACCTGGAACAAGAAGCAGACACTATCACTGCCTTTCCAGACTTCATCGTCTAGTAGACACGACAGGAACATAACAAGGTAATTACAAGATTTCTTTTTTTAAGTAAAGGAACGTGGAAGGGAAAAAAGGAGGTACTGGGTATTTGGGGCTATTTAATGGAGACCGACCCACATCCAGTGTGTGCGTTTCGGAAAATGCTTCCTCCTATCTCTTAATACTCAGTTATTAAAATAGTTAGCATAGAGTCATACTGGATTACACTATAATTGCTTTCACAGTAACTAAGTGAGGGGTTCCTAGGACACAGGGATGTGATGAGGAAGCAGGGATTTCTGCACACAAGTCGTGAGAATACGGAGCCTCGGGCTGTGTCACCGAAGTGCAGTGCTTGTGTCAGTACGTGCACCTGCCCAGGGCTGCCAGCTGAGCCTGCGCCTGTGCGCCGAGGACTCCCTGGGGGTGTCTGCCGTAGGGCGGGCGACGCTAGTGCCTTTGCAAAGGGATGCAGAGCTGTCAGGCTACTTGTAAGCAGCAGCTCTTCTCCCCAGCCTCCCCTGCGCCAGCATGTCTGCGCACCCGCCCCGCATACAGTCACTCTCATCCAAGCAACACAGAAGGGACAGCTGGACAGAGGACGTCATGAAAACTGATCCTGCAACGACTGAGATCACGGAACGTGGCTGCAGGCTGGGCGGTGAGCAGACAGATGGCGCCACAAGGCAGACGCGGCTTCGCTGGGGGGGGGCGAGGATGGGGTTCTAGACTTCTAAGCTGCGCCCAGGGGAGACGGGTGCTGCCGGTCCGAGGACCACACACTGAGTAGCAAGGCCCTAATCAAGGGGTTTGGCCGAGAATTTTCCACAATGCCCTCCTGCACCAATACACATACATAAATATCAACAGTAGATGGGAAAGCTGAAGTGACTCTTCACGGGAAGCAGCCTGAACCCTGGGTGAGAGAAAACACGTTATTACGGTGCTGGGTGGTCTGGCCTGGCCCTCGATTCAGCTCACTGGCTTGTGGGACCCTTGGCCTCACTTCCCGGAGGGCTGAGTCTGCGTGGGTGGCGGGGAGGTCCTCCATCGTGCATCAGGACCCCAGCCTGTGGCACAGAAAGATGGCCCCAGCTCTGGGTAGCACTCATTCATTTAGTGCCCCTTTAGGCAGTGGTGGGCGCCGGGCAGCGCTCAGCAGATGTCAGGTGAGCAGAGGAGACCACAGCCAGTGACAACATCAACGTGATGAGCCCTGATGGAAGGATGACTTGGATTCCGGGCCAGAGAAGGCTTCCCCGAGAAGGAGACGCTTGCTATGGGAAGAGGAACGGCACAGAAACTCAGAGCGGGTAGCATCTACGAGAAGACTCATTGCCCGGATAATGCAGCCGAGTTCCAAGTACGTCATGAGACCTCCCGACGGTCACGCCAGGACCGGCACCTGACCTCCCGGGGGACAATCTGGCGCCCCTCCTCTGTCCTCCGGAACCTGACACCGAGCGCTGCCGAGAGCCGCTGGCTGGAGTCTGACCCTCGTTCAGCTTCCCCAGGTGGTATCTTCCTCGCCGAGCCTCACGATGCAGCTCGGTTTCTCACTTGTGTTTATCCCCTCCTCCCATGACGCAGTATTCATCACACACGTCTTTCCTGTGATGAAAGACTCTTGTATTGCCAGGACCTCTTTTCTCTCTGTGAAACTAAAGTGCTTCCATACCTTGGAGTCCACCAACATCTTCCATATTTCCCCAGGTTGGAGGCTTAGACATCGAAGGTACAAAAAACTGCAGCCTGCATCGCCCGGGGGATGATTCTGGTTCGCAGAAAAATAAACCGTGTTTTCACCGCCTCGTCTGAGCTGTGGGAGCGAGCTACAGCGCGTGGATGTTCGCCGGGCAGGACGGGCCTCCCGGGGATGAATTGTGGGTGCGCGCCCACACTTTCTGCGGCACTGGCGCAGCCCCCATGCCCCCCGCAGAAAGCTCGGGATCTCCCTGAGCTGCATCCACGCTGAGGGATGAGAGAGATGACTGAAAGGCAGGAACAAGTCCGCCAACATGAAGATCGGCGCTGTGATTCGCCGCACATCACTAAGGTTGTCTGCAGGGCTTGCAGAGAGGCGGATCGTGTGTGGAGAGGCTGGTGACAACTCAGAATTACGGCTCTCAAAAGTTTTAGTTGTTTTAAATGCCAAAGACAGTTTTTAAAAAGAAAATTAAATTCACGAACGTAATCTCACGCATTTAGAAGAGTAAATCTCACGCATTTAGAAGAGTGTATCAAATCTGATGATCTGTCTAAGCCTCAAGTATTTTGGAGGATGTATTGCATGGTTTTGAGAAATTGGAACATAATCATATTCCACAGGTAAAATATTCTTAATTCCCGGAGGACCTTAATTTATGCTGGATTTTCACATTACATGATTTAGTATTACAGCAAACGAGCATATCAAATCAGAATACCCATTATTCAAGCATAGGGAAATAAAAGAGGTAAGAATGGACCTCCTGCCTTCCTGAGAATCTTGCATGCATAGTTTGTTTCTCTCAAGACCAACTACCTCTCTGTCAAACAAACACAGCTTAGCTTGTCAGGAATTTTGAATGAACAATTATTTCTGGGGCTAGTTTGACAAATCCCATGTAAATCACCAATTTCTGTGCGTGACATAGAGAAGGTTTACAGAAATTATTTGTTCTCTTCTCCTGGAGTATATTGAGGCTGGAACCCGTAGTGTACACTTTTATGGGTGGAAAGAAACTTGAAAATTAGTTCAACTTTCAGTTAAAAAGACAAAGTCACAGGGGAAAAACCTTTTGTGCAGATGTGTTTGTTGTGCTCACATACGTTAAGAATATATCCATGTAGATAAGGGAAAATTACAATATGGGGAGGAATGAATGGGTACGCACAAATACATAATTTAAGGAATTGAAGCTGGTTTGCTTCTGGCCCACCTGCCTTTAACTGAACAACTGGGCTTTGCTTTGCTGGAAATAAAATATATAAAATGACTCTCGCTTTAGTGCCCGTGCATGCACCCACGTATGTGCTGCGAGCCTACCTGGAATGCTCTCCCTCCGACTCTTAGCATAGCTCCTGCCTCCTTCCCCTTCAACTATTGGCTTTATCCCATTCTGTACTTGTTGAAGTAAGTACGCTTTGACTCCCACTGAGCTGCGAGCACAAGGAGAGCAGACACGATGAGTCCTTGGCTTACCAAGGTCCACCCTGCCCGGCAAGTACTGTGCACTGGACACACATTAGCTGTATAAGGGGGTGGGTTGCTTCCAATCCTTGTTTACCTCAGTCCTTGAATATAATCAACCTATCAACTCAATCCTAGGCAGGGGACGTCCTGAGATACTCCCAGGAACTGAACGCCCGGGTTAGGATCTGGTCGCACGTGCCGTGGGGTGGAGCCAGGCAGGCATCCCTGCGCGGTCACCTGCTGCGTGCAGCTGCAGTGGGACCAGAGCTCCCGGGGAACTGACCCTCGTCAGGAGCCTAAACGAGGGCTCTCC
Source organism: Lagenorhynchus albirostris (assembly GCF_949774975.1). NCBI lineage: Eukaryota > Metazoa > Chordata > Mammalia > Artiodactyla > Delphinidae > Lagenorhynchus > Lagenorhynchus albirostris. Next base: position 126,663,660 of record NC_083116.1, read on the forward strand.
AGTGCAAGGGCCGTGTGTCCTTGCAGAGGTGGGGCGTGAAGAGGAGCGGCGTGCTTTCACAGCGAAAAGCCTGGGGAAGATCGGCACTTGCTTCTAATCAGCGAGCAACGCTGTGCGCAGCTAACCCCCAGACCCGGGTCGCGAGCTTATTCCAGGGATGGGTGTGGCCGCAGGGAGAGGGCAAGAGGATGAGCTTAATTCAAGAGGATGTGGACCAGGAGAGAAAGTCAGTCAGTGGACAGAATCTCAACTCTGTCCGGGGCGGAACGGAAGCTTCTCGGGACCTTAAGGAGAAAGCCCTAAACCAGACAGCAAACAGGCAAATGTAGGAGTTGAAGGAACCAGGTGGGTGGAGGTAGTGCTGGGCCAGGAATCTGAGAAATTAAATGGGAAGCAGGGGAAGGAGGAGGAGGGGAAGGGGAAGGGGGAAGGGAGGGGGAGGGGAGGGGAGGGGGAGGGGAGGGGGGGGAGGGGAGGGGAGAGGGGGAGGGAGGGAGAGGGAGGGGAGGGGAGGGGGAGGGGAGGGGAGGGAGGGAGGGAGGGGAGGGGGAGGGGAGGGGAGGGAGGGGAGGGGAGGGGGAGGGGGGAGGGGAGGGGGAGGGGAGGGGAGGGGGAGGGGGAGGGGAGGGGGAGGGGAGGGGAGGGGGTGGGGAGGGGAGGGGGGGGAGGGGAGGGGGGAGGGGGAGGGGGAGGGGGAGGTTGGGAGGGGAGGGGAGGGGAGAGGAGGGGAAGGGGAGTGGGAGAGGGAGGGGAGGGGAGAGGAGGGAAGGGGGAGGGGGGAGGGGTGGGAGGGGAGGGGGAGGGGAGGGGTAGGGAGGGCGAGGAGGGGGGAGGGCGGGGGAGGGGGAGGGGGCGGGGAGGGGAGGGAGGGGAGGGGGGCGGGAGGGGGGGGGGAGGAGGGCAGGGGGTTTGGGGAGGGGCGGTGAGGCGGGGGAGGGGCGGGAGGTGGCGGGGAGGGGCGGGGGAGGGGCGGAGGGAGGTGGCGGGGGAGGGGGCGGGGAGGAGGGGGGGGGAGGGGCGGCAGCACAGGGACTCCAGGCGCCCGACTGCAGGCAGACCCTTCATGTCCAACAAGGACCTGCCGGCTGCACGAGGCGCGACTTGCTTCCGGGGTCCGCTAGTAGTCGCTGTCTTGATAATGACGAAGTCAGTCAGTGTGCGCCGACTGCTTCGGGTCCTGTGTGAGCTTAGAAAATGAAGTCACATTTTCCAGCTCGGCTGTTTTGTTTATATAGAGAGTTCCCGACACCCTTGCCCAACGTGTAAATAGGAGACGAAGAGCACAGCATGGATTGGTATCGTGCTTCACGCTCATCCTGTTGGCATGTTAGGGTGATACAAAGCGTCACGACTGTGAACTCCATTCAGTTACTCATTTGTTCACTGATTTCCTGAACAAGCATTCATGTATCACATCCTATATTCATATAGAGAGTTCTATATAAATATAGAAGGTGATACGTAAACGCTTGTTGAATACACACACACACACACACACACACACACACAACTTCTCTGTACTATTCTTTATACTGTTAGATGCTGGAGGTTAACAGAAAAGACATAAACCCTGTCCTCAAAGAAACAGACCAAGAACGATGGCACGAAGCGCTGCAGGGATGGAGAGAGGGCTGTGCAGAGAGGTGGGGCAGGGGAACCAGTCTGGGGAATCAGAGAGAGCCCTTGGCCCAGGTGGCCCTCAAGATGGCTTTGAAACTACAAAGGAGCCGGGCAGAGAAGTGAGGGCACAGCGTCCCAGGCAGGGGGGAGGGGCACGGGGGAGGGTCTGGAGGCATATTCAACAGCAGAAGGAGAGAACCTCAGGGGGTTTGGTTACATTGGTGGGTAAGGCTGGACCACATGGGCTGACGGGGAGTCAGACTCATCCTGAGGCAGGGGTTGATGTTTACAGAGGAGAAGAGAGTTTGGAAGAGAAAGCGAGGGGTTTCAGTGGAATGTGGGTCTCCTGATCTTGGGCTGGCAATACACGTTGTGTGCAGGGTATCAGGCTTCCCAGAGCTGTGTGCTCTTTCTATATTACCTTTCGGTAAAATGTTTCTCAGGGCAAGAAAGCTCCCACTTGGCTCTGGAAGCCTCTGGATCCCTGTGAAGGCCTGGGGAGGGGAAGCACATAAGCAGATCTGCATCGTACGAAGACCCTTCCACTGGAGCATGGAGACGGATCGGCAAGCGGCCAGGAAAACACGCATTGGTGTCTGAGCCACGAGGAGGATGGACAACGGCTTGGACGGCTGCATGACGGTGGTGACAGGAAGGACGGGAGAAGGCAGGGAGTGAGACCTTCTGCCGAGTGGCCCAAGCTGGAAAACCTCGCGTACTGTGGATTCGACCATCACCAGGACGCACAGTTCACGGGATGACCATCTCTCTCAGAGTGAGAGTGATGGCAGCCTTTCCCCTCAGGATGCTTGCAATCTACACGTGTTGTTCCAGAGTCATGAATAAAATGTCCCAACGTGTATGGTTAACAGTGCACAGCTATGTGCACACACACGGGCACACGTGTACTCCCCGCAGGTATCGCTAATACAAATTGCTCCAGCATCACTGGGTTGAGGGATCTATATGCTCACGTGCACCTTTTCTCTGAAGACCAGCCAACGGCAAAGGTCAGGTTTGTAACATGTACTATATGTACTGATGTGCTCCCTCTTGCAGGATTTCTGCTCATGTCTCCACGAAACATGCAGAGCGTGGAGACAACCTTACTCCCCAGGCTCAGGGAGGGTCAGTGTAAAACAGAGAGATGCAGGGAGAAAACCAGGATGCCAGCAGTGGCTTGGCTCAAACCTCAGGCGTGCTTTTTGGCCACACACGCGTTCATTTCACAAGCACCAGCTGAGGTTCTAACATGCGGAGCAGATGTACAAAAAGGAAGAGGGAGCGGTTGCTGCCCATCGTTTGAGGTCAATGCTGATCTCTCCAAAGGGCATCTTTCTCCGACGTGCGCCCTCCCCTCCGAGAGTAGGAGTCTTACAGTACGGAAGTGCCCCAGAGTCATATGCTCAAGGAGGAAACGGGAGCAATGGAGGGGGTGCTTCCACGCGAGGGTTCCATGTTAGACTGCGGGGTTCACAGCACACAGGCCTGGCCGGCCTCGCCACTGGCAGGTAACAGGGGCCTCCTGGGTCTGAGCAGAAGGGGCACACAGGACAGCATCCAGCTGGGGAGGGGGCAGTGATGGAGGCAGAAGAGGAAGGAAAGCTGGAAACCCAAAGAGAGGGCAGCTTTGGGGAGCCTGTGTGCAGCAGACATCACACCTGAGCGGCACGCTGACGAGGCCGGAGGGCTGTGTGGGTGCATCCTCCAGGCCCCAGGCGTGGCAGGGCAGCCACACCACACCGCGTGTGGACACAGACCTTTGCTCTAACAATACGGGGGTGAAATCTGAGTAAAAAGAACACGCCAGTTGAGGGACTGAGGCAGCAACATCTCCTTCAAGGATTGAGAAGCGTCCTGAAAGCGGCAGAGCTAATCAGCTTCCTGACCCTCAGGGGCCTCCCCAAATACACACACAAACACAGCCTCAAGCAGACAGACAAAACCCAGTGCCTTCTACCAAGAAAGGCACAGAGCTCTGCCGCATGATATGAACACGTCCCAAAGCCACACTCTTCTCATCCCGCCGGGAATGTGCTGGACCGTGCTGGCTTGAATACTGTACCCGCAAACTCACGTCCACCCAGAACCTCAGAAGGTGCCGCTATTTGGAAACAGTGTCTTGGCAGATGTAATGAGATCAACTAAGATGAGTTTACACTGAATTCGGGTGGACCCTAGCCCCAGTGACCGGTCTCCTTCATAAGAAGAGGGGTGAACACAGCCCCACGCAGGGAAGGAGGCCACGTGATGCTGCAGGCAGAGACGGGGGTGATGTGACCACAGGACAAAGGGTGTCAGCATCGCAGGGAACATCGGAAGCGAGGAGAGAGAGGCAGGGGACACCTCTGCCCTAGAGCCTTCAGAGGGACCCTGGCCACACCGACACCCTAATTCTGGACTTGTGGCCTCCGGAACTGAGAGAGAACACAGTTCTGTTGTTTACGCCACCCAGTCAGGGGTAGTGTCTGCCGGCAGCCCTGGGAAACGAATCTGCCTTTCAGCGGGATAACTGTTAACACTGTTGTCTCCGTAAGCAGACTCACCTTAAGTATCTCCCCACCAGCAGCAGCGGGGCGGAGGTGGAGCGAGCAAACTTACGGGTGCTGAGCGCTTCCTATGCCCCAGGCTCTCGGCTGGGGGATGACAAACCCAACGGCAGGGGTCCCCAAAAACAGCTCTGCAGGGGGTAGATGTTACCCCATGGCCCAGATGAGAAGGCTGAGGTCACGGGCCTTTCTTGCCTCCACACAGGCCGCCTTGTCAACTCAGTGTTCAAGAATTCCAAACCATGCATCCTCACCACCACGATATGTCCCGGTCACCGTGATACTGGGTATTGCCTAAAAAGTTCTGGATGGGGATTAATGTCACATTTGAAAAAAATAGGCTTCGTCCCAGAATACAACCTGGACTCATACTGGCTCTCGCTGACTCTATCACCTCATTGAATTCAGGAGGCGATGGGCTCCCCAGCAGAGCTAATGGAATGGAATCAAACGGAAAGGCTTCTCAATGGGAGGCGCTCACCATCCTGACAGCGCGTGGATACGGCGTTTCATGAAGGAACCGCGCGCCACATACCACGTGAGCCAGCAGGACGAGGGACCACGAAGGATGGCAGACAAGTGCGGGCCCTACGCTTCCGACGTTAACTGTTCCTGTTACACACATAAGAACGGAAACCTCTCTGTCCTTGTATTAGTTTCCCGGGGGCGGCTGTAACTACCACACACTGGGCAGCTTAGCCAACAGCGATCTTTTTTTTTTTTTTTTCCTCTCACAGCCTGGAGGCCTGAAGTCTGAGATCAAGGAGTGGGCAGGGGCCCGCTCTGTCTGAAGGCCCCAGAGGACGATCCCTCTTTGCCTCTTCTAGATTCTCGTGGTTGTCCGCAATCCTTGATGTTCCCTGGCTCGTAATGCGTCACTGCTGCCGCACGGCGTCCTCTGCGTGTCCATGTGTCTTTGCCCATGTTGACACTTTCTCATAAGGACACCAGTCGTTGGATTTGACTCTCACCACTCTCATCCAGCATGACCTCACCTTAACTGATTCCACCAGTAAAGATCTTGTTTCCAAATGAGATCGCGTTCACAGGTCCGGGTACCCGTGCATATTTGGGTGATATTATTCAATCCAGAACAATGCAGTATTTCTTAAAGCACTAAATACAGGTTTACTTGCTTTATATTATTCGTCTCCTAATTAGACTCCTACTTCCCACCAGTGTTACAAGAAAATCGCACTGTTTCCCATTTAAAATCTCATTTAGATCCTTTCAGGGGAGACAGTGACCCAGGGGGGACGTGTGTCTGCTCTCTCCTCACATTCTGAGCGCTAACTGCTCACTAAGGAAGCGCTGTGTATTCTCACATCTCTTGTTCCCTGTTCCCTGTTCCCTGTCCTCTCCTTTGCTGGCTTAGTCCAAGCTGTGCTTCCCTCTGGTCCAGAGTATTTCCTCAACTTTCTATCTGCCAAGCCCACCTTTTTTTTCATCACAAGAAAAAATTAAATCTATGGTACTTTTTGTGTCATGTAATTGAAAATATTCCTCCTTGCATAGAAATGGGGCTCTACTGTTAAACATTTCATATCCATGTAGAGTGGATCTAATGTACATTTCATGCATGGTCACATCTAGCATAAATTATAAATTCATGGAAAAGTGAAAAAGACATGTTACAAATTATCTTTTGTTTGCATTTTTATTTCACCTTGTTTATCCTCCTTGTAGCTAGAGAAAAGTTTGTTTGAAATTAGAAATTTTCTTAAGAGTCACATTTCCAAGGTAGTGACTTTTTTGGAAGTGATATACTCTGCGGGGAATAGAGGTTCACGGTTTAACCGTCAAATAGTGTACATCACACACCAGCAAACTCTGAAACTGTACCCAACCAACCAAATACAACAGTCACCACTTTATGAGGTAGAAAGCATGAGCGAGATTTCTTATTATAAGAGAACTTTTTTCCCTTTACCAGAGAAATCAGTAATCAGAGTAAAGGTAGATATGTTAGTTAACATTTTAACAAATTTTTTTAGCCAGAAAATAAAACTAAATAAATGAACGAAAGAAAGAATGAATAAGTAAATAACACAGCAATCAGCCAAACCTGAAACTCTACTGTGTAGGATGCTAAGAGGATACAGTGAGTGGACCAAGAAAATAACTGCCGACGACATACAGAGAATAATCTCCACCACGAGCTCCACATTTCATCCGTCCCAGACAAGCAAACACAGGCCAAACATGCTGAGAAACACTGTTTCACAAAAGGTGAAATGATGTCTTAAAATGATAGGGATTCAGTACAAAGGATTCCGTTCCCTTCCTTGTGTTTTCACGACAGCCCTGTCTCCAAAGCTTCCTTCCCAAGACGACTCAAGCCCAATACACCCTTGGCTACCCAAGTGGCAAAAGGAAATGGCAAGAGGAGATCTGAGGACCACTCAGGCGGGGACGCATCTCAGAGAAGAAGACGTGGTTTCTTCCTTTTGGATGAACAACAAGAATAGTGCGGTAGAAAAACGGAGGGAAGATTCCACCCATCTCCCACGTTCATCACAAGTTCGTGTAGGAAAAAAAAAAAAAAAACCAGATCCCAATGAGGGAGAGGACTAAATTCTGTTGTTTTTAATGGGTAAAGGTATTCAGACCACCTGTGTAAAAATACGCTGCTTGCTCCACAGGGAAAATACTACGAAGGATACTTTAAGCCAATAACTAAACTGCATCCAAAGTTTGAAACCATTTTACAATGGAAAATCCCAAATCCCGTAAGCAGAAACAGATGGATGGTCAGCGAACACTGCTCCCCAGGAGAGGGATGCTTAAGCGCGCGCGGCCGTGCACATGTGTTCACGTTTGGCGCACTTGCTGAATCCTGGAAGGCCCTCTGGTCTTGCACATCGGTTAAGAGTTTGGCTGCTGGAGAGACAGTGCCTCGTTTCAAATTCCAACTCGAGAGTCTGGGCTAGGTAATCCAAAGTAAACTAGTTAAATCAGCTAGGCCTCGGCTTTCTTATCTGGAACTGGGAAATTAAGAATTGATATTCCCTGTAAGTTGGTGCGGTTGCTACGGAGAACAGCATGGAGAGTCCTCCAAACCCGAAAAGCAGAGTTGCCGTACGATCCAGCAATCCCACTCCTGGGCACATACGTGGACAAAACTTTAATTCAAAAAGACACACGCACCCCTGCGTTCACAGCAGCACTATTCACAACAGCCAGGTCACGAAACAACCCAAGTGCCCCTCGACAGCAGAATGGTTGAAGAAGATGTGGGGCATGTGTACAGATGTTGGTATTTCCTGTCGGCAAAATCGTGAGATTTTCGCTACCAGCCTTCATCGAACCCTGATTTAACTCAAGGACTCCTTTAAGCCAAACTGAAGTTTACTTGTTGGAACACTGGGCATCCATCAGCCAGGTTAAGAACATATGCCAGGATCTTTACGTTTCAAGCTCAATTATTACCAGGCACCTACTTTCCTGCTACTGAGAGGAAATGAATGAGATGTCCTTTGAAAACACAGGGGCAAACCGTCTACTGACTGAGTTCCTACTTGGGCCAAACAGGGGCTGAAAACTCTGCCCATATCACTGATGTCTCACCATAGTCCTACCAGAGAGGAATTATTCTCTTGTACACACAGCACGTCTGAATGTCACACCTGTACCAGAAATCTTCCATTTGGCTAGCTCTCCACATAACTGTCCTTAAAGGTAACCTTTCTACTGAAGTGTGACATAATACAGAAAAGTGCAAACATGTATTTCACAATGAATGATGACGTACGTTCACAGATGAATTTCACAAAGTGGACACGGGCAAGTCAAAAAAACTGGAAAATTACCAGCATCCCTCAAGCCACTCTCATGCCTGTTTGTTCAATTTCTATTCGCTTCTCTAGAACGTCGGACATGCGTTTGATTTTTTATTTAACCACATTATGCGGGGAGATTGTGCATACTATCTCTTCATTACCTGAGATCGTCTAAACTGTATTCCTGCAACAGTGGCTCACGACCCAGCTGCTGTGGACTATGCTCTATTGGTTATCTCATTTCCCCACAGAAAACCCTTCACAAAGGTACGATTTATCAACGTGCTTTTGACTTCGAATGAAATCCGTCTTTGGATTCTCCCAAAGGAGACACAGAGTCCAGGACTTAAGGGCAGGTAGTTTATTTGGAAAAGGATGCTAGGAAGCATTGCTGAGGAAGTGAAAACGTTGAACAAATAAAGGAGAGGAGTGAGAAAAGGTCCTCATCGTGGGTATCTTGCAACTGTAGACTCAGAAAATTCAGAATTATTCCACCAAGGGTCGCTTCACCCCTGAGGGTTGCTTCAGGGACGTTAACCCCTCTCTGCTGGCTAGTCAAGGCTGCCCAGGGCGGGGATCCAGCTCCAGTGGGGTCAGGGAGAAGGCCTCCCGCACAGGAGAAGAGTAACCCACGCCAGGGCACAGTGTGTCACCTTCCCAGAACCAGAGCCAACGAGGAACTCCTGCAGCAGCGAGACCTTCTGTCTCAAGGGCCACTGGAAGTCAGAATTACACTGTGTTTTGGAAGAGCTATCACTGACAATCTCATCTCTTCACAGTTTGTAGAAAAGTATGTACCATAAACACCACTGAGACCCAGGACTACGTTGGTGTCTTCCGGGGTACAGTTGGCATCATCTCATGAGAAAACAAGCACCATCAACTCCTCGTGTTTCTCTGCCTTGCCATCACCCATGGGAGCTCCAGGTGAACTTTTCAGCCGCCCTCCAGTAGCTTATTTTGCCCTTACATTACTCTCATAATTACTGCTCATCTCCTGATTAATGTGGAGGCTTTATCTGAAATTTTTCAGGTGTAGTACATTGCCATGTGTCTTAAATGTTGCCCCAAATACATTTCAAAAAGAGACCTGAATTAGAAATAATAAATCAAAGGGCAAAGGGGAAAGAAAGAATGCATTATGTATTTTACGGCAGTCGAGAGAACTGAGTCAAAATAGAAGATACTTGTGTGGCGTCTAAACCTTGTTCGAGGCGTGATGCATGTTTATTTTAAACCCCACACGTCTTCACTGTGCAGATGAGGAACCCACGGCTCAAGGGATCTGACTGCCTGCCTGAACTCAATCATTTGGTGATGGGGAGAGCTAAGAGCTGAACACAAGTCTGTCTGGATCCATCCAGACAAGCTGAACACAAGTCTGTCTGGATCCATCCACTGCCAAATACAGACGGCAGTGATGGATATAATTCCTAATGTTGGAGAGATGCAATATATACGTGTAATAATTCCTAATGTTGGAGAGATGCAATATATCCGTGTAATAATACGTTGCATATTGTTATTTCTGCTTTCCTTTAACTTTTGGAACTTTTCCCAAAATCATAGAGACCGTGGAGAATGAAAGATTCAATCTAGGGTCAACATTTCCTCTGCTCTTGAAATGTTTCTAGAGCTAATCTGTAATTGTAAGACGGCATATTACCCGGTTTGTCACATTAGGAAAAACTTTTGAAGTGAGTAGCCTTTCTGTACGTATTGGAATGTAAACATTTAGAAGCACTTACAAAAGAATTAGGGTATCAATCATTTTAATCTGATACTATTTATTTTGAAAAGCAGATTCATGACGGCGGAGTGAATATAAATTTCAACTGAAGTTTGCCTGTTTGGGGGAATTCGGCTCTTCCGTGGGGCTGGCATGGGGAGAAACAATCCCTAAGAAAGCTTCCCGCTGACCTACACCATTTGTTTTGAGTAAAACTCAAGCTGGAGAGCTTTCTTTCACAAAAACGTAACTTTCCTAATTCCAGTTATGTTACAGCCTGGGTTTAACAATGGGTATGAATAGATTTATATCTCATAAATCAGTTTTATGGGAGCCACTAAGTTACAGTGTTTGGATGACAAACTTCCTCCCTTTGGTCAAAATGGACATCACTATGTAAATAGCTGCCTCTCTGATGCGTCAGTGAGTTCCCAACAGACTTTCCTGTCTCAGTTCCTCAGGGTACTTGCACCGCCAAATCTTTATTTGTTCTGGACTCAGAGGGTATACCTGGCCCAATTCACCAAGTTTCTATGAGAACACGGGCACAAAAAAGGAGTTCTAATACACAGGGCGGTTTCAAATATTGAATAACTAATAAAATAAGGGCACACAGTGATCACAGTGGAACAGGCTTGATCAAAATGACATCCATAACAGACAACAGGTACACCCATACTGCTGTACTCAGGTGGGATAACCCTGGGATTAAATATAACTAAGGATGCTTCATCTCAGCCCAGATCTTAAGAAATTCAAAGAGGCAGATGAGTTCAAATTAGTAACTCAGACTTCACCAGAAAGTGTGGAATATAGACGTTTCCTGTTTCTAAACTGGATTGAGATGGGTCTACATGTGTTCATTTGCTTCCGGATATTATCTAAAAATAACAAGTGAGAGAAATCTACACACCAGTAATAAAATTCAGTTTGCCTGAGAACTGAAGCACTGTTACATGCTTCACACCCTCAATTATTCCTTAACAGCTGGCAAGGATTTAAAAATCATCAAAGGCATTTATTAATAACAAACTCCATGTCAAACACGGATGCATTAGCATAGCTTTGTTTGTGTTTTCATTTTACCACCATTTTTGTGGTTGAGGGAGAAGTGACACATGCTGAAAAGTTGTAGAGAGTTCAACAGTGGTACTCGTGAATGGAAGAAAAAAGTTCACACATAGGTTCAAAACACAAAGTTGCTGATGGACAATACTGCTCTCTCACATCTAACTAGAGACACGGAGAAACAGATGACATTACTTTTCATACTAGCTGTCATCAACATCTGATTTGCTGTATTCTATCGTGTGGCTAGATCTAGGCCATATTTGGAATTTGCAAAACGGCTGGAAATAAGGGTTCACTAAACAGGACTTGCTAAGTAAACTACAATAAGCTACACAATGAAATACTATGCATCTGTACAAAACAGAAGCATCAGGTCTTTATAGATGGATATGGATAGACAGTAGTGTTTGTTTACATTTGCATAAAGAAACTAATAAAAGTAGTTATTCATAAGGGTTGGGTTGGGCTGAATGGAGGAGAGAGGAGAGGGAGGGAGGGAGACCCTCTATAAACTTTCTAATTTTTAGTAAGTTTATTTATTTACTTTTGGCTGCGTTGGGTCTTCGTTGCTGCGTGCAGGCTTTCTCTAGTTGCAGCAAGTGGGGGCTACTCTTTGTTGTGGTGCGCGGGCTTCTCATTGCAGTGGCTTCTCTTGTGGCGGAGCACAGGCTCCAGGTGCGCAAGCTTCAGTAGTTGTGGCACATGGGCTCAGTAGTTGTGGCGCACGGGCTTAGTTGCTTTGCGGCATGTGGGATCTTCCCGGACCAGGGCTCGAACTGGTGTCCCCTGCACTGGCAGGCGGATTCTTAACCACTGCGCCACCAGGGAAGTCCCCATAAACTTTTTTATTCTTAAATAAGTTCATTGTCTTTCCTGTCCAGGGCTTTCCAGTCATGGTGTCCCTTAGATCCAGATACTGCTTCAGGGGTCTTAATGTCCAGGAAAACCCTCCTTGAATGTTCTGGCTAGATCTGTTTTCCCAATTGTAAGTCCAGCTATAAAATGTTCGTAGAACCCTGGACTTTTTCTTCTTCGCAGTGTTGTTAGTGCCACGGTGTGTGTGTGTGTGTGTGTGTGTGTGTGTGTGTGTGTGTGTGTGTGTGTGTGTGTGTGTGTGTGTGTGTGTGTGTGTGTGTGTGTGTGTGTGTGTGTGTGTGTGTGCGCGCGCGCACACGTGCCCACATGTGTATGATCATTTATTTGATGCTTCTCCTCCAACACTAGGCTACGAGCCCCTCAAGAACAGGGTCTCGGTCTTGTAACCACTGAACCTTCACTGCCTGACACAGTGCTTGGCTTTGAGCAGTTTCCAATCCCTGTTTCTCAATTGAATAAATGGCAGTATGTCGACATCAATCAACCAATACAGACACATTGTCAGTTAATGTCTCTATGTGCTTTTTTGTTTACCTGTTTTATTTGAAAAATACAGATTGCATTGAGTTTCATAGGAGAAATTCTTCAGAAACATTCATCATTTCGTCTTTTTGTGTGATAAATTTTATCAAAATACTTCTGCATTGTATTTAGAAAATATCTGTTCTTATAAAGTTTTCAAATTTATTTCCATAGAATAGAGTAAAATAAGTCCTTCTGTAATTTGTTTAATCTCTGTTATTTCTTTAATTTTATTTCAAATTTTGGATTTGTGGTATCACCAACTGTTAAATTGTATCATCTACTGACTTCGTTTTACTCATTTTCACCAAGAGTCAGTACTGGATTTATGTTTCATCATTTGTCTGCTTTCTAATGTTTAATTTCATTTTTGTACTTTTATTAGTTTTATATTTTTTCATGTTTTAATTCAGACTTAATTTTTTTAGAGTAGTTTAAGGTTCATAGCAAAATTGAGGTCATGCATTAGTTTTATTTTTAATTGCTTTTTCTAACAACTTCAGTTGAATGTTCTTCGCATATTTTTTTTCTATTCCGCAATTACTGAAAGTCATTCTGTTTCTTCTGAGCACGTTTTAACTATCTACAACAAATTTATTTTCTATAAATTTCTATAAATTCTGCATTTTGAGTTTTTAATTCCTCTTTCACTCAACAGTTAAGGCACAGATTGTAATTTATTTTACTTAAAATTTTAAATACTTAAAATTTTCAGGGTGCTTTTTTTTTTACTTTCTGTTTTTCTCATTTTGTTTGTGATGGAATATGGTGGTGGTTACTATTTCCTCTCACTGTAATCTTTTTAAGGTGTGTGTGTGTGTGTGTATTAAGTGTGAGAATCTTTTGTTTTTAATAGGCAGATAAATTATCTCATTTACATTTATTTTTAATTGACATATAACATTACATTAGTTTCGGGTGCACATCATGATTTGATATTTGTATATATTGCAAAAAGGTTACCACCATAAGTCTACTTAATATCCATTACCACATAGTTACAAATTTTTTTTCTTGTGATGAGGACTCACACTTACTGCTGTGACAGATATATTTGCTACTTTTTCTATATTTCCTTTTATCTTCTAGTTTTTGCTCTTTAAAAATTTTTCACGATATATATATATGTATTTTTTTGATAAGAGTTTTGTTAATGGTAATAAAAAGGAAGGAGGTTCTGGGGTATTTTAGCAAAAAACAAACAAACAAACAAAAAACCTGATACTGTACCCTTGTACTAATCAAAAAGAGCCAGAAACTATCACTCATAAGACTGTAAAAAACTTTACAAACTATTTGAAAAGGAGGCTAATTTACATTTATCTTTTGTTCCTGATATTCTATTTTTTTGAAATGCAGCTTCAATAATGATAAACCTCTTCTCTTAAGTGAAGAAGAGAGAAATAGCCACATTGGCTTTTGATCTTGGTAATAATTCACAAAGATTTCAGAAAGAAATCATTTTCAGGAAGTATCTCCAAGCTTTTTAAGAATAAGCTTCATGTTTAAGGGAGAAAACAGTTTTTAAGTGTTTTTTTTTTTCTTTAAGTTGCTTATGGCTATGTCTGGATGAACATAATTGATTTTTCAAGGGAAGATTCTGACTTTCTACCCTGAGACCATTTGCAACGTGCTATGTGAGAAATTCTGTACAGAAATTCATTGACTTTGACAGAATTCCGAATTGTTTCTTCTATCATGATAGCTCATCAACTGCTTTTGCTTGATCAGAAATGAAGTATTTTACCATCAAATGGTTCTGCTGAAATTCCTCTTTTAGGCTAAGATTCCCTAAACATAAAATTCATTTAGCATAACATTGTGCTTTGCTGAACCTATTGTATTTTCCCCCCTGAGGCTAGTAAAAGAAAAATAGAATAGAAATGAACCTTAAGGACCATGCTTTTTCAATAGAGAATCATACTTCAATGTAAATGCTCATATATTTTTAGAATATTTCATTTTCACGGAGAAACTTTTTCAGTGAATTTTATCTTTAATAGCTAAAGAAAATTTTAATATCTCAGACACTCTTCTGGTTTATTGGTTAAAAATATTTAACATGATCTTTGATGTTGGATATGTATTTTAAAATGTTTACTGAAAGAGAAATGGCACATTATGAAAATGAAGTCGAGCAGGACCCTGTGGGTCCTGTTCAGCTTCCATGACCTTCCCTGGGTTCCAAAGGACAGGTTAAAACAGTTGCCAATCAGGGAAGGGAAGCTGAAAACCCCAACAAGTGGAAGGTGAAGCACTCTTCAGAGACGATCAGGAGACCACCTGAGGCCAGATTAAAGGACTGCAGGCCCTGCACACACCCTAATCTTCTCAGCAACCCCGCCCTTGAACCATTGCTATAAAACTCCTCACCAAACCCTCCTGGGTTGGGACACACAGTTTCGAGGGCAGGAGCCCGCTGTGTCGCCCTTTGCCTGGCAAGGCAATAACGCTATTCTTTTTTACTTCACCCAAAACTCTGCCTCCGAGATTCAATTCAGCACTGGTGCACAGAGGCTGAGCTTTTGGCATCAGAAACAGCAAAGCATGAGGTGTCTGGCCCCAGTGCTAACAGTAATTCATGGCATATCCAGGGCACGTTACTCGATTTCTCTGGAATCATCTTTCCTTAGAAGTAAGCGTTTTAGGCAATGATTTCTCAAGTCTCTAATGGGTTGAAGGGAGAATATGACACCACCAGATACGCCTATTTGGCATGAAGATTATCTTGAGGCTGATCATTTTTAAGAAACAGCAGACACAGGAGAAGCTCTGAAAACCCGGGAAGAAGTTACCCTTTTGTAAGAGGCATTTGCATTTACAAGGGAAACCTCCATCTGTAAGGGTGTCTTCCTTTCTGTACCAGGAAGAAAAGGATGCTCTAAATCTCAACAGTCTTATCAAGCGAGAAGGCGAGGACTCCAGTTTGCACAGCCACCTTACCCTTGTTTACTGTGCTTCTCCTGGTCCCCTCCCTTACCTGGCTCTCTTCACTCCAGCACCTTCTTTTGTCTTTAGCTGGAGCTGGTACTTAAGGGGGTGGCTTGGGCCATTTCAGGCAGTTACTCAGTTTGCCTGGGTATCTCCCCTGTATAGGGGAGGTATACATGTTATTAAACTTCTGTTTGTTTTTGTCCTATTAATGTGTCTTTTATTACAGGGGTTCTCAGCCCGAACCTGAAAGGGTAGAGGGAGAATTATTTCTCCTGACCCACGGGGTCTAAATTATAGAAGGAAAATAGGTTCCATTTCTGTAAAACACCAGAGTTTCAAATGGTTCTATGATGTAAATCAGTGTGGATTGGGGTCAAAGTGAGAGTGACTTCAGATGATGTGGTTGTCCTTGGAGGACGCTGAAATGAGATACATGGTCACCTCCACATCTCCCATGTTTGGGGTAAGCTCTGATGTGGGGCTGCTCGCATCGTCAGGGGACGCGTGTCCACCGATGGGATGAAGACGGCTCTGCTCTATTGATAGGATGGGGGGTAGTGACTCCAGGCTTTATTACCAGCGATGAGAAGAGGAGCTCTAGACAGGGAAACGGAGGGAAGGAAGCCCCTGAAGATCTCACTGGTGCCTGGGAGTCTGCAGGATGCAAGCAATTTGCCCTTCTACCTCAAGGGGGCTCAGAGCTGTGTTATATCTAACTAAAGAGCATGGGGAAAACTTCAGCCTTGTAAGATTAAAACTGGCCACATTGGCTCAGCCTGAGTTAGAGCTTCCCCCAACCTTTTGTATTGCTTTAACTTTTTGAAACACATTACGGAAATGACTGAAATTAGCAGATGTGATTGTTTCAGTATTATTTTAATAATTATATATATGATAGATAGAAAAATAAATCAAGCAAGTGACAGAAGATTTTTTTTCCCCTTGAGACCCCAGTGGGTCCTGTGTAAATTTGCTCAAGAACATCCTGATATGTGAAGGAGGATAACGATCTCCAAATGCAGAGAGCTGTCTAGACCCTAATATCGTAACTTATACTGGACCAGACTTCAAATATCAATGGCTACAGAGACATTGGTCTCGGTGAACAGACGCATAACCCTGTCATCAGCCCCAGTAAACAGACTGGCGAGAAGTCTTGGAGATGGCGTAACCCTGCTGACCGCAGTTCTTCGGCCCTACGCTCACCACCCGTAGGGGCGCTGATGCCAGCGTGGGGGTACAGTGCCCAGAGCGCAACAGCATCCTTGACGCCCTGGTACACAGGAGGCAGGTCCTACACTATCATCGCCTTCCTTGTTCTGGGGGGCAACAGACAATACTAGCAAGTGGACAGAGATACTGTTTCACAGGCAGTCTCACGTTTAAAAAGCCATTTTCCAGATAAACAACAGGGTCCTACTGTAGAGCAGAGGGAACTGTATTCAGTATCCTGTGACAAGCCATAATGGAAAAGAATATGAAAAAAAAATGTATATATATGTATGCATAGCTGAGTCACTTTGCTGTACAGAAGAAATTAACACATGGTAAATCAACTCTACTTAAAGTTTTTTAAAAAGCCATTGCCACACCTAAAAAGAAAAGCTATTTTCCATTACTGCCATTTTAACATTTTTATAATGACAGTGGTGATTATCATCAAAATGTCCAGTTTAGTATGTAGGCATGTATCATTTCAAAGGCTTGAGTTTTAATCTTAAAAGACTGAAGTTTTCCCCATGCTCTTTAGTTACATATAACACAACTCTGAGCCCTCTTGAGGTAGAAGGGCAAATTGCTTGCATCCTGCAGACTCCCAGGCACCAGTGCAAGATCTCCAGGGGCTTCCTTCCCTCCGTTTCCCTGTCTAGAGTTTCTCTTCTCATCACTGATAATGAAGCCTGGAGTCACTACCCCCATTCCTATCAATAGATTTGAGCTTACGGTTAAAATTCATCATGTTATACGTGGCCAATGTGCAGTTATGGAAAAATGGGGGAAACGGACATAAGAGTTGGAAAAAAGTCATCTGTTTTCTTCTTCTCCAAGTCACTGATGACAAGAGGTCATGCAACAAGGCAGTGGACATATTTCCAAGCCCAGAAGTGGGAGAGAATTCAGAGCCCTCAGAAGTTATTAAAATGTATTTGCTGGAATGATACCCTAGTGTATAAACAGTGAAAAAGTTTTTTGAATGTGAATACAATGATTTTCTTCTCCAAGGTAATGGCCAAGATGTGGTCGTTGTGTGTGTGTGTGTGTGAGAGAGAGAGAGAGAGAGAGAGAGAGAGAGAGAGAGAGAGAGAGAGAGAGAGAGAGGGAGGGAGAGAGAGAGAGAGAGCGAGAGAGAGAGACAGATGGGCTTACTGGTGTTACAATTTGCCTGAGCCTCCCTGGAACCTAAGTTAGAAGCCAAAAAGCACGATCAACTGTTAGATCAGAAAAAGAAGGTGCGTGAGTGGTAGGGATAAGAATTACTATACAAAATAGTATAAAAAGCAGTTTTTCCTTCTCACCTTTGTTAAAAATAACATTTTTTTTCCACCTACAGACTTTGATCATCCTTGGGATTTGGAACAAAGAATAAAAATATTGGGTTTCTTTAAGGTTTGCTTAGATATGCAATCAAAATGACACTTTCATGAAAAGTGTTTTTCTAAGCAACACAGACATTAATAATTTAAGGTCACTTCTAACCAATGCTTCATTTAAAAATTAATTGAGAAAAAACAGGTCTCAAAAGAGAATTCTCTGTGAGCTGTAAATGCTGGTACCGGTAGACTGCACACGTCGGAGTTTGACAGAATCCCTTTGAAAGGCATGTTCTAACTGGGCTTTTTAACTTGCTGGAAGCAAACACATCTCTAAACTAAGTGTCTATAGCATTTACTGTATTGCACACATTGAAGAACTATAAAAAGATAACATCATTAAAAACTGACTGAGGGAGTAAAACATATGTTACATTTCTAAGATAAAATGAAAGTATGGGAATTGCAACATTGAAATGTCAGCTTATGAATTATGTTGGAAAATGTACATTTTGATAAATGTTTTAATTCCTTCAAGTGGTTACAGGTATAATGATATAAACTGAACAAACAAAAGATTACTACTATTTCTTAGAGCCTCATGAATCTAGGGAAGGAAATCTTCAACTTGGCTCAACCTAGAGTAAAATTATTTGTTTACATACTGTTTTTGACAAACTGAAGAAATTAATGATCTTTAATCTAACACAACTGCTGTACCAGGAACCAGGATATGTCTTTTTAAAAAAATTACTGGGCTTCCCTGGTGGCGCAGTGGTTGCGAATCTGCCTGCCGATGCAGGGGACATGGGTTCGAGCCCTGGTCCGGGAAGATCCCACATGCCGTGGAGCGGCTGGGCCCGTGAGCCATGGCCGCTGAGCCTGCGCGTCCGGAGCCTGTGCTCCGCAACAAGAGAGGCCCGTGCACCGCGATGAAGAGTGGCCCCCGCTCGCCGCAACTAGAGAAAGCCCTCACACAGAAACGAAGACCCAACACAGCCAAAATAAATAAATTAATTAAAAAAAAAATACTTAGTAAAGTAATCCTGCTCATGATAAAAAAAAATCCCCCTTCCCTGCACCTACCATTATGTACGTCACTCCAAGGAACAAATACTGTTGCAAAATCAGGATTTTAATTAACCTATGATTCTGTCTCGCTAACTCTAAGCTATTTTTCTTGACGTATTATCTTGAGAGACAGACTATTAACTTTCAGCTTTTCTAGCTTCCTTATATTGATATCATACCCTCTCCTCTCCCATAATCCTTACGGTTTAGTTAAATCAATAATCTTAGTAACTCTTTAGTTATATAATTTTAAATGTTGGCCACTACCCAAATCCATATAGAGGGTGGCTTATGACCACCACTGCAGCAGATACGGATGGAAATTTTCCCTAACCTCCTCCCACTCCCCCGCTAAGAAGTCCTATCACCTCTCCTTTGCTTGAATCCCACCGCTACTGATGTCGCCCACGTTTATTTCTGGAACTATAATTGTATTTTCTGTGCCTAATAGGGAGGTTAATTCTAGGCACTGAAAAATCAGTAAATGTGATAAACGTCAGCATTATAAATATTACTTCTGCACCAGACAATTTTTTTATCATATGGTATTTTTTTTGTAGAATGTATCTTACATTCTTAGGTTCATAACTATCTTCCGTTTCTTCTTAATTTCTGTGTATTTATCGTAAAAACTCTCCCATGTTTCCTGATCATATACAAAAGGATACAGGATATTTTTTCTTTCCATAAACTACAGTTCTCGCTCCAGAGACCCCAGCCTTCTGCTCCAAACACAGTTGCTTGTCACAGACATTAACGTGCACCACTCTTCTATGTTTAAGCTTCTTAGGTTACAAAGCTTCTCTTCTCCTGATCTAGTCATTTTATTGAAGCCCATACTTGCAAAGGATTAATGGAAGGTGGTATCTATCATTACATAACAACATAACAAATAACCCCCAAGTCTGAGCAGCTTAAACAACAATCGTTTATCTCACACAGTGTCTGAAGGTCAAAATGTGGAGGTCGCCTAGCTGGGTGGTGTGTGCTCAGGGTCTCTAATGAAACTGCATTTAAGCCATTGGCCAGGGCTGCAGTCACCTGGAGGCTTGACTCTGCCGGAGGATCCGCGTCTAAGATGGCAAGAACAGGAGACCTCGGTTCCTTGCTGGCTGCGGGCAGAAGGTGGTAGTTCCTCACCACAGGGGGACCCTCCCCAGGGCAGCCCCTTCACGGGGCAGCTGGCCTCCCCCAAAGCAAGTGACCCAACAGACTCAAAAAGACCAAGGTGAAATACACAATGCTGCTATATAACCTAGGTTCAGAACTCACACACCATCACTTCTGCTTTGTTGGGTTAATTATGAAGCAAGTCACTAAGCCCAGCCCAGGCGAGGGGACCAGGCTCCACCTTTTGAATGCAAGTATCCGTGAATCTGGGCACACAATTCTAAAGCCAACTTAGGATTCTCAAACCGATCCCCCTAAAACTGAGCTCCTCTGCTGAGTTTATGATTAACCTCTCTATCCAAAACTGTATTCCCTGTCTTGACTGCTCCCCTCAAGACCAAGGGGAGGAATATCAAAGAGAAGAGGATACTGAAACCAAGCAGTGTCCTGGGGGGCCCTCCTGGGTACAAAAGCCTATCCATGTCCCCATTTCTTGTTTGCATGAAAAAGGCTCCCACTCCTAAACCTTCCTTGAGTTCCAAAGGGCAGATAACTAATTGGGGAAGGGAGGGAACGCAGAAACAAGGGAGGAGCCGTCAAGAAACAGTGCAGCAATAAAGCAGGGTCCTGGTTCCTCCTCAAAGGACACACGTAACAATATATCTCTGAGTTCTTCCACAGGAAAAAAGGCCCCCACCCAGGTGGAGGATGGTAACTTCAGGCTGAGCACAAGCACATGAACCCCAGACTCGCTGGAACCAGAAGGCTGATGACTTGAGATGCCCAGACCACCACCCAGTTACCTCCCCACCTGCCCACCAGAGGAAGGTTTCACACCCTGCAGCCCTCCCCGCAAATGCTGCCTGTAAAAACTGTTCCCCCAAAACTATCAGGGAGTTCAGGTCTTGTGAGCCAAGCCACCCGTTCTCCTCGGTTGGCTGGGCAACAACCCTATCCCTGCTCCCAACTCCCGAGCCACCCATTCTCCTCGCTTGGCCCTGCAACAGTCCTGCCTCTGCGCCCAACTCTGACACGTGCGTTTGTGTGGCCTTACTGTGCGTCAGGCACGTGAACTTGGGTTCAACAGCAATTCATTATCCCGTCCTACCACTCCAGTGGGTACCACATTACAGTTTGAAAATCATTTTCGTGCAGAACAGTGCAGGTATTGTGCCATGGTGTTTTGCGAGGAAGTCTTGCATATGAAAAGTTTGGCTTTGATTCTGTTGTCAGTTT
The DNA here is from genome assembly GCF_949774975.1 of Lagenorhynchus albirostris. Lineage (NCBI taxonomy): Eukaryota > Metazoa > Chordata > Mammalia > Artiodactyla > Delphinidae > Lagenorhynchus > Lagenorhynchus albirostris. The sequence continues at coordinate 126,684,688 of NC_083116.1, forward strand.
TCTGAGTTGTTTTGCTTTGCTTTGTGTCCTGTCTGGATTTAAAATACACATGCCATTGATTCTGGTAGTGATGTGCTACGAACTCTTCACGAGCAATGAACTTGCAGGTACTGAATGCCGCTTACGAGTGGAGAAACACAGGGTTAGGTTCCTGAGAGTCTCTGGTCACAACATTTCATCAGCTGATCAATACATGTGTGATCTTGTTTATTCTGTGTTTCTTTGGAAAGACACCTTATTTACCATATACTGATTCCTTAACGCTGGACTCATAGCAGTGTAAGTCATGCCTGAACGAAGTCAAGGGACGCATGCATTTTCTCCATAAGGCGTACCACGGGCTTCTTGTGCTTAGGGACATCAGATAGCACTATAGCACTACACATGGGGCCACTGTAAACAGCAGAATCACTGAGATAAACCACAAGGATGCCCAAACAGGGCACTAAGCAGATCACAAGTGCAGGCTCACGTTTACAGTGTGGGAGCTGAAACAACATCGTGTGTCTTGCCTGACCCAGCTGGGCAAGTGTGTGTCTGGTGACGCAAACCTTTCACCACCGTGTGCACGTCCACCAATGCCTGTGAAAGAACTGTGAGCACTGATTTTGGGGTTACATGTAAATTTTAGTGCAGACACAAAATCCTGAATCAGATTAAAGCTATGTTTTCTTTCTTCTTGGTGCTCAGACATTTCACGGTGAGGCATACGGTGGGTCTATTTTCATTCATCATGCTTAGCTTTCAGTGGGGTTTTAGGATGCAGGCATATCTTTTCTGTGCACCGTTTCTTTGACCTTTCCACCTCTCTGTTTGCTCTGATCATCCTTTTGGAAACGTACACTAGTCACGAGTTAGGAAGGTAAACGGGAGTAGTGGTAGGAAGAAGAGAAAAATGTTTGTGAAAGATTCCAAGGAATGAGGAAATACTTAAAACACTAATGAGAAGGGGATGATAATGAGATTTCAGTGGAAGGAATGGGTAATGATATTAACGATTAAAGAAAACTTTTATTGCTTCCCTGTGCCAGGCAAGGAACCGACCACGGTGTATGAAGGCATTAACTGAGTTCTCCTGTACAGCCCCAATCTGCAGACGGGGAAAATCGGGCTGACAGAAGGCGAGGAATTTTCCCAGTGCCCCACACCAGCCAGCGGCACGGCTGCCCTGGAAGCCAGGTCTGTCTAACTCCACTGGACACGCACTAAACTCCCTCTTTCTAGATGGCGTAGGGGAGCAAAGCTGGCCACCCCCAAAGCTTTGCCTCTTTGGCATGAGGATTATTTCTAGCCAAGAACAGTCAAGGCCCGAAAGACTCAAAAAGAACGTGTGACCTTCCCCTAACTGCCCGAGGAATGTAGACAGAGGACCTGCCCCAGGAAGGGAGCCGCCACCCTAGATAACGATACTATGAACCGGGTGTGTAGGTGGGGAGGAACCCAGCAAGGTCTGCCTGTTACAATCCCTCTCTGTGTCCCCCTGTCTCTGCAGGCCCAGCAAACACTTGTTTACAAACACTTGCTTCTCCGTCTCCATGGGAACTGCCCTCCTCCCCTCTGAGGTCCCAAACCACTACCCCAGCAGGCTCTTCTGTCTTGACTGAAGGCAGTATTTAAGCGGAGGGGTTCTGCCATTTTGGCGAGTGACTGAGTTTTCCTGGGTCTCTCCCATGTATACGTGGTAGTAAACTTTGATTTTTCTCCTGTTGATCTGACTCAGGTCAATTTAATTCTTACACAAGACAGAAGAGCCTGGAAGCACAGAGGAAAACGTCTTTGTTCCCAACAGAGGACACAGGTCCTTCACTCCCATTCCCCACACAGGTGCTGCACAAACACTGTGGTTTGATTCCCACCTCAGAGAGCTCCTGCAGGCGTGTACTGCAAATACCCTCAGAGTATTCCCTTGAGGGACTCAACATAACGTATTCAATAACTCACCCTTTATGGGACCCTTTTTTGTGTCTCGCTTTTCCATTTACCTACCAGGCTTTAGACAGCACGTCGGCACTACATTTGGGGGTCACTTTAAACAGCAAACCCACTCAGATACGGCACAAAGTTCCATGACATGGCACTAACCAGACAGCACAAAGGACACTATTTACAGTGTGAAAGCTGGAACTAGAAGGGAGAGCATCACCTGTCCAACCTAAGCTGGGAAAGCAAGTGTCAGGGACTCAAATGTTTTACCGCAAATTTGAGGTCACCTCTGCAGAAAGCTACTTGTACGACAATCCTGCTTTGGGCTCTGCTGGTGAGAAAACCCAAACTAGATCAGTGTTACTCCCAGGATTCCAAACTAGATAAATGGAGACAATAATTTGATGAGGGCTGGACTAAAACCAGCTCGTCCATGGCTGTGTCCTTTCTGCCTGGTCCAAAACCTGGCTGGGTGTAGGTCTCAAGAATTACTATTTTTTATTAAAGTATACTTGACTTAAATATTACATTAGCTGCAGGAGTACAACATAGTGATTTGATAGTTTTATAGATTATACTCCATATAAAGTTATAATAAAATATTGGCTATATCCCCTGTGCTGTACATTACATCCTTGTAACTTATTTATTTTATACCTAGCAGTTTGGACCTTTTAATCCCCTTCACCCATCTTGTCCCTCCCCGTGTGATAACCACTAATTTGTTCTCTGTATCTGTGAGTCTGTTCCTGTTTTGTTGTATTTGTTCCTTGGCTTTATTTTTTAGATTCCACATATAAGTAAAAACATACAATATTTGTCTTTCTCTGTCTTACTTATTTCACTAAGCATAATACCCTCAAGAATTATTTTTCAATCATTTGCAAAAAGTGCAAATGACTGATGGTCTGTTTCTTTGCCTATCCATACATTTCTCTTGTGAATGCGAAACTACGTCCGCTCAAAATTTAATGTGAGAGGTCAAACAGAGCATGCAGTGTACAGAAGACCACTGACCACCTGGCTGACTTTTTAAACACAGCAGAAACTATGATTTGAACACCCAAGTACCTCTGACTGCCAATACTGAGGCTCTGATGAGAGGGACAAGCATTGGTGGATTCTAAGGAGTCGGGGTCAAGAAAAATGAAGTCATTCTTTTCATATCAGAGGCCAGAGTTTATGGAAAGATTGGTGATGGCATCACAAGTATATTTCCTACCAAAAGAAACAAGTGTGTGAGCAGAAGGCTGGAATAAAGTAATCTTGCCAGAGTCTACTGTACTTGGTCAGGACGCATCCTTTCTTTCCAAGCCCTGTGGGTTTCTGCTGTCCCACCGTTTTCACTTCCTTCCCCCCGACGACTCCTTCTCTGTGGGGACGTGCAGGCTTCTTCCCATCACCAGCCTTTAAAAGTGGATGTCTCCACTGCTCTTCTGTTCTCGCCATCCTACCCAATTCGTGGGTAAGCCCACAGATGTGTCTAACTCCTTCTTAAACATGACTGACTTCTAAATTTATTTATGACTTTATTCTGATTTCTAGATCCATATTTCAAGTTATCAACAAGGTATCTCTACCTGAACCCCCAACAGAGGTCTCACATTCATTAAATCCTACCCCTGGCTGATTCCTTCACGTCTACCCGCTTCCCCACAGGTGCCCTCCTTCCTGTGTTCCCTGCTTGGGCCAAGCTGAGGAAAGGTCACAATACCTTAGTCTCGGGACAATCTCTGGCCTAAACCATGGACTTGCAAGCATTTCTAGTGGCTGTCGTGTTCATGACGTAGTGCCCCCGTCCACAAGGGATACGCTGTAATAATCACAGTGGATGCCTGAAACCATGGACAGTACCAAACCCTATAGGTACACACCTGTACATACACACCTATGATAAAGTTTAATTTATAAATTAGGCACAGAGATCAACAACAATAACTAATAATAAAATAGAACAATTACAACAATATATTGCAATAAAAGTTATGTGAGTGAGGCCTCGCTCTCTCAGAATATCTTACTGTACACACTGAATGCCTTTTCCAGCCTAAGTAAGCACTTACCGTGCACAGTGGCCGTCACTTTCGTAGTCGGAGGGACAAGAGCAAAACGAGCACAACCTTCTTTTTCCTTCCTCACAGTTTCACAGACAGAAGATCGCTTCTTGCTGTTGATCTCAGCAAGCTCGGCGTATTTTTTTCTTTATTGAGAACATCCACCGTTTTGCTGAAAGGAGGATGCTCTTTGGCTGTGTGAATCGCCTGCATCACTACTCTTGGGCTTTGGGGCCATTATAAAGTAAGATAAGGGTCCCATGAACACGAGCACTGCCATGACACTCGACCTGATAACTGAGGCACCTACGAAGTCACTAACGGGGATTCACTGAAGACAGGGATGATTCCCGGCCGGGAAGGAGCGGGACGGTGAGACATTTCCCCACACTACTCAGAGCGGCGCACAATTTCAAACTCGTGACTTCTTTATTTCTGGACTTTCCCAATTAACATTTGTCGACCTCGGATGACGGCAGGTAACTGAAACCTTGGCAAGAGAAAGCAAGGGTAAGAGGACCACATCAAATCCTACCAAATCACGGTACACACCAAATCCTACCGGTCACACCGTAGTGAACCAGACCTTCTGAACATGTGCCTCTCTGGGGATGTTCAGAGGCTGCACTGGACGAGCCTCTTCATTCCTCTCTCCCCACATGTGCTCAGCACTTGCGGTCATCTCCTTTCTGCTCCCCCAGGCTACCAAGGCCTTCCATCTCTTTCCCTAGTCCATCCACTGTACTGTTAACAGAACAGCCACTCGAGTATGCGAATATGGCTGCGCTAGTCTCTGGCTGACCACTCGTCCTCAGAGGTTGCCTATGTCAGGAAGGATGAAGTTCACGTGGGTTTTCGTGGTGTAGCGTATCTTTCATGAACTGGCCCGCTCAAGTCCTTCTCCTGCTCGCTGTGCGCCTGCCCATGTGTTTCATGCCTTGGGCGTACTTAGTTAACTCAAAGTCTCTGGTCCTAGACCCGTTCCCATGGACACAGCAGATATGTCTCCCGCCATCTTAAGACGCACTTCCCGGGCCAACTCTTTCTACTTAAGGCTTAGCTTAAAACTCTCTCTTACGGACCTAGAGATGATCATACGGAGTGAAGTAAGTCAGACAGAGAAAGACAAATACCATATGACGTCACTTCTGTGTGGAATCTAATTTAAAAAAAAAAAGATACAAATGAACTTATTTACAAAACAGAAGCAGACTTACAGATACTGAAAACAAACTTACGATTACCAAAGGGGAAACGTGGGTTGCGGGTATATATCAGGAGCTGGGATGGACACAGTATTATATATAAGACAGATGACCGATGGGGACCTACTGTGTAGCACAGGGAACTCTGCCCAATATTCTGTGCTAATCTATATGAGAAAAGAATCTAAAAAAGAAGGAATATACGTATATGTACACCTAAGTCACTTCGCTGTACACCTGAAGCTCACACAACATTGTAACTCAAGTATGCTCCAATAAAATTCAAAAAACACAAAACACAGCTGTACGTGAATTTCTCTGTGACTGTATATCCTCATATGTTTTCTCTTCACCTTAAATATACCTGCACTGAGTACTTACCATTTTGGTTTTATTTGTTTTCATAGGAATCATCCCACTAAAGACATTATCTGGGGACTTGCCTAGTGGTCCAGTGGTTAAGACTCTGAGCTTCCACTGCAGGGGGCATGGTTTTGATCCCTGGTCAGGGAACGAAGATCCCGCATGCCGTGTGGCATGGCCAAGTAAATAAAAATAGATGCCAAAAAAAAATCTATAATGAACAAAAAAATCAAAATTAAAAAAAAAAGAAAGACTATATTATCTGGAGAGAGGACCTTTCATCTTTCATCTTAGTTTTTGTTGAGTGTGCCAAGAACACTCTATTTTCTATTTTCTCAGAGGAAAATAAATAAAGGGATGTTGACATTTTTCTCTCACCTTGAACTCGTGTCTGACCTGAAATACCAAAAGAAGAGTCTGTCTTACTGGCAATGAGAGTATCTTTACCCTCAAGTTACTTCTGTTGATTAAATCTAGCACTCTCCATCCACACTTGCCCTTCAACCTCAGATCAAAACACTCAGCGCAATAAACAAGTTGTTTGGAAGATTTAATGGGGCTTCTGCAGGCCTCCAGTTAGCCTCCAGACACTAAATTGGGGAAGTCCTCTTTAATTTACATCTAGACTTAGTACAGGAGTCACTGTGGTCAAGCAATCATTTTTGAAGACCCAGGAGTTCAAACGGAGCTGGGTTTCCGAAACATCATTAATGATGAGACACGGCTACAGCATTTCCTGAGAGTTCCACACAGAAAGGATTTAGAGCAGTTCAAACAGACTCATCGCTTCTGAGCTTCTGTTAGGAAAGAAAAACACAGCCAAGAATTCTTCACTCCCTTTACCAAATCTTTTCTGGTGATGAGGTCACAGGCTCATGAAGATGCTCGACTCAACGTTCCAGAACAGAGAGCCCAGGAAGTCAGGGCTGGCTGAAAACGAGAAGCCTGACCGTCTGCTTGAAGAATGTACGTATCACCAAACTGGGATTCTGACAAAGTTCGCTTTTGCTTCAACTGTTTTCCCCCATACAGTGGAAGGAGAGGAGCCTCATTACACACAACAAATGCATCAACAAATGTAGTTGCAATGACTTTAACGTGTAAGGATGATAAAGCCTGGACACAGAACTTGGTTTCCAAGCCTGGAATTTCTGATGAGAAGTTCCTCTCAACACTTGCCAACACACACTCGTTTTTTGTAACTCTCAGTTTTATAAGGAAAATTGCTTCTCTGTGCCCCTTCCGGCCCAGACTAACAGCAAAGGAATCGTGATAGCATCAGCATGGAAGAAAGAGCACAGTTAATCATGTACAAAGTAACTATCCAGCCCTGAGAAGCACTTGGCTGTCTGGCTGGGGAGGGGAGTACATACGGTCGGCAATATTCCATAGAACAATGATTTGGGTCACGGTCGGCAATATTCCATAGAACAACGATTTGCATCACCAAAACAAGTCTATTTTAACTGTTTAAGTCTCTCAACAGGGGAAGATTTTTGTCTCTTTACTTTTATTTTAATGACCTTTTTGGGAAAATATGTTAACTAATACTTTAAAACACAGCCCCTTCTCCCCTTCTGAGTCTCTGGCGGGGAAGGATGGGTGAATCATATTCCACACTGGTCAGATCACGGGGCATCATCACCACTGGTCCAGGTAAAGATCCTCTGCTCTTTATCACGTGTTCCTTTTCATCACTATTCCTCACCCCAATGTTGGGAACTATGTAATATGTTTCACAGGAGTTATTTGCTCACCTGTTTTTATGAAGTGTGTAGCGTTTTATGTGGGTTTCATGTTTATGTATATCATATTGATATACATCCCATTATGTGTTCATATTTTCACCCCCAAACTGCGCTTTTAACTTCTATCCAACTTTTCCCCTTCATTTGCTCACTGAAAGAGTGGTAGCTTCTTCCTGAAGTCACAACCACAAGGTTACCTTGAAGCTTCTGTATTCCCTTTTAGTTCTGCCATGAACTCCACAACCACAAGGAATGAGATTCTCCCCCCACAAACTGAGGGATCTTAGAAGTGGATCCTTCCCTCGTCACGCTTCCAGAGGACAACACACCCCACCGGATACCTTGACCATGTGAGACCCAAGCAGAGGACCCAGCCAAGTCGCACCCAGACTCTTGACCCATAGAAACTGGGACCATGTTTGAAGCTGCTCAGTGTGTGGTAATTTGTTACACAGCCACAGCTAACTGATACAATTTCCCATAATGACTTCAGTCTCCTCAGAATCAACTCTCTGATCCAAAGACAACCTGGTGGAACAAAAGCTCAGAAGCTCTTTGCTTCCCTTGGTCTTCACTGCTCCCTGATACACCATGGTCTATGACCCAGGCACCTAATTCTCTTGACTATGATATCAAGTTTACAGCTCTGAGTTCACAAGGTTCAACTATTTTGATTCAAATCAGTGACTTGGAGCAACTGACTGGCATTGTTTGTGCAACAGTTATTAGAGCACCCATCCCATATTTATACAAAGAAGTTTAATGAGATCATTCGTGGACATCTTCAAAGCACCACTCAGCATTTGACAAGCACTCACCAAATAGTCACCATTAGGGTCACTGCAGTCTAACTAAATTTAACGAACGGGAGTTTGTGTGCCACAGAGAACACTAGGTTCTCAACAGTGGATGTTAAATGAATAAATTGAAAGAAATAACAACGCTGTTTGCTTGGGAGAGATGAATTGAAGGAAAATTACGGAATCCATCAAGACCTTCCACTTCTGGACACAAACAGGTGATTGGACTTTGTTCTCCCTTGACTTTTTGATTTCAAATCTAAATTTGATTTGAATATTAGGTCTCCGCATGTTTAATCTCAGGTGTCTACAGCATCATGGACCACAGGAACATTCTCCTCCCACTGGAGGAGATGGAACGGTGATATGCAGACAAACATTTCACACTGAGCCTCGTCGGCCACTTCATGTTACTCTGGAGGCGGTTTACCTTGTTGCACAAGCTTGACTCTCAAAATGCAAAACAGAGGAGCAGGAAAAGGGCCAATCCGAATGCCTCCCTGAATTATGTAAATTGACAAAACTGTTTCGTCACATCAAAAGGAGCTGCATACCTGGAACTTTTCACCGCGACAGCTGCGGAAAAGACTGGCCTCTTTTCTCTTTCTCCACTCCCAGAGACACGAAGCACCTTTCTTCCTTTCCAGCAGAATCTTTCATCCAGCAGTAGGCCACTTCCTGCTCTGACCCCTGAGCATGACTCGTTCACCCTGTGTTGGCAATAAACACACATTTGCGTGAGCTCTCCCGTTCTCTAATCTCTCCCAGGGTCATGCCAGATAGAACCACAATGAAGTCTGTTTAAGACACCATCTGGAACACGATAATACATTTCTGACATAAGACGAACCTTGCCATGAAGGATGGTGGTGGCACAAACGTATGAAAGTGGTTTCATATTTGGGGATTTACAAGGAACGGCAATGCGGGGGGGAAAGAGCCCCTCTCCACAGAGCATCATGATGCGAAGATGGAAAATGTGGACAGATCAGAGGGGAAAAAAAGTGTATGCTGTTGGAGAAAAATCATAGTATCATGTAGGGGATGGCTCACGATGGCTCTTAGGACAAACACAGGCCCCCACCTAGTTTTGTAAGTAAAGCTTTACTGGAACACAGGCACACCTAGCTGCTTACATGTCACGTATCTCTGGGTGCTTACTCGCTACCCCAGCAGAGCTGAGTGGTTGAAACAAGGACCGTACAGTTCATAAAGCCTGATGTATTTACCATCTGACCCTTTACAGGAAACTATCCTGAGCCCTGCAGAGCAGGTAGAGCACGGGGATTGTGGAACCAGTGAAAGATTCAGATTCCAGCTAGTCATTGCATCTTGTATTTTTGGTATTGTGGACAGGACTCAAACAGGTTAGAACTACATCTAGCCCAGAGCATCAGAGGTGCTTACCAAATGGCTGTTACTTTCCCATCCCTCATGTAGACCATTCAACAAAAAGCAAATCCCCGTGTTTCCGTACCTCTCACAATATTATTTCAGAGAAAAGTAAACATAGCAAAAGACATCACGAGTCAGCGCGCTTCTGCGTGGGTCAACTACGTATTTTCTATACAATATTCGCCAAAGTTCAGCTGAGAATTTCCCAACTAGATTTCATTTAACAAATTACCTTCCATCAGGATGGCAGGTAATTTATTAAACATGACATTTTCTGATAATTTTGAGAGAAGAAAATTTATTGAAAATTGGATCCCCAATACAGGTAAAGATATAATGGAAAATCAATGTGGATGACCTACTATGTATACCTTTAGGTGAATGGGATCCTAAGAATATTATCACGGTCCTATGCGTTTTACCTTTGGTATTCAATTCTAAGGTACAATTTAATGGAATAAAGGTGGCATTGTTCTTGGAACAAAGGAAAATGGCAAAGTAAAGATAACTGAAAAACTATAAATAGGTTGGAAAGGGAAAAAATGCCAAATGTGGGTGAGGCTTCAGATGTGACTTTTTTTGCCACTCTGAGCAATAGAGGCCGGGGTGAGCCACCAGTTCTTCTAAAAGCAGCCCTGCGTGAGATCATGCAACAGCATCTGTTGTTTCCACCCACCTCTGCCCTCCAGGGCTTCTCTTGTACTCCTGTGTCTGAGCATCGATACCCAGGAGACGGCCCCGTCTTTGGCACACCTCCTGCCCGTTTCACAAAGCCACCTCCTGCTTCCTGGACCGAATACAACTGTTTTTCCCCAACTCACTCACCCTCGGCCCCCACCTCTTCTACTCCACGCTGTTTCTGGTCCCAACGATACACCTTCAATAATATTCACTGGCAAAACCTCGATCTTGGTGGCAAACGAAAGGGGCGTTTCTCTAGCACCTTTAACCAAAGTGTCCAAGAACTCTGTGAAGCCTGGCCGGCACGGAGGGCATAACATCTACTCAAAGTCTCCAGCCGGTGACAAGTCAGAGCTCTAGGGTTTCCTTTGCAACGGGGTGGCAGTCCAGGGTCGCTGGCTGGGGAGTCTGGGGGCCAGTGTGAGGGACTGTGTCAGGCTTGGCAGTGGTCCTGCCCCAGCAGACAGCCAACAGCACCACCCGGGTGGGTGGGCGATGCCATCACTGGCCCACTGGAAGAACTCCAGTTGGACGAAATAAACATCATCTGATTAAATAGCCATTGGGATGACGGAACTGCCACAAAGAGGTAGCTCTGTGGGCAAGAGCAGACTTTCTGATCGGAAACATGTGTTCAAACCCTACTGCTCACTGTACCGATCTCAGCGCTTGAACGTACCGGAATGTGTGTGAACGAGCACGTCTGGGACGAAGACATCAGCCTTGGCTTCCGTCTTGCGTATGCAAAATTGCTCCAGGAATGAATAGCCTAGGCTGTTTGTGTGCCAGGCTCTTCAACTGGGATCAAGACACAAAACATCGTTGTTGGCTGAGGAAGAGGAGGTGCCCGGAATGTGAAATCTTCCAGACAGTGGGGCAGGAGGAGGACCCTGCTGGTGCCAGGATGCCTGCAAGACAGGAGAGGACAGACGCTTAGCAGCAGCTCACATCTACTGCTTTTAGGCCTCTGACCAAGATCCCTGCAAGAACTTTTTCCTTCAAACGGAAATTTACCTCTTTGAATAGTCCCTTGGAAGAGGACCTCTAATCAGCAGACAGTCTGCTGATGGGGACCATTTGCAATAGGGAGGCAACGCCCTTTGCCATAAACATCGAAGGGATTAAAAAATCGAATAACAGTAAACACACACACACCTCTCCTTAAAAAAATAAAAATTTCAGGGCTTCCCTGGTGGCGCAGTGGTTGAGAGTCCGCCTGCCGATGCAGGGGACACGGGTTCGTGCCCCGGTCCGGGAAGATCCCACGTGACGCGGAGCGGCTGGGCCCGTGAGCCATGATGGCCGCTGCGCCTGCGCGTCCGGAGCCTGTGCTCCGCAACGGGAGAGGCCACAGCAGTGAGAGGCCCGCGTACCGCAAAAATAAATAAATAAATAAAAAATAAAAAAATAAAAAATAAAAACTTCAGGGAAACCTAGGTAACCCGTTTATCCCATCGACAATGAAGCTTGGCAGGTTGCTAATTAGAACAATTCAACAATTGTAACTCAACGTGTACATTTAAGAACATGTTCAAGCTGCAGTGATTCAATTTCGCAAGACATGCATCCCATCAGGTCTGCCTGAGCATGGCCTCTCCCATGCCATGATCTCAGAGAAACCGGAAGTGATTTATGAGGACTCCAAGGAGAACAGTCAGGGTTCGCCAGACCCTCCCTTCTGTTGTAATCACAGAGAACTCCATGCTGTGTGGCGACCACACGCACAGTCCTGGGACGGGTCCTCCAAGGGTGACGTGGGTGACAGCAGGTTGGCTGTTGTGTCTACATTGATATATATGTATTTTTCTTTTTCATAAGAAAAAGGAGACTCACTTTTTATTTGGAAGTAAAATGTCTTTTTCCCTAAAGAAAATGTCTGTTTTCTTTTTTCCATCTGTAACAATTCATTTATATCTCCTCAAAATTAGAGTTTTTGGCAGGATTCCCTTACTTGCAGAAATACAAAACACAGAGAGTCTGCTATGAAATAAATAACTGAGAAGAAGACGGAGCACACACGCGTCCCCTTATCCCCCCAGACCCTCTCCAATGAGATTTATAGGCTCCCTTGGTGGATACGGGTCTCCACTGGGACAGGTCTATTCTTCTAGTCTCTGAAAACCATCCTGCTAATTCACGGAGTGATTCGCCAGGTAGGTTTCAACTGGGATAAGCTTATGGAACATTTCAGATGGTGTCAATTGTGTTGCAACCAAGAGATCGAGAAACAGAAATGAGAGTGATTTCTCCGCCTTGACAGTGGGATGGATTACGCAACGGATGATCGTTAATCACTTACGCGGTGTATAAGGATTCTGCAGCAGCCATGCCAGTTCTCTACATGGTAAATCAGAACCAAAGAATGTTTTGTTTCGTGGATAACTGGCTGTATTCACAGAAGAGAAAAAGATCTCTTATCTCAGAGAACCACATCAAACTGCTCTAAGAGAACGGTTTCATTTCAGAGAACCGTTATCTGTGCTGGAAGCCCTGCTTTATTTATTTATTTATTTATTTATTTATTTATTTATTTATTTTATTTGAACTCATCCCTCTTTGATTCTACAGCAGGGAGATATGAGCAACGGGCCGTTATTTTTTCGGGAGTCTTTCAGGCTACCAAAAATAAATAAATAAATAAGCTGCTGTCTTCGAAATAAACAAGTAACCATCTGCACAGGAGAAAATTGCACCCTGCTGCGTCATCAACAAAGGCAATAATTAGAGTCAGATTAAGAAACAAAACAAAATACCTGAGGGGTACAGAGGAAAAAAATGACCCAAATGGTGCATCTGGGACCCGACGACACAAAGAAAGACTCAGAGTTCCAGTCTGTGATGGGATTTGAAGATTCCCAAGGAAAGCTCTCTCCAACTACCTCCCTGACAGTATGCCTAAAACTGCTTGCTCAGGCATCCTCTCACTGGGATTGAAGGCTTCCATTTAGGGTCTCTCAGAGATAGTTCTGCCAACCTGGGAACACAGTGGCTTTTGGAAGAAGCCATGAGTAAATATAAACACCCTCTGTGCCGTTTTGCAAATCACAGATAAATGGTGGCTCTGAGAGGGCGGGTTCCTACCAAGGGAAGTTTTGTTTCAAGTATGGGAGGGTTAATAAGCTGGGTACTGCCAGGGGCAGATGGCCCAAAGAGACCTGAGAGGAGCTGGATTCTGAAGGACCTAGGGACCGGCTGGCTAGAAAGGAAAGTGTGTAGACCAGAGTTCCGAGATGAGAGATGCCAAACCTTGCCACCTTCTGTATGCCCTGTAGAGGCAGGCTGGGCTACTTTAGGATGGAACCCTAGCTTATTTTTGCATGACAAAGAGAGCACTTCTATTTTCATTCAAAAAAAACTTACCCTATGTGTTAGACTGAACAATTTTAAAAAGAAGTTTACTTAGCTGGGGTATAGTTGGATACTTCTGTTTTGTACAATTCTACATTCTAATGTAAAATTTATTGGCCCCATGGCTCAAAGGCTTCCAGGTAACAAAACGAAGCTTTCTTAAAGAAGGAGGCAGAGGGAAGAGTCAAACCCTATACCCTTCCCTCTGTGGGTCCCTCGGCCACAGGCTGGGGGAAGAAGAGACGCTTCGTATTGGACCCAAACTTGAAAGCGGGCGGGGCCTTTCAATACCAGAAAAACGAGACTCTATCACAAAAAAATGAGACTGGTTTCCATAATTAGAAATATCTGGAAAGCAACAGGGTATGGTCAAGTTCTCTTTAACGGTTAGGATAAGGTCCTTAAGATGTAACGTGTGACGGCAGCGTTAGAGAAAGACAAAGTGCCTTCCTCTGCGTCTGTTCAGAACTACACAACCCACGAGCTCCATTTTCATCCTAGGAGACCAGAGGCACACCTCTTCTCTCTGTATCTCCATCGAACCAACTTCTCCAAGCAGCTGGCAGTCTCACTGCATCTTACCCTCTGCGTCATCAAGCATTACCCCGTCCGCTACTCTATCCAGCAAAGAAACTTGTTTCCATTATCACCCTCCGAAGAGATTTTTGAAACGTTTTTCTCCTCATCAACACCCCCTGCTTGACTAGCCTTACAATCCTACTCCTGGGCATATATCCAGAGACAAACATGATTCAAAAGGATACACGCACCCCAATGTTCACTGCAGCACTGTTTACAATAGCCAAGACGTGGAAGCGACCTAAACGTCCACTGACAGATGAATGGATAAAGATGTGTGGTACACGTATGTGATGGAACATTTCTCAGCCACCAAAAAGAATGAAATCATGCCATTGGCAGCTACATGGATGGACCTAGAGATGATCATACTAAGTGAAGTAGGTCAGACATAAAAAGACCAAGATCATATGATATTGGTTATATGTGGAATCTAAAAAAAATAAGATACAAATGAACTTATTTACAAAACAGAAACAGACTCACAGACTTACAGAATGAATTTATGGTGACTGGCGGGGCGAAGGGTGGGGGGGAGGGATAGACTGGGAGTTTGGGATTGACATGTACACACTACTGCATTTAAAATAGATAACCAACAAGGACGTATGGGAAAGAAGTACAAAACAAAACAAAAAACACCCCGTGAAATTCTAATACCATGGATATCCCTGCATCTGTTTATCTACTGTATTATTGCATGCTTTAGACATAACATAATAAGATTTCTTTCCACTCTCTGTCCCCAAGAACATTTGCTGAGGATGCCTGCCTTAGACAACTCCCTGACTCCCTCTGCCTCGGGTAAAAGAAAGAAGGGAGTCTGGAGTGGGTGGCTTCCCATGTCGCATACGAAGGAGGCACAGGGCTGCACAGAGTCGTCTCCACGACCACCCGAAGGAGTGCCGGCGAGGCACCACTTTGCCCAGCAACCACAAGGGCCACCCTCCACCCATCCCATACTCTGCATGCACACGACGGGGTGGGCCTCCCAATTCAACCTCAGCAGCTCTGCTGTCGCAGGTCTCCACTTCAGCGTTCTCTGCTTTTTGCCAGTTTATAAAATTGGTTCAGGGTTTTAAAAAAAAAGTGAAAAGTCCTTTTGTCTCAGTGTACCTGAATGGCCCGCACACTTCCAGCTTCTGGCTCTGTTTAATAAGGTGACAATGCCTACGTGCATTTTACTAAAAAGGCAAGTATGTACTCATAAAGCCTCAAAAACGTTGGTGGGATCCCACCACACGGGGAAAATGTATCCTTTGTGGAGATTGTTCTGTGTGCCCCTCAGATCACTCCCATTGGCCCTCTGCTGATAAGCCCCACTCCATTCACCCCTGGAAGAGTCCCGCCAGTGATGAATATTTATAGCTTTATATATATTTTGGAAAAGAATTGAACCTATAATACAGCACGTAGCTGTTTTGGATTTCATTACATTTCAACTGCATTACACTCAATGCACTATAATGCATTCAAGGCACTACGTTCAACTGCATTACATTTCAAGGCTAACTGCAATTAAAATATGACAACGCTGTGACATTTGATTATGATCTCTCGGGGCCTTCTTTCATAGTGAGCAAACCTCCATACAAGAGGTCAACACCGTAACAATGTCACTGCTCTTCCCGTTGGTACAGCTCGCAACAGGATGATCCAATCAACCACATCATTCAGTTGATTTGACACAAAAGCAATAGAACTGCAGACACAGATCCCCGGTGTCAGTCTACCTGAAATTCTTGCCCTGCTATGAAGAGCTGTTAAGCAGGAACAGATATATCTTCTCGTTAATGAATGAGATGTCACGGGAAAACAGAAGGGGGAGTGACTGAGTCGGCTTAGAGGCTCCTGTGACAGGGTCAGGTGATTTTGAGCTGGGTTTTGTAGGGTCTCGCCAAGAAGAGAATGCAATAGGATTCCAGATACAGGAAATACCTTGATTAACACATCCCAGGAGGCTTCCCGTGTATGGTATTGCCATCTAGTTCTTGGATTCTTCAGGCAAAGTTGATATGAGACGTGGCAGGAAGGGGCGGGGGATGGGAGCGGGGCTGGTGGAGAAAAGAAACCACTCAGTAAGCTTTCCTCGTCCTCAAGAATTTTACAAGACGCCAACATGCCTGAGGTTTGCCCTGTAGGTGACGGCAAGTCCCTGAAAGCTTTACGCAGGGGAGAGAGGTTTGTTTTTTTATTACTTTGGCAAGTCCAAAGTTGCACAAAATGTAGACAGTAAGTATAAAAGCCACGCAGTGTGAGTGTCAAGGTTACGTCTGGCGATTCTTACATCCTAGACTCAATATTAAGCAGAAGCCCACGCCACTGAACTGAGTTCTACCAAGATTTCTACTGAGGATAATATGATTAAGTTCCACTTAAAATAAATCCATTTGCAATCATTTAAATACAACTGACCCAATATTTGGTTTTAAGTATTTCTCTGAGCAGAGACACTTGCATATAGATAGCTGTAAATCAATAGGTGAGGGCGAATACATATATATCTATGCGTATATTTGAAAAACGACAGATTTTATGCTATTTTAATTCACTGACAAAAGTCTTTGAAAGGTTTTGAACTCCAAATGAAACGACGGAATTTAAATCCCAAGCAAGAACAGTGAAATACTGAATCCAGGAGAAAAACTTCACGCAGAGCCCTAAAGAGATGTGAAAATTGCAGAATTTCTTTAAAAATTCAGCAACCTACAAATCTCAGACAACCGTGAAGGGTATTCTCTATTGAGTCTAGTACTAGATTGGATCTTGATGGATACAATTATACAATTAACTGAGGAGCTGTGAGTTTATTTTGTTTTGATGAGCAAGAGAGATTTCGCTCTAAATATAATCTGTGCCACCTGGCCAATTCAGGTCTCTTCCCCTCTTTTGATTTTCACAAACCAAGTATGTGCGTTCTACACACCGTGCTGATAACCAGTAGATGCTGCCTGTAATGCGTACTGTTTGGCAGGACATATGCGAGCGTTTCCATACATCTAATTGCAGCATGAGTCTTGTACTCTGGGTGGAAAAGTTCTTAGCATTTATGAGATCACTGCCAATCACCATGTATATTTTCACAGATCACTTCGTGTTCAAATGTAAGCAAATCCACGTGCACACTTTCCAACTGGATGCGTGATGGCAGGCTCATAGTGCGTGGTTGGGAGAGAGTATATACAAGCTCCATTACTCTGATGACTGATCAAATATCATTAATTTAACCATCTTTCAAATGACACGCTCTTTACAAAAGTAGAGATTTTTGTTTCTTTGCCATATAGAGCAAGCTGAAAGCTGTGATTCTTCCAACATGGAAAATAAGCTTGAGCTTCTTAAAATCAAATTAATGTCTGAAGTGGCTCTTCCTTAAAAAAATTAAATATAGAGGAACAAAACCAAAGTTTATCGAGAGAGATGGATAACTTCCTTCGTAGAATGACGTTTTCCTTTACAAGAAGATTCACAGCAGGGTTCCTTGAAATATTGGACATGCCTAGTGCCCACACATGTGGAAAGACTTAAAAGTCCTGATCTGGAAATCATCCGTTGCATTATATTATCAAGTAAATCACATAAACTCATTTATGTTTAAACTCTGCCAGCGTCTAGCATTTCTTCTTCTTAGTGTCTGTCCACATTGATTGAGAGAGAGAGTTACGCAACATTGCCCACAGCTGCTTATAACCTTCTGAGAGCCACTGGAGACAATCTATTTCAAAGATACTCAGTGTAGGCTGAATAAATGGTTTGATGAAATAGCTCGGGGACGGGAACCATTTCCAAATGTAAAGTCTTTTCCATCCATCTTTCTCCCAGGAGGTTCACTGGCCACTGCTTGGACATGACTTATGCTAAATGACCTCATGTACCAGAGCTGCCTGTCCAATCACTGTAAGACAGAAGTGACAAAGTTCTAGCAGATGATTAAGCCAGGAACATATGCTCATCCTATGGAACTGGATGTTATTCTCTGAGTAGCTTAGAGATATAACATTGAATATAGGAAGATGCCAAGGATGATCTAACTGGACTTGGACTGGCTGAGGGGCCATGTTTATCCTAGAGGTAACAGGGAGCTCATCATCTGATGAAAAATCAAATAAGTTATCTGATGTATACTGAAAACTGAAAACACAAGCAGCGAGGAACGTCACTATTGTTCTGAAAATAACATGGGGCTGTGTTTTTGATTAAGGAGCTGTGGAAGAGTTTGTTCATAGCTCACTCAGGCCAGGGAGCAGATTTCCAGGTGAGGTGGGGCACAGAGTGCACTTTAGATCATCCTGCTTGACTTGTGTCATTTCTTTAAACAACAGACACGTGGAATATTTCTAATCAGACACATTTTAAGGAGGCTCCGTCATTTACTCTCTGGTTCCTGAACTTACTCAAAGTTTCCTGTTACAACTGCCATGTCACCTTTCTTCAAACAGAGAGAAATTTGGGGTCTTAGCTCAGGCTGCTGTAACACAATCTCATATACGGGGTGGTTTAGCAAAAACAGACATTTATTCCTCACAGTTCTGGAGGCCGCAAGTCAGATCAGAGTACGAGCATGGTCGGGTTCTGGCGGGGACCCTCCTGGTTCACAGACAGAAGAATTTGGGGTACACAAACATTCAGTCCATAACAGTTAGTCTTTAATAAACGTTAGCAACTGAAAGAAGAATCACTGATTAGAAATTATTTGCTTTTACTGATGCAGATTAAGTTGCCTTTCACACACAAACATTCCTTTAAAATGACTCTTTAGAAGTGACTGTATCTCTTCATGTTTGATGGTAGATGATAGACTAGATAAAATGACAGATTACACAATAGATTAGATAGATAGACACACAGAGAGAGGGGGAGAGAAGAAGGAAGGAAGGAAGGAAGGAGAGAGGGAGGGAGGGACAGAATGAAGGAAGGAAGCCAGCAAGGAAGAAAAGAAACAAGGAAGAAAGAAAGGAATAGAGAAAGAAAGAAGAAAGAAAGAGTCATCCTGGGTTCCTCCCGAAAGAGAGCTTCAAACAATCACTTTTGTGCAGGTGGCTTATTTAGGTGGTGATCTCAGGAGTCGGGGGAAAGGATGGAAGGCGTTGTGGGTAAATGGGGCTAATCCTCCCCTATCTGCTTAGGTCTGTATAGATATGCTTCTGGGATTTCACCTTCAGGTGGAGCACATACAGTTGACCCTAAACAACTCAGGAGTTAAGGGCACTGACCCTCTAAGCGGTGGAGAACTTGCATACAACTTTACAGTCAGCCCTCTGTATCCATGGCTCCTCCACATCTTCGAGGCTCTGCATCCCTGGATTCAACTGACCGGGCATCCTGGAACACTGTCGTATTTATTATTGAAGAAAATCCACGGATGAGTGGACACGTGCATTTCAAACCCATGTGGTTCAGGGATCAACTGTATCCAACAGCATTCAGGCCCTACGGACTGTGGGCTGTCCCAGGGGTGTTAACCCCCTTCACTTCTGGATGAGGAAGCATGCTCAGAGCTCTCCCCTGCGGTCCTACAACGCACAAGTCTGAGAAGGACCAAGGGAGAAGGCACAGGATGACCAGTGTGGACTTCAGGAAGAGTGAATCAGCCCTGCAAGGAACGGCTCAGCACAGCAACCGCTGGGCTCCCAGGGAAGGCAGGCCAGTGGCTGTGTGGCTGTCATCCAGAGGAGGGGTCAGATACAGAAGATGCAGAGTGTATGGTTGCTTGGTTTCCGAGAGGCATTTTTCCTGTTGACAGTGGTGCTGGAGTCTTATTTTAGTGACTAAAGTTCATTAAAGACTAAGTGTTACGGACTGAATGTTGGAGCCACAATCACGACTCGAAGGAGGTGACTCCCCACTCCACTTGGACAAAGCAAAGATCAGGGGTGCTTCCGGAAGACCTTCTGTGTCATCATTGCTAAGCCATGTCCATCAGCCGTAAGAAAACAGAGGTGAAAACAAGTTGTTTTTTTTTTTTAAATAAATTTATTTATTTATGGCTGCATTGGGTCTTCGTTGCTGTGCGCGGGCTTTCTCTAGTTGTGACAAGCGGGGACTACTCTTGGTTGTGGTGAGCGGGCTTCTCATTGCAGTGGCTTCTCTTGTGGAGCACAGGCTCTAGGCACACGGGCTTCAGTAGTTGTGGCACATGGGCTCAGTATTGGTGGCTCGTGGGCTCAGTAGTTGTGGCTCGCGGGCTCTAGGTGCACGGGCTTCAGTAGTTGTGGCACGCGGGCTCAGTAGTTGTAGCGCACGGGCTTAGTTGCTCCGTGGCATGTGGGGTCTTCCCAGACCAGGGCTCGAACCCGTGTCCCCTGCATTGGCAGGCGGATTCTTAACCACTGCGCCACCAGGGAAGTCCCCAAAGGTGAAAAATATACTTTTTTAGTCATTAAAATCGATAGAAATTTCTATAGCATAAGTGGTCTGCATCCTAAATGTAGTGATCTCATCAAAGATAACTTATGCCATTTTCTGACATGGTAACATTTTTATCGCATCATTTCTATAAGACAGTGGAAAAAAGCATAAAAATCACCAGTCTGTTTTTCAAATGCCGTATTCAAACAGGAATACAAATACATAGTGTTTATTTTAGATTCCACCAACACGGAAGAGGATCATATAACTTGTGCACGGCCAGAAAATAGAAAAAGTACTAATATTCTTCCGAAGGTTGAAATTCACTATTGGGCATTTTTGGGTTCTTTGGGTTCTGTCTCCACAGGACGCCAGATATTATGAATGAGTCTAGAGAGCATGAAAAATGTGCAGGAGGGGTAAAATTAATATGAAAGGCAGTGACGGTATTATTGCATATGGATTTTAAAAAGACTAGCATGATATAAAAATTACCTTGTACATTTATATGCATTGTCATAAAACTTGAGCACGTTTTCTTCACTGAAGTTCAAAAACAAAATTACAGGGTTGCTGCTGGAAGCTGCTCCCTGTAAATCTTCAAGAATTTGAGGGATATCCATTTGTCCTGTAAGAGTTAAACAGTTCTGCCTTGTAGCAAAGACACATAGAAAATGACTTTTTGAGGTCCCTTGCAGTTCTTTTACATATTACTGAAAATTATTTTCAGGAGCCCACAGAACAATTGCTTTTTCTGTTTGTGATAAACAGGTTGTGAGAATGATGCTTTAATGATGGTTTCTGGATCATTCAACCCATCAGCAGGGTCCTGGCATCTAGTCTGACCTTTCCTTGCCTGGGCTGGGTGGCCCTGTGGAGCGGTGTCCAAGGGTCTCAGTGGATTGACGGAGTTTCCTGGCTCAGGCTGAGGCTCTCCGTTCAGGGACAGAAGGGTTTCCTGTTGAGGTAACAGGCCAAGGAGTTCTACACAACACAACCCACTGGTACACACTTACTTCCAACGCACAATCTGGTGGGGTTTTCTTTGTTTTTCAATGGTACCTGAGTCCCTTACAGTCAAGTGTCCTGAAGCATCAGTGTCTAAGACTTCATGATTTTTTTTTAAATCCTGAGATTTTTCTTAAATTATGTTGGCAGTATAAGAGCGTTGCAGGTACTGAAAGTTACAAAGGAATAAGGTTTCAGAGGCATGACAGAAAGCAAAATAGTATAATATCACCATCACCACCAAATTTCAGCACTACCTGTCAATTCTTCATGTGTTAGAAAAATGTATAGTGATGGTCTTATTTGGGTTTTTTCCATGCACCCCAATGTTCACTGCAGCACTCTTTACAATAGGCAAGATAGAGAAGCAACATAAATGCCCATCAATGTATGGAGAAACAAGATGTGGTACATATATACCCAATGGAACATTACTCAGCCATAAAAAAGAATGAAATAATTCCATTTGCATCAACGTGGATGGACCTAGAGATTATCATACTCAGTGAAGTAAATCAGACAGAGAAAGCAAATATCATATATCACTTACATGTGGAATCTTTAAAAAATGATACAAATGAACTTACTGAAACAGACTTAGAGAACAAACTTACGGTTACCAACGAGGAAAGAGGGGACAGGGATAAATGAGGAGGTTGGGATTAGCAGATACACACCACTATATATAAAACAGATAAACAACAAGGACCCGCTGGATAGCACCGAGAGCTATATTCGGTATCTTGTGATAACCTATAATTGGAAAGAATCTGAAAAAGTATTATATACAAATGAATCACTTTGACGTAGACCTGAAACTAACAAACATTATAAACCAATTAGACTTCAGTAACAAAAAATAGTTTGAGGGCAAGCAGCTCATCCAGGAGGCGACTGCGAGAATCATGATGAAACAATGAGGCGAGGTCGGAAAGGAGCGGAAGTGACGGTACTAGTAACTGGTATGCTGATGAGCGGAAAACTGCCATGGACCACGAAGCTCAACCCCCCGGGAACCTCTGCAAGACCTGAGGAACAGCTCTCAGAACGTCCTCCTCCTGGGACGAGGAGTATTAATCCTCTACCTCTTACCCCTCTTTATCTGCGGGTTACTGCGGATTACGGTTCACCAGGGACCTTACTCCCCGGCACGTGCAAAGGTCAGGAATGCTCTAGCAGCCAGAGACAGGCCTTGGTCTGGGGAGATGCAGGTACATGAGGTGAGAAGCTGTGGATGCGTGAAGCAATCATTCACCAAGATACACGCGTCCTGGGAAATAGCTGGAAAGAACGTCCGGGGTGGCCTCAGGCCGCCCTAACCCACTCAGTCAATTTTGACACAGCGCTTAGTCCACGGCAGACCACGTGCCAGATGTGGGCACCACAGGAAACAAACAAATTCATTCTCCTCTTCTTCTCCTCTTGGCAATTTTCTAATGCTCCAAAGAAAAACTTCAATCCCTCAGCCAGGCTTTCCCCACCATCCAAATTTAGGGCTCTCTCTTTTCGGTACCCCACAGCATTTTGGTCACATTTCCATTTTAACACCTACCATGCCACATAATTGAGTAGGTGTCATGTCTCATTTATCCAACACTCAAAAATGTTTTTTGAACTAATGAATGAGATGGTCACTGTGTTCATTTTCTATCACTGCTATAACTAGTTACCAGCCACAAAGGTAGTGGCATAAGACAAAGGAATGTTGTATACTTGTGGAGGTCAGAAGTCCCACACAGGCCTCCCGGGCTACACTTGAGGTGTCCGCAAGGCTGTGCTCATTCTGGACGTGGATCTGTATCCTTGCTACTCCCCACTCTGGCTGATGCCCGCACTCCTTGGCTTGTGGACCATTCCTCCCTCTTAGAGCCATCAGTGCTGCCCATCCCTGACCATCCTTGCACAGTCACATGCCTTGTCTGACTACAGCTCACTAGGTCCCAGAGACTGCAAGGAGAGATGTGCGAATCCAGTAACCCGCAGGTTTTTACTCCGTTCTACAGGGTCCGTGGTTGCATCCTCTGGGCAAAGCATTGCCAATGAAAGCACAGCATTGCTCTCCTCTTCTCGGTAGAAGGAGAGGCAACCCCGACCCTTGGTTTCCGAGTTTTCTTCCCACTCCTTTCACTCTCCTCTTCCTTTATGATACTTTGGCCAAAGAGGAACGTGCAACATGATTGTCTGCAGTTCATAATTCTGTCTATGACATTCATCAGGTGATTTCTTGCCTTCTACTCATCTGTGCTGGTCGAATGTGATGCTGCTTCATGGGTTGAAGAGGCAAGCCCGGGGCACAGCAGGTCGGAGACCACTGGCTTGCGACACTTTGTAATGAAGGGGTAACGCTCTCATGAGTTCAGGAGGGCCCCTCTTGCGGAAGAAAGGATCCCAGGCACGGCAGTAACCTTATCAAAGTACTCTAGCGTATGCCGGTTATAACACCATGTCTTTCTCCTCCCCCCCACCAAGCAGTGTCAAAGGCAGTATTCATATATCAACATGCTGTTACCACTAGTATTAAAAGGAAAGTCGGACACACAGTTCAGCATTAACCGCGCGCACGCACGCACACACACACCATACACACACACACACACACACACACACACACACACACACACATACCATGAAGGTATGGGATTTAGTGTAATACTTTTCATTCTGTATTGAGTGATAATAGAGGTACTGTGACATTAAAAAAAAATTAAATATATTGCAGCCTCAATATGAAATACCAAACCTGATTATTTTAAAATATTAGTATGCATTAGAATAAAATGGTTAGATATTAAATATTTTATAAATGGATTATAAATTGTGATAATGATAGGAAAATTAGCAACAGGTACCTCAGAATAAACGTTTAACCCCAAAGGGTAGCAACTAAAACCACTATCACATATTCAAAACTGCCTCTCATGTGCATTCAAAATGACTTCAGGCGTATTATTTCCTATTTACACGTCACACCTCTTCAAGCTACGGTCCCCTTGTATGGATGGGAAAACGGAGGCCCAGAGAAGTTAAAAGCTTACTAACCATCACAAAATAAACAGGTCCTCCAACTGTACTTAAAAAGGACCTGAAGAAGTTAATTATGTTTTAGCCGAAGCTACTGATGGCAAAGGACTATGAATAATTATAGGAATTATTTCCCTTTCTGTAATAGCCTTTGTTTTTTAGAGCCGATTTAGGTTCACTGCAGAATTGAGCAAGTAGAGAGAGCTCCCATATACAGCCTGCCCCCTATACACCTACAACCTCCCCCTTTAGCAACATCTTCCACCAGAGTGGGACATTCCTTATCATCTGTAAACTTTCACTGACACGTCATCATCACCCAAGTTCCAGAGTTCACATTAGCGCTCACTCTCAGTGTTGTATGTTCTATGGGATTTGACAAATATATAACAACTTGTATCCACCACTGAAGTATCATGCAGAATAGTAGCACTGTATCAAAGAGTATCGATCCGCTTCACTGTTTATTCATAATTATTTCCTTCTGAATGTTATATCCTATATTATTTTTTTACCAATTTTTTTTAAAGTCTTTACTGAATTTATTACATTATTGCTTTTGTTTTATGTTTTGTTTTTTTGCCAGGCATGTGGGATCTCAGCTCCCCGACCAGGGATTGAACCCACACCCCCTGCATTGGAAAGCGAAGTCTTAACCACTGGACCGCCAGGGAAGTCCCAATCCTATATTATGTTTTTAAAACCTTGTTAGATCACGGTTCTCTCAACTGTAAAATGAGGCATCAAATTATCCCTTTGTTTCCTGCAAAGATACTATGAATGCATTTGCAAATGGAAAAACCTATCTCATCTACAGAATTTTGAAAAAAACCATGGAGCAGGTTTCTTCAATATCACGTAAGTTATTCCGTATTAGTTCTAGCTCTATGAAATTCAAAGAAACCATGTTGCACATGGGCAGTCATCCAGCGTTACAGGCCTAACTAACTCACCCACAACAGTCCCAGAAGGAAGCTGAAGCCATCTCTACAAAGTGTCCAGTCAGTTCAATCTAATATATTAAATGACAGTAAATATTAAAGACAGAGCATTCCCTCAAGGCTCAAATTATATATCAATCTCAGGATGGATTTGACTTAAAGAAGGAATTAGGTATATGAAAATAAACAATTTCACTTCAAGCATGGAGTTGATAACAGAGTTACATGGAGCTATGGCTAATTGGTTACGCATAGTTCATTGCACTAAAATTCACTGGGTGAGCTGTATGTAAGGAAAATGGAAAACAGTAAGACAGGAAAAATGGAGCGTTTTAATAAAGTACAGTCCTTGCTCTTAGAGAATGAAGTCGACAAATAAGTATGTTTTTCCCCTAAGTATGCCAAACTTACATAAACCCTGTTATTTAAAGTTAATGGCTGTAATAAAGAATACTTTGCATTCAGTGTTTATACGTAGCATGATTTGAAAGTTGGGTGCTTCCAATTAACATGACTAACGCCAGCTACTAAACTACTGAATGAAAGAACTACAAGTATGATACCAAAATGGGTCATGGAACTATCACCCAAATGAAATGATAAAACCCTCTTTCTGTCCCATGCTTGTACAGCATCTGAATTCCCTCCCACCGGTTGTGTCTCTGAGGCGAGGCAATTCTGTTTTGGAGAGGATGAACTCATTACACCGTTATGAATCATCAAAAACCAGCGTAATGCTCAACTGTTTATTCTCCTACTCAAAATTATGAAAGAAGCAGTTTTTAAGGTAAGCAGCACCTCATACTCATTTTTGTAATGTAATCAAAGATAGAAAAGTGCACTGTACACAGTAGGTTTTGCTGAGTGGATGAATGAGTGAATGGATGGATGAATGAGTGAATGGACGCACGAATGTTCACAGACTACGTACAAAAGTTCACAGACTACTGGGAAGCAGAGAGATGAGACTGCTCATTTGTAGCAAGAACATCATATATAGAATTACATATCCAAGTACTAAGAAATAAGTAATTTCAGCAGGAGGTGGCGTGCCTCAGCTGAACTAGGTAGGCGATCAAGTCACACTGAGGTCAGCTGTGTGTATCCGACGCAAAGCTGCCGTTCTTTTAGTGCCTGTCTACAATGAGCAACTACCAAGCACTAGTTCTGCCTTCATCCACTGAAGTGTTTTACTGGAGAAAAGTCACTTTTGAAAGAAGAGATACATTACTCATCTGCTTCCCAAAGACAAGCCTTCAAACTACCTGCCACCTGGAGGCCTTACTAGACCTTTTTCCGAAGGAGACACACAGATGGCCAGTAGGCACGTGGAAAGATGCTCAACGTCACTAATTATCAGAGAAACGCAAATCAAAACTACAAGGAGGTATCACCTCACACGAGTCAGAATGGCCATCATCAAAAAATCTACAAATACCAAATGCTAGAGAGGGTGTGGAGAAAAGGGAACCTCCTACACTGTAGGTGGGAATGTAAATTGGTGCAGCCACTATGGAGAACAGGATGGAGGTTCCTCAGAAGACTAAAAATAGAACTACCATACGATCCAGCAATCCCATTCCTGGGAATATACCTGGACAAAACTATAATTGAAAAAGATATGCTATGTTCATAGCAGCACTACTTACAATAGCCAAAACATGGAAACTACCTAAATGTCCATCGACAGATGAATGGATAAAGAAGATGTGGTACATACACACAATGGAATACTACTCAGCTATGAAAAAGAACAAAATAATGCCATTTGCAGCAACACAGAGAAAGACAAATACCATATGATATCACTTATATGTGGAATTTAAAATATAGCACAAGTGAACCTATCTACAAAACAGAAACAGACTCACAGACATAGAGAAGGGACTTGTGGTTGCCAAAGCGGAAGGGGAGAGGAAGAGAAAAGCACTGGGAATTTGGGCTTGGTAGAGGCAAACTATTACATTTGGAATAGATAGGCAACAGGATCCTAATCATAGCACAGGGAGCTGTATTGAATATCCTGTGATAGACCATAATGGAAAAGAATATGAGAAGGGAGTGTCTATATATGTATAACTGAGTCACTTTGCTGCACAGCGGAGACCGGCACAATATTAGTTCAATAAAAAAATTTTAAAAGAAAATCTGCCTCCCGCTTGTAGAAGAGAAAAATCATAATCGGCACAGAATTATCCAAAAATGAAAGCCTTGAGTGTGTGTTTGTAACACATGAACTTTGCCAGCCGAGTCTATAGATAGATGCCAAAGAGAAATCTGTCAAAGAAAAAGGCCTACATATATTTTTAGTCCCCAGCTTTTAAAGAACTAATATCCCACATGTCAAGCAGCTTGGCCAAAACACAAAGTTTAAAAACTAAATTGTTGAAATTTAGTAAGCAAAATATGCCATGTACAGAGGCTTTAAAGCATTCGCAAAATAAAGGTGCGTTGCCCTGCATATTCCGTGAATCTCAATCAGGGGACTAAGGTTTTTTGTTTTTTTTTTTCTCTTCTTAATAAATTATCATTTCATTGCCATGGCACATAAGGCTCTCATTTTATCTCCATTTGTAGAATGGATAGAATGCTCTATTGTGAGTACACACGCACACACACACGTTTTTCAATATGTTTTAGAGTAATTTTAGGTTCATAGCAAAGTTGAGCAGAAGGTGTGAAGACTGCCCATGTATACCATGTCCTGCCTCGGGCCCAGCCTCCTCAACTATCACCATCCCCCAACAGATCATATTTGTTCGAAGTGATGAACCTCCACTAACACATCATCACCACCCAAAGTCCATGGTTTACATTAGGGGTCACGCTCGGTGCTGTACGTTCTGCGAGTTTGGACGAACGCATAAGGACACGCATCCATCTTCTCGCAACGTGAAGAGTGGCTGCACTCCCCCCCCAACCCCTGGCAACCACTGATCTCTTTACTGTCTCCATGGTTTTGTCTTTTCTAGAATGCCATAGTAGGAATCATACAACACGTGGACTTTTCAGATGGGCTTCTTCACCCAGTAACATGCTTATTAAGACTCCTTCACATCTCTTCATGGTTTGATAGCTCTTTTTAGCGCTGAATAATATTCCACTGTCTGGATGGACCATAGTTTATCTATCCCCTACTGAAGGACACCTCTGTTGCTTCCAGATTTTGGCAATTGTGAATATACAGCTGCTCTAAGCATCCAGGTGCAGGCTTTTGTGTGGGCACAAAGCAGAGGCCTGAGCCATGAAATCACGGGGCATCAGTATTCTTTTAGAAGAGCTTTAGGGCACCTACCAAACTCACAACACACACAGACACACACACATATACACACACGAAAAACAAACCACAAAAGACATGCACAATGCTTGGCCTTGCTATGTAAACTTGCATACTACGCATTAGTTACGTATTTCCCACTGAAGTAACCAGATTATCGCTAAGTGTACATTTTTCTTTTCTTTGAAAAGCAAACGAAAGCACGTTAAATTGGTACGATCCCCCTTTTGTGGGGTATTTGAATTGTTATTATATTTTGAGCTAAAGTAGGTCGTTGTGCAAAAATGAGATTGATCACTTGCTTTGAAATAGCTGGCATTTCTGAAGGTTGACTATGAACCACCTTAGAGTACATTATTATGCAAGCTGTCCGCAATAAAATTATGGAGTTTTGTGGCCGTGAGGTTACTTGATAACTCACCATGCTGTCATTTTAGAGCACCGTCATGTTAACTTTCAAAGTCAGAAACCACAGGTCAATTGTACTTTCTTTATTAGCACAGGAGATCAGAAGACTCATCTTCTCTCATCTGAAGGACTCAAAAGTATCGTCTCTTACAAATGGAAAACAGCAAGAGGTAGGATAATTTAAAGGTGTGAACAAATGTTCTCACAGACATTGATCTAAAAGTAAAACTTATTTTTGAATATTCATTACTTTTCCTTGACCTCTCAGAAAGAGTCGTAAAATCTATTTTTTCATTTCTTCTTCAAATGTATGTAAAACAAGGAGCTTTGTATCTTTTAAGTATCTCTTATGTAATATCATTAGTAATAAGAGAGAAAACGGCATATCATGGCTTCGATTTAATGTTATGTCTCTGAAACTAGCCATATATAACTTAAAATGGAATATAAAATAACCATGTCTCAAAAGCAGTGCAAATTTAGAATTTAATGAAGAAAACTAATATAAAATTAGATTGACTACATCATTCCATATGGTGTCTTTTTAAGTAAAGTGAAACTTCTTTTTTTCTTTTAGTTGCTCACTCCCCCCCCCCCGCCCCCCGCTCTCTCTGTCATCAGAAATGAAACTTTCGTTTACTATTTTGGGCATCATGTTAATAGTTTGCATGGTATTTGCTGGCATTAAAACTCTTCTTCAGAAGACAACACAATTAGGAAAAATAATATGAAAGTAAAGATTTCCAGGGCAAACAATTTATGAGGAAAAAAACATTACTGTACTTCCATATTCATTGACTATTTCTAAACCTTCAATTCGATGATTATAGAATTACAGAAGTTTAACGTGGAAAGCAATGTTTTCCAACCCCTTCACATCACAGAACCAATGAAATTTTTTCAAATTGATTTTTAAAATAAAGTGTAATTTTTTCCAGAAAAAAAGTAAATAGGAAAATAAAATAAATAATCCTAATTATCTGGAAAGAATTTTTACTGCAGAATACCTTATTCTCTAATTTTCTGGGATTCTCTCCCCCTCATTCTTTTGGGAATTTAAAAGTTGTTTTAAGCCATGCAATAGAAGGTCTTTTGAAACACAGTAAATGATTATTTTTTGAGGCAACCTGGGGTAAGACAGTGAGGCAGCTATGTTTCCAATGCAGTGAGGAGATGGATTTCTGTGTCTTGGGTCTGAATCTGTGTCCTAGTGAAGAGGACTGCTGGGTGAGAGTGACCATTAACCCAACACCCTGCACGGAAAATGGGAAAAGCAGATGCTCATACAGACAGAAACCTGAGGACCCAGGGAAACCGAGCTTGTTGATGAGAACACTCAGGATGAGAAACTTCCTACACTCTTCGCCCAACCCCACAGCATTCCTGACTCTCTCTCTATCACTGATTTTCCCCTTGGTACCGAGTGTTAGCCAAATCCCCTTACATAATGGGTGGAGAAACTCCAACTGCAGTGCTAAAAACCAGGAAGTAAATTCCAGCTCCATCACTTAGGAGCTGAGGGACCTGCCTGAAAGCAGCCCTCAATGCCTTTGAAAATTAAAGACATTATAACTTAAGAAACTGCCAGAAATGGCTTTTGTAAAATGTTGGTTGAATCCCATGTTCAGAGAAGGGACATCCAGTACTCGGGGCAGATTTGGGTTTCTATTGCAAGTTGCTATTATCAGATGACAGGGTTGGTATCGTTTTCATTACAAAAACACGATTTATTATTGTATCACTAACTAGATTGTTTCTCCCAGCCCAGCAAAAGCCAAGCTAATTTTAGCATCAAGAAAGTACCAGTTCCTAGAAGTGGAATCTTAGGATCTTAGCAAGAGCTCCTTCCTACAATCTTGTATTCCCAGAAGGCTTAATCGTTTTCAACTTTTCCCTGTCATGTGAAAGCCCATGGCACAATCATTGCCTTTGTGAACATCTGTGTCAAGTAAACATTGTGTCAAATGCCAGGAGACCTTTGAATAACCAAAAAGTGTGTTCCAAAAGACGCTTTCCCACAAAACCAAAGGAGACTATCCGTAAAGGACATGTCTATTTCCTGATCATTTTAAAATCCAGCCACTTGAGGTTCCCGTAAAACTGCAACTGTGATTTCTTTAAAATATTAAGATGTAGGGCTTCCCTGGTGGCGCAGTGGTTAAGAACCCGCCTTCCAATGCATGGGACACGGGTTCGAGCCCTGGTCCAGGAAGATCCCACATGCCGCGGAGCCACTAAGCCCGTGCGCCGCAACTACTGAGCCTGTGCTCTAGAGCCCGTGAGCCACAACTACTGCAACCTTGCACCACAACTACTGAAGCCCACGCACCTAGAGCCCGTGCTCCGCAACAACAGAAGCCACAGCAATGAGAAGCCCGCACACCACAACGAAGAGTAGCCCCCGCTCGCCACAACTAGAGAAAGCCCGCGTGCAGCAATGAAGACCCAACTCAGCCAAAAAAAAATAATAAAATAAAAATCATTTAAAAAACCCAGAAAGAATGAAATAATGTCATTTGCAGCAACATGGGTGTATCTACAGATTATCATACTAAGCGAAGTAAGTCAGAAAGAGAAAGGCAAATACCAAACGATATCACTTACATGTGGACTCTAAAATACGATACAAATCAACATCTATGAAAGAGACTCGCAGATATAAAGAACAGACTTGTGGTTGCCAAGGCGGGTGGGTAGGGGAGGGATGGACTGGGAGTTTGGAATTAGAGATACAAACTATCATATACAGGATGGATAAGCAACAAGGTCCTACTGTAGAACACAGGGAACTATATTCAATATTCTGTGACAAACCGTGATGGAAAAGAATATGAAAAAGAATATCCATATACATGTATAACTGAGTTACTTTGCTGTACAGAAGAAATTAACACAACATTCTAAATCAACCATACTTCAATAAAATTTTAAAAAAGTTTACTTGGTGTCGAGATGGATAGGTGAAGTGATTTTTTTGGATGATATTAATTTGTGAATAGAAAAGGAGAAACTGAAATATTTCAACCAGACTTTTTTGACAACTTACAGTCTCAGGACTCATTTCCTCATTTGTAGAAAACAGAATAATATTTACTTCACCTGAGATATTCTATGTGAAAGTATTTCAATATTGTCTGGGACACATTTTTCCAATGCGTGTCACTTACGTTCCTTCACATGACTCATCACCTGGTTCTGATACCAATCAGAAACGAACAGAAAAGGTTTCAGCCTTGTTCAGGGCCATAATAACATTTCTGGAATACAGGTGTAGCCTCTCAAAGGACCACTTTGAAGGAAAATACTCATTTGCATGTGTAAGTTCTCACATCGCTTTTTTCATAGTCATCACTCAGGTTGATGGCATTCCAGAAACCTTGTTTGTAGACACTGGACTGACTAGCGTTTGGTATTCGTGGCATCCAAAGGGAAGGTTTTGAGAGGTCAAACCTTCCTGCTGCTTCTGATTCCTATTCCCCTGAAAGAGCTTAGGAATGGGGAGGGTTAAGGACCTACCAAAATGAGGAATGCATTTCCTTCCTGGAAGGAGCTTTCAATGTTTTGAAATGGATGTAGGTGGTGACCAAGACCGAGAGAACAGACAGTCCCGCGTTTCCACATATGACTTACGTGCTAAGGAATTAGGACCCGGATCCTGACTGCTGGCCAACGCCTTCTGAAGGTGGGAGTCTGCTGCTGGCCAGATCCAGGATCCCACGAAGGAGTGCCAGCCTCAGAGCTTGCCTATGTGTCCCCGTGATCTCCACGGGAAGACTACTTCTAATCCGTCTACTCATTTAGAACTCTTCTAAAGCCGAGAAGCACCGTTTCCTCTCTTCTCCAATAGGGCCATGACACCGCAAGCATGCACGCCCTGCCAACGAGAAGATACCTCCCAGGGAACTTGACAACCCATCTTCTCTTTCCTTATGACGCTGCTTTGTAGAAAAGGACACACAAATCACTGGAGTACCTCGCTCAGGTAACTTCCTCTATAGCACGAAGGAAAGAAGAACAATATTATAAAGGTTTCCTGTGGCTTGCTCGTGAAAGGAGGCTTGTAGCGCAAAACTGCTGGGAACACGCACACTTATGGGGAATTTAGAAGCTGAAGTCACTATGGACTCTTCTGATTTCAATGACCCTCACGTATGGTGTTCGTAAGTGACACGGTCCGATTGCTTTTTTATGTGAGACGGTTCTATGATTTATGTGTGCAGCTTCCTGACATTCTAATTTTTTTTTCTAGAACAAGCTGTATCAAAGATACACTACAGGGATTATCTCCTCATTGACATGGGCCCCGGTATTGTTTGGGAGAGAGTTACTTATTTAGCCTGTGTTTCTTTTATTATCCTAGATTTATTCAGGGATTTGACTGCTTCTTGAATCAAATATGATACTTAATATTTTGATTTTATCAATATCTCTTCTTGGTTTTTACAGTGTTTTGAGCTTGGTTTCGCCTCATGTGACACTGATGTCATCATTCTTGCCTTTTTTTTTTTTTTTTTTTTTGCGGTACGCGGGCCTCTCACTGTTGCGGCCTCTCCCGTTGCGGAGCACAGGCTCCGGACGCGCAGGCTCAGCGGCCATGGCTCACGGGCCCAGCCGCTCCGCGGCATGTGGGATCTTCCCGGACCGGGGCACGAACCCATGTCCCCTGCATCAGCAGGCGGACTCCCAACCACTGCGCCACCAGGGAAGCCCCATTCTTGCTTTTTTGATGTTTGCCTTTGGCTGATGAGACCTGGCCCAGGCCATTCTATTTAACCTTCCTTCCTCAGTTAGTTTTAGACGTGACCATTGCACAGAAGGAACACTGCTTAGTATGTTAACCTAATCTGACTGCCTTTGCCTTTTGATCAGCAAATCAATCAAATAGCACTCTAGTCACTTATTACGACAGCTGATATATTTGCTTTTATTCCTCTCATTTTATTTTATATTTAATAAATGTGTGCATTTTTATTGAGGCACAATTTACATACAGTAAAACGCCCACATTGTGAGTGTGATGTTTAGTAACTTTTTAGACAGGCACCTGCTCAAGCAACTACCACTCAGATCGAGGTACAGAGAACAGTTCAGTGATCACGAAACGGTGTCGCGCCCCTTCCCAGCCAACAATCCCGTCTCCCAGGTAACCACTATTCTGAATTGCACTCCGGAATTCAGTTGTGCATGCTCTAGAATCTGATGTAAAAGTTTCTCATACGCTATGTCTTCATTTTGGTCTTTCTTCACGCAGCATAATATTTTTGGCATTCAGCAGTGTTGTTCCAGGTATGGTTTGTTTGTGCCTCTTTTTTCCTAAGTAGTATTCCATGGTCTGATTATATGGATGTTTATTCATTCTCCAGGTGATGGGTGTTCTGGTTGTTTTTATTTCTGCTTATTATGAATTAAGTTTCTCTATATCTTCTTATTAACTCTTTCTGTGAAGAAATGCATTCATTTATTTTGTGTATACAGCTAGGAGTGGAATTACCAGATCACTCACTGGGCATCTATGTAATTATATCAGAGACCGTGAAGTAATCTTCCAAAGTATCATTTTACAATCCCACCAGCAAAGTGTGAGAGTTC
This sequence comes from Lagenorhynchus albirostris, assembly GCF_949774975.1. NCBI lineage: Eukaryota > Metazoa > Chordata > Mammalia > Artiodactyla > Delphinidae > Lagenorhynchus > Lagenorhynchus albirostris. Next base: position 126,719,379 of record NC_083116.1, read on the forward strand.
TAGTTACTCTGTATCCTTGCCAATACTTCATATTGTCATTTTAAAAAACTTTTTCCGTGTTCTGCTGTGTATGTCCTGGTATCTCCTTGTGATTTTAATTTTAGTAAGCACCAGCTGGTCATGATACATCCTTTTTAATATATCACTGAATTCAATACGATGTTGTTTTATTAGGATGTTTATATCTATATTCATGATTCATTGCCATAATTCATTTTTTCATGCAACGTGCTTGTCAAATGTTGGTATCAAGTGTCAGTTGGTGTCATAAAGCTGAGAAGAAATCCTCCTTTCTCTATTTTCTGAGAGAATGTGTGTATGACTGTATCGTTAATTAACTTAGTGCACTAGTGATAATTCTGAACTGTTAAAGTGTGGGCTTTTTGTTTTTATTAAGGATTTTTAAAAAATTAATTTTACAGATACAATAATATTCAGTTTCTTTTCTCCGTTCCCTGAAGTTCAATAACTTGTGTTTTCCTTCTAGAGTTTTCTCCATACCATCTAAGATGTAAATGTTATTAGCATAACATATGCTAATAAATAACATTTCTTTAACACCTACAGAACCTCTGGTAATGTCTTCCACATATTTTTGGTATTTGTCTTACTTGTGTGAGTGTGTATGTGTTCATGCATGTGTATGAGTGTTGTGATTTTCAAATATATGGATTTTTTTTTAATGTATCTTTATGTTATTGACTTCTACATGAACTGCATCTGTGAAACTGGTTCTGGGAAATTCACAGCATTTCTCTTTAAATTTTGTCTGTTCTCCATTGTCTTCATTCTTTCCTTCTGGAAAGAATGTCACATTTTCTTTTCAATATCCTGAATCTCTTAACTTGTGTTTTATATTTTCCCTTGCCCTTTCTCTCTGAGATACATTCTAGGGGAATTTCCCTAAATAACTGTGATGGTTAATTTTATGTGTGTCAATTTACCAGCTAAGGGATGCCCAGAGAGCTGGTACAATATTATTTCTGGGTGTGAGGGTGCTTCCAGGAGAGATTAGCATTTGAATCGAAAGCATGATCTGTCCTCACCTCTGGGGTGGGGCAACTACCACTCAGATCAAGGTATAGAGAACCGTTCAATGATCACGAGACGGTGTCGTGCCCCTTCCCAGCCAACATCATCCAATTCCTTCAGGGCCCAAAAGAACAAAAGGCAGAGGAAGGGCAAATTTGCACTCTGAGTGGAGACTTTGGTCCTCTCCTGCTCTCAGACGTCAGGGCCCTGGCGTTTGGACTGAGCTACACCACGGGCTTTCCCGGGTCTCCAGCTTGCAGACGGCAGATCCTAGGCTAGGACCTCTCAGCCTCCATAACTGCATAAGCCCCTCCCTCACAATAAATCTCTTTCTATCCATCTATATATAGCCTACAGGTTCTGTTTCTCTGGAGGACCCCAGCTAATGCGTTACCTTTTCCAGCGAACTGATTTTCAGTTAAGTCTTCTATTCATATTCAGCCTGTCAATGGAGATTTTTTCAATTTTAGCAATCATGGTTTACATTTCTAGTTCTTTTTCAAAATTTCCAAATGTTTCTCTTCATTCCTAATAACCTCTAGTTACATCCGTATTTTTGTGAACTGATTCTCATTTCAACATCTTACAACCATCTGTCCTATACTCCGTGTCTAAAGCTTCTAAAATCTATAACGAAATCTGCTCTTTGCACTATTTCTTAACTCCCAGTATAGGGGTTTTCCTTCAGGTCCACCCCAAAATCTCCAACTGTGAGCTCACTGTTGATCTGAGTCATCATTAGTCCTGAAGGCCTAAGCTGAGATATGCTTTTGTTTCTACTGGTAGCTGGAGGGTACCACACACCTGTAAGCTTTCGGTGCCCTCCGTAGGGACTGGGCTAAGGGTGGGGTCAGAGGTTAGGCTTCCCCACCTCTTCTGTGTCCTAAGGTTTACTGCTTCCATGGCATACGCCCTTAGGAAAGCTTTGTCTCTACCACAGCTTCTTCATCAGTCCTCAGCGCCCTGACTCTGGACACAGCTCAGGCTTGTTTCCTCTTGGTAGGATGTAGTCCGTAAAAAATTCCACGGCCACTTGTGAGGCCAGGTATGTTTTTTCCCATTGTCTTTCTACCATTTAATTTTCAGTCTATAATGCAATATACATATATATTACATATTAATAATGTTAAATATATCATTAAATAATATATTATGTATAAATATTAATATAAAATTTAACATATTATATAAAATTATATTATAGATAATATATTATAAATAAATGCATACTATATTCACATATATGTTATAAATATTAAAATACAAATATATGTATTATATACTTATATATAATAATGTATTATATATGTATAAAAATATATTTACTTCCTTATCTTGTATTGCTTTTCATGCACTTGTTACTATTTTCTTAGAGGCCAAACCCCTCAATAAATTTTCTTTTTCAATTCACAGAAACAAAGGTAATGCTATGTAACACCACAACAAAAAAGTGTGTGTTTTAAAACAAAATGTTTGAACTTGTGATTAGTTTTTAATTCTAAAATTTATACTTTATGAAATATTTATAAACATTCAAAGGTACTGGTGTCAACTTTACTCATTCTATTAGGACAAATCTTGTTAATGGGTTGGTTGAAGGGATTAAATAATGAAATTATACATTAGGGTAAAAGTTAAAAAGAAAAGGAAAAGTTTTATCTTTGAAATGAAAAACTGGTTCGTTGAAAAGATAAACAAAATTGATAAACCTTTAGCAAGACTCATCAAGAAAAAAAGGGAGAGGGACCAAATCAATAAAATTAGAAATGAAAAAGGAGAAGTTACAACTAATACCACATAAATACAAAGGACCATAAGAGACTGCTACAAGCAACTATATGCCAATAAAATGGACAACCTAGAAGAAATGGACAAATTCTTAGAAAGGTACAATCTCGCAAGACTGAACCAGGAAGAAATAGAAAATATGAACAGACCAATTACAAGTACTGAAATCGAATCTGTGATTAGAAAACTCCCAGCAAACAAAAGCCCAGGACAAGATGGCTTCACAGGCGAATTCTATTAAACATTTAGAGAAGAGTTAACACCTATCCTTCGGAAACTGTTCCAAAAATTGCAGAGGAAGCAACACTTCCAAACTCATTCCATGAGGCCACCATCACCCTGATACCAAAACCAAAGATATCACAAAAAAGAAAATAACAGGCCAATATCACCGATAAACATAAAAACAAAAATCCTAGCAAACCAAATCCAACAATACATTAAAGGGATCAGACTTCCCTGGTGGTACAGTGGTTAAGAATCTGCCTGCCAATACAAGGGACAGGGGTTCGAGCCCTGGTCTGGGAAGATCCCACATGCCGCGGAGCAACTAAGCCCGTGTGCCACAACTACTGAGCCTGCACTCTAGAGCCCACAAGCCACAACTACTGAGCCCACATGCCACAACTACTGAAGCCCACGCACCACAACGAAGAGTAGCTCCCACTTGTCACAACTAGAGAAAGCCCGCACACAACAATGAAGACCCAACACAGCCAAAAATAAAAATAAATTAATTAATTACTTTTTTAAAAAATGCAAGGGCTTTTCAATATCTGCAAATCAATCAGTGTGATACAGCACACTAACAAATTGAAGAATAAAAACTATATGATCATCTCAGTAGGCACAGAAAAAGCTTTTGATAAAATTCAACATCCATTTATGATAAAAACTCTCCAGAAAGCGGGCATGGAGGGAACCTAACTCAACATAATGAAGGCCATATATGACAAACCCACAGCTAACATCAAACTCAACAGTGAAAAGCTAAAAGCATTTCCTCCAAGATTAGGAACAAGGCAAGGATGTCCACTCTCACCATTTTTGTTCAACATAGTTCTGGAAGTCCTAGCCATGGCAATCAGAGAAGAAAAAGAATTAAAAGGGATCCATATCGGAAAAGAAGACCTAAAACTGTCCTGTTTGCAAATGACATGATAGCATACATAGAAAATCCTAAAGACACTACCAGAAAACTACTAGAGCTCATCAATGAATTTGGTAAAGTTGCAGGATACAAAATGAATGCACAGAAATCTGTTGCATTTCTATACACGAACAATGAAAGATCAGAAAGTGAAATTAAGCAAACAATCCCATTTACCATCACATGCATAAGAATAAAATACCTAGGAATAAACCTACGCAAGAGACAAAGACCTGTACTCTGAGAACTATAATTTGCTGATGAGAGAAGTCAAAGGTGACACAAACAGATGTAAAGATACACCATGCTCTTGGACTGGAAGAATCAATACTGTCAAAATGACTATACTACAGGCAATCTACAGATTCAATGCAATCCCTATCAAGTTACCAATGGCATTTTTTCACAGAACTAGAACAAAAGTTTTTTTTAATTTGTATGGAAACACAAAAGACCTTGAATAGCCAAAGCAATCTTGAGAAAGAAAAACGGAGTTGGAGCAATCAGGCTCCCTGACTTCACACTACACTACAAAGCTACAGTAATCAAAACAGTATGGTGTGGGCACAGAAACAGAAATATAGATCAATGGAACAGAAAAAAAAGCCCAGAAATAAACCCACACACCTAGTTCAATTAATCTGTGACAAAAAAGGCAAGAATATACAATGGAGAAAATATACAGTCTCTTCAATAAGTGGTGCTGGGAAAACTGGACAGCTACATGTAAAAGAATGAAATTAGAACATTCTCTAACACCATACACAAAAAATAAACTCAAAGTGGATTAAAGACCTAAATGTAAGACCAGATACTATTAAACTCCAAGAGGCAGGACACTCTTTGACATGAATTGCGGCAATATCTTTTTGGATCCGTCTCCTAGAGTAATGAAAATAAAAACAAAAATAAACAACGGGACCTAATGAAACTTAAAAGCTTTTGCACAGCAAAGGAAACCATAAACAAAAAGATAACCTACAGAATGGGAGAAAATATTTGCAAACGATGCAACTGACAAGGGATTAATCTCCAAAATATACAAACAGCTCATGCAGCTCAGTATCAAAAACAAACAACCCAATCAAAATGTGGGCAGAAGATCTAAATAGACATTTCTCCAAAGAAGACATACAGATGGCCAAAAGGCACATGAAAAGATGCTCAATGTCACTAATTATTAGGAAATGCAAAGCAAAACTACAATGAGGTATCAAAACTACAATGAGGTATCACCTCACACCAGTCAGAACGTCCATCATCAAAAAGTCTAAAATAATAAACGCTGCAGAGGGTGTGGAGAAAAGGGAACCCTCCTACATTGCTGGTGGGAATGTAAATTGGTGCCGCATCTATGGAGAACGGTATGAACATACCTTAAAAACTAAAAATAGAGCTACCATATGATCCAGCAATCCCACTCCTGGGCATATATATGGAGAAAGCCATACTTCAAAGAGATACATGCACCCCAGTGTTCACTGCAGCACTATTTACAATAGCCAAGACATGGAAACACCCTAAATGTCCATCTAAAGAGGAATGGATAAAGAAGATGTGGTATATAGATACAATGGAATATTACTCAGTCATAAAAAAGAATGAAATAACGCCATTTGTAGCAACATGGATGGACCTAGAGATTATCATACTAAGTGAAGTAAGTCAGAGGAAAACAAATATCGTATAATATCACTTATATGTGGAATCTAAAAAAAATGATACAAATGAACTTATTTACAAAACAGAAACAGACTCACAGAGACAGAAAACAAACTTATGGTTACCAAAGCAGAACAATGGGGGCGAGGGATAACTTAGGAATTTGGGAGTAATATATACACATTATTATATATAAAATAGGTAAACAACAAGGACCTACTGTACAGCACAGGGAATGCTACTCAATATTTTATAATTACCTATATGGGAAAATTATCTGAAAAAGAATATATGTGTGTGTGTGTATATAAATATATGTATACATGTATCATATGCATATATATATATACACACACACATATATATAACTGAATCACTTTGCTGTGCACATGAAGCTAACACAACTTTGTAAATCTACTTCAATTAAAAAATAAAGAATAAAAGTAAAATAAAATGTTTGAACCTGTGATTAATTTTTAATTCTAAAATTTATACTTCTTGAAATATTTATAAACATTCAAAGGTATTGGTGTGAACTTTATCCATTCTGTTAGGACAAACCTGGTTGATGGGTTGATTTTATTTTCCAGGAAATATAAGGTTGTGGAATTTATCATTCAAGAAGACTTCGGGATAATTGTAGAGAGAAAGTGATGACCCAGATTTGATTTCTATGTAAGAAAATCAAATCTGGGTCATCTGTTTCCATATCATGCTCATTATCTTCATACCATTACCTTTTATTAAAACTCAAGTACTAGCTTTCAAATGAAAATGGTACACTGACAATATCGAACTAAGGGGAGCAACTCAATGGAATAGACAGCTTCTTAATCTTTAAATTATCTGAATTCAATTTTTGGTATATGTTTTTAGGCAAAAATAAGACCTGTAAAAATTTCCCATGAGGGGCTTCTATGGTGGCGCAGTGGTTGAGAGTCCGCCTGCCGATGCAGGGGACGCGGGTTCGTGCCCCGGTCCGGGAGGATCCCACATGCCGCGGAGCAGCTGGGCCCGTGAGCCATGGCCGCTGAACCTGAGCGTCCAGAGCATGTACTCCGCGACGGGAGAGGCCACAGTGGTGAGAGGCCCGTGTACCGCAAAAAAAAAAAAAAAAAAATTTACCATGAAACAAAACAGTGATAAGTTGTGAAAATACAGTCCTTTTATTGATCATAACTTTCTTCTTAAAAATTTCAACTGCCGTTGTCCAAGGAGCAAACACTGAAATGTTCTGTCATTCAATTTCAGGTTGTGACATGACAACTATACAACCTACTGTATGGCTCCTGCTCACATGTTCTTTGTAGCTGGGCTAAAAGCTCATCCATCTACTTTCTTCATGATTTTTTTTTTTTTTTTTTTTTTTTTTTGCAGTACACGGGCCTCTCACTGTTGTGGCCTCTCCCGTTGCGGAGCACAGGCTCTGGACGCGCAGGCTCAGCGGCCACGGCTCATGGGCCCAGCCGCCCCACGGCATGCGGGATCTTCCCGGAGCGGGGCACGAACCCGTGTCCCCTGCATCGGCAGGCAGACTCAACCACTGCGCCACCAAGGAAGCCCTCTTCATGTTGTTTTGAGATCATCTCTCTCACTTATAGAGAGACTTCATAAGATTTTCAACATTCATATGCTTTTGCTCCTATCCTCAGCAATTTGCTTGTGCATGTTGTCTAAATATTTTCAGGCCATGGTTTCAATACTAGTGTCTTTGTAGAGGCATACACACTAAGTAACTCACCAAGAAAGCATCTGGCAGCCTGGCCATCTTCACATTTGTGAAAATATACTAAGATTTTTTTATATGAGATTATGGATTTTCCAGGTTGAACGTCTACATCTTTCCTCCAACACATTTCCAACCACTGTTCTCTTATTTCCAGGAGTCCAAGGGGATACATCAGCGAGAACCTCCCCAGCTCCACCCCCGTATACACAGGAACATTAAACTCTTTGTGGCTGTTCCAGTTAGAATCACACCATCAGCAAAGCTTCATAAAGTGTCTGATTTATTCCAGCTAACACACTCCTAACCTTCACCCCACATTACTCAGAAGAATACAGCCCAGACCTGCATCTCTGCCCGCCCATCACCTACTCCAACCTGACTTCAGGCTCCATTTCTGGGCCGATGAAGGGTCTTCCTGGTTCCATTGGTGTCTTCCCCTTCACTGCATTTACGAAGTAGAATAAAATTTGTTGCACCATTGTGTGCTGTTCACATTTACTAGGTAGCTCGACATTTTTTAAAGTGCTATTAATATTTTATTCCCCCAACCATGGTATCTCACCATTTCACATCCTCTCTCATACTCATAAGACATTTAGATTTTGGCCAAGCAGACGAATGCAAAATTGTATCTCATCTTAGTTTTAATTTGCATTTTATCCATTAATAGTGAGAATGGGCATCTCTTCTTTTATTTATTAGCAATTTGTGTTTCTTCTTCTACGAAATGCTTTCTCAATTATCTTCTTATTTTCTCTTTGTTTTGTTTGAATTTTCCTTATTGATTTCTAGAAGTTATTTATCCATTTTGAAGAATCATCTTTTGCAGACAATATGTGTTGCAAATATCTCCTCTCAGCTTGTGGCTTTTTTCTTTTGTGGTATCACCTTTTAAATTGGGTCATACATTATACATGATAAAATTCACTTAAGTACAGTGTTCAAAGAATTTTGACAAATATCTCCAACCAGATAACCACTTCTATGTAATGTGATGATTGCTATGTTGAGGGTAAGGCTACTATCTTGCTCTCTGATGTCCATTGGTCCATCTATTCCTATTCCCTTTTCCTCTTTATTTTCATTTTGTCTTAGTTATTTTTTTGATTCCCTCTACCTCTTTTGTAGGATATTAGCTATAACTTTTTCATTTTAGTAGTTGCTGTAGGATTCACATTATGCATCATTAACTTATTATATCCTACCTTTAATGACACGATACCACTGCACACTTAGTATAGGAACCTTAAAATAGCTTACTTCAATTTCCTATCCTGGAGTTTACGCTGCTGTTGTTATGCATTTTACTTTTACAGGGGTTAAAAACCTCACAATGCATTCCTATTATTTTAGTTACAACAGTCAACTATATTTTAAATACATTTAAATAATGAAAAATATTATATATTTACGTGCACAATTACTATCCCCAGTGCTTTCATTCCTTTCTGTAGATGCATACATTTATCCTGATAATTGACATCTTGGGCCTAAACCCACACTATTGTTTGCAACGTCTTTTTGTCTTTTTCTCCTCTTTTTCTTGCCTCCTTGATCTTTCATTGTGTTTTATTTATATTATTTTAGTGGCTTCTTTATGGGACTTACCTGCATGTTTACCTGCATGTTTATCTTAATAAAGCCTGGCGCTAACGACTATCTTCATTTTCTTTGCTCCTGAACAGTTCTAATCTCATACACTTTTATCTTTCAAGATAATTAAAATTTAATAAACTCAAGAGTACAGTAGAAAGAATACTGGCTATAAAATAAGACAGTCCTGATTTTTAATCTTAGTTTCATCTTTTCTTGGCTAGAAACTTTGGTAAATAACTTATCTTCCTTGAGACTTGGTCTTCTGATATATAAAACTGAGATATAATATTTAATTACATAATTGAAGGAACACGATTAAAAGGCACATGGTAGGTTCTCATAAGTTCTAGTGACGTTCCCCTTCCTACAAAATTTAATGAGGCAGATTTTAATAAGGGAATCATATCCACCTGATTTGAAATACTCAAGCTAACACTGAAGCACATTTCTACCAACTCATGATACAATGTGAACCTAGCGTCATGCTTACACAGAGAAGGAAATGTAAAAACAATGCCTCACTGAACTAAAGAATGAATGAATATACTAGACTTGAGCACGGAAGTGACAGAATAAACACCAGTAACCGACTATACTTCAAAACTAGAGACAGAATCATGGAAAGTAGTCTATGTTCATCTTGTTTGTTGAATTACCACATTGGACAAGTCCTTTACTTTGATGAGTGTCAGTTTCTTAATCTATACAAATGCAGGTATTAGATTATAACATATTCAATGTGGATTTGCACATTTTTAGGATTTTCTGATTTGACAATTTGGGAAAGTAAACTGTATGTCTCTTTGTGAATGAAACCATAAACATGGCTAACATTTCAATTAGTAACATAATCCCACAAAGATACTTTTAGAAATACAGTTACAACCAAGGGAATATTTTAGATGAATAAAATTACCCCATGTGTTTGGCTTCTTTTTAACATCTTTATTGGAGTATAATTGCTGTACATTGTTTAGTGTCTGCTGTATACCAAAGTGAATCAGCTATATGTATACATGTATCCCCATATTCCCTCCCTCGTGCGTCTCCCTCCCACCCTCCCTATCCCACCCTCCCTATCCCACCCCTCTACGTGGTCACAAAGCACCAAGCTGATCTCCCTGTGCTATGCGGCTGCTTCCCACTAGCTATCCATTTTACATTTGGTAGTGTATATATGTCAATACCACTTTCTCACTTTGTCCCAGCTTCCCCTTCCCCCTCCCCGTGTCCGCAAGTCCATACTCTACATCTGCGTCTTTATTCCTGTCCTGCCCCTAGGTTCTTCAGAACTTTTTTTTTTTTAGATTCCATATATATGTGTTAGCATATGATATTTGTTTTTCTCTTTCTGACTTACTTAACTCTGTATGACAGACTCTAGGTCCATCCACCTCACTACAAATAACTCAATTTCGTTTCTTTTTATGGCTGAGTAATATTCCATTGTATATATGTGCCACATCTTCTTTATCCATTCATCTGTTGATGGACACCTAGGTTGCTTCCATGTCCTGGCTAGTGTAAACAGTGCTGCAATGAACATCGTGGTACATGACTCTTTTTGAATTATGGTTTTCTCAGGGTATATGCCCAGTAGTGGGATTGCTGGATCCTATGGCAGTTCTATTTTTAGTTCTTTCAGGAACATCCATACTGTTCTCCATAGTGGCTGTATCAATTTACATTCCCACCAACAGTGCAAGAGGGTTCCCTTTTCTCCACACCCTCTCCAGTATTTACTGTTTATACATTTTTTGATGATGGCCATTCTGACCAGTATGAGATGATATCTCATTGTAGTTTTGATTTGCATTTCTCTAATGATTAATGATGTTGAGCATCCCTTCATGTGGTTGTTGGCAGTCTGTATATCTTCTTCGGAGAAATGTCTATTTAGGTCTTCTGACCATTTTTGGATTGCATTGTTTGTTTTTTGATATTGAGTTGCATGAGCTGCTTGTATATTTTGGAGAGTAATTCTTTGTCAGTTGCTTTGTTTGCAAATATTTCCTCCCATTCTGAGGGTTGTCTTTTCGTCTCGTTTATGGTTTCCTTTGCTGTGCAAAACCTTTTAAGTTTCATTAGGTCCCATTTGTTTATTTTTGGTTTTATTTCCATTTCTCTAGGAGATGGGTCAAAAAAGATATTGCTGTGATTTATGTCAGAGAGTGTTCTGCCTATGTTTTTCTCTAAGAGTTTGATGGTGTCTGGCCTTACCATTTAGGTCTTTAATCCATTTTGAGTTTATTTCTGTGTATGGTGTTAGGGAGTGTTCTAATTTCATTCTTTTACATGTAGCTGTCCAGTTTTCCCAGCACCACTTATTGAAGAGGCTGTCTTTTCTCCACTGTGTATTCTTGCCTCCTTTATCAAAGATAAGGTGACCATAGGGGTGTGGGTTTACCTCTGGGCTTTCTGTCCTGTTCCATTGATCTATCTTTCTGTTTTTGTGCCAGTACCATACTGTCTTGATTACTGTAGCTTTGTAGTATAGTCTGAAGTCAGGGAGCCTGATTCCTCCAGCTCTGTTTTTCGTTCTCAAGATTGCTTTGGCTATTCGGGGTCTTTTGTGTTTCCATAGAAATCGTGAAATTTTTGGTTCTAGTTCTGTGAAAAATGCCATTGGTAGTTTGACAGGGATTGCACTGAATCTATAGATTGCATTAGATAGTACAGTCATTTTCACAGTGTTGATTCTTCCAATCCAAGAACATGGTATATCTCTCCATCGGTTTGTATCATCTTTAATTTCTTTCATCAGTGTCTTCTAGTTCTCTGCATACAGGTCTTTTATCTCCTTAGGTTTACCCATGTGTTTTAAAGACTTTTCAGTTGAAGTAGCTAGCTTCTTGCTCAAAAGCAGTAAGGACCCTACTTACTGTCCTCTGATCTCTCAGAGAAAAGTGTTTTATTAATCTGTGTTAAAATTGTGCTTTTCATCCTGTAGACGCTACACTTTGATGCATTTTTGCTATTCCTCTTCAGAATGCCAATACATAAAGCCCTTTTATGACAGTGCACTAGGCTGTGCTGTTATTAATTGCTTTTTCCACGTTAGGTTTAGATGGTGTAAGACATTATTGACTTTCTTTCTAATGAGGAGTTGAATCTCATTACTGTCCTGACTCATGGTTATTCCTTTAAATTAGCAATAATGAATCAAAATGTGTTGCCATCAGTTGACTGAATCCCTAAAGAATACGACACACTTTTTACAACAAAGTAAAATCACTTTATCTAGTGCTGCTTTTTCAAAAAAATGCAATACTGTTTGAACATCCCTTTATTGTAGAAACTAAATGTGCCAATTTCCTCTACTCCTGCTTGCTCTTGTCATATCAAGAGGAATATATTAATAATGTGCTTGAAGTAATCTAATATTTACCAGCATTTCTTTGTTACTAAACTAAGTGAACATATGTTTGTTTTATGCTTTATCTCAAGGCATAGTGATTAACCATTTTTATATCACTGAATAAATAAATGAATATGAAGTGCTAATCGTCAGTGTTCAGTTTTGCATAGAAAACTAATTTTATTTTTATGCCTGAGACCATTCTTTTTCACACAGGTCCCTAACTCATAAGAAATAGATTTTTCATATTTTGAATTCTGTGCTTTAATACTATGATTGTCATCCAGCATAATATCACTTGCTATCACCCCTTCCATCTCGAATGTTCCCTGTATTGTTACCCCTTCCTTCACATCTGAGCAAAATTCCCAGCCCTTCTCCACATCAGTACAAAACCTCTATCTCTTTCCCTCCTCTCCTGTCCTTCAATCTTGCCTGGAATTTTGCCCCATTTACAACCCGACTTCCCTTCATCCACAGTTTCTACTCTTCCCTCGCTCACTTCCCTCCAAATTTGAAGATATGCTCAACTTTTCTGCATTCAAAGAAACCCACCTCAACTCCTTTTTCTTAAATTTGTACACTCACTCTTCTTCCCTTCGAGGAAAAAAAAAGAATACTGTGAAATAATATTCTAGCATCAATAACGCCTCCTCTTTTCCCTCTCAACTAGTTTTAAAGCTTCTTGCAATACAGATTCCTCCTCTACTGTAGAACTGAAGTTGTTTTTGGAGTTAGCTTCACCAAATAATTTTTTTTTAACCATTTTTAACCTGATTGGTTTTGCAGCATTTGAAACCATAGACTGTACTTCCTGATTTTTGTTATTCTCTGCTTTCCCAGCTCCCTCCCTCCCTCCCTCTCTCTCTTTCTGTGCTTGCACTTTCTGAAGCTATCCAGCTGGATCCTCTGTCTTCTGCCCCCACATGCCCCTCAGTGCTGACATTTATTCAGGGTTTATAATCTGTTCTCATCTTTTCACTCTGAACCCTTGGCAGTATCACCTACCAGCATAGCTACAACTACATCTCCAGCCCAGTAACTTCCTCGTTTAAGCCTCATATTTTCCTTCCAGATTTCTCTTTCCAACTGCCTCCTGGGCATTTCCATATGTATGTGCCCCAGATGACTGAGATGCATTTTATTGGAGAGAGAATTCATATTCAAAAAATGTCCAAACATACTACTCTTCCCAGTGCACGCCTTGATTATGAACACCACTAAACACCGCCAGCCCCCAGAGAGATGAAAGCTAACAGCGCTGTGACTTCCCTCCTTTAACTTCTAACCAACCACGTGTCAGTCTGTCTAGAGCTCTCGTCTTACTTCACATCCACGCTAACAGCACCCTCTCAGGTCTCCATCACTGTTCTCTTGAAATATCCCTTATTTACGTGTGTGTTCATCCACAAGTATTCTCTGAGAGCTGAGAAGGTGCCCCATATTAGTGCAGACTCTGGGTAAGGAAGCGCTTTAGCAGGTAAGAAAGAGGAGGTGGTAAAGACACAGAAATAAACAACTATGAGCACCGGTACCAATGCCTGATGGGGATGCCTGGAGGGCACTACTGTGCACGTGTGGATGTCTGTGTACCTAAACTCTACCCAGGGGAGGTGAGATTTATTTCAGTGGGGTTTTGAACGTTAGCATAGACAAGTACACAGGGGAAACTGCAGGTCATTCAGAATGACCAGAACACCTGGCTACGTGCAGTGTGACCCAGGTGGAAATTTAGAGGTTGGCAGGGACAGAATTATGAAAGGTCTTTTCCTACTGTGCTGAAGAAGTTAGATTTTATCTCAGTGTCAATGAGGAGCCACTGAAAGAACTGAAGTAAGGGTTTTATGCAATCGATTTCTTCGGGCTGCTCACCCCAGCAGCTGACTGGAGCATGGTTTGGTATGGAGGTAGTTTAAAGATACAGGAAGGTGTCATTTGAAGTTTGTTGCAATAATCAAAACTAAAAAGCAGCAGCTGTAATGAATGAAGAGCTGGCTTAGAGAATAAGGAGGAGGAATCTTTTAGGACTTGGAATGTGATTAAGCATCAATTCATTAAATGTAAGTGGTAAGACAGAAGGTGTAGGCAAGATATGGGACTTGACCCATCACGTGGACGGTGGAGCTTTTAATTGAGGAGAAGGATGTGGAAGAAGGCACGGATATAAGGGAAATATAAACAATGAAATTGAATTCTGAGAATCTTTAACTTCAGGGATCCTTGGTAGAAACAGTCTAACAGTTTCTAGGTTATAAGGATGAGGAAATCAGAGAGTTTCAGAGTGACAGAGTTAGAAATTTGTGGGTTTTCAGTCATTGGTGCGTAGGTACTACTGGGAACGATGGAGATTTGGGAGAAAGTTTCCATTACTGAGAAAATGTGGAATATTTTTCAGAGCCTTAAGCGTAAAGATGTAGCTGAGAATGCCACTCTGCTCTGTAAGAAAGTACAACAGAACTTTGTAAGGAAGTACATCCTGAAAAGAAAACTGAGATGGAAGAGACCAAAGAGGAAGAAGGGAAAAAAATGTCATGACAGAAAATGAGGGTGGGGTCATGGGAAGAGGTACCTGGGAAGAGTCAGACAAGATGGAGCCTGGACATCCTTCCCCTTGGGCCAGATTTGGCCACTTCCAGCATCTCCATTGGAATCATCTCAATCACTCTCTGACCCAAGTCAATGTAAACATAATTCTACTGAGATCCTCTTCCTGAAGCACAGGGCTCTGCATTTCATCCCCTCACGCTAACCATGATATGGTTCTCATCAAGTTACCAAGATGGACTGAAACTTGAACTCGACATCCAAAGCTTCTCACTACTTGGCCCCAACCAATTGGTGTCTCTTCCAAAAAGCAATCAAGAAAGAATCTCTCTAGTCTGAATCCCTCTCTCCCTTTCTTCAGCCTCTGCATCACTGCCCGTGGGACTCTGTAACAGCAAAAACAATTTTATTATCCACTTCGTTCTGGGTGCACTTATTTGTGCCACTCCCCGTCTCACTGGAAATCTGAAAGGGTTACTTTAGTGCACTTCTGCCCTTAGTTAGTGGGGGAGTTACTGTCAATTTTATTAAGTCCTAATGGCAATTGTTTTAAACACTGATTTCCATCTCACACTTAGAATTACAGTTTTCAAGAGTCAAAGCACCTTAGAGATCCTTTAGCTCCAACAGCTCATTTTCCAGACAAAACCAAGGCCAAAAGCTATTTGCTCCAAGACATGAAGCAATCGGTGTCAAAGCAGACAGAAACACCAGTTCTTGTGGTACAAAGTGGAAACGAAAATTATTTCAGCTCACATGATTAATGGGACTTTGGCACAATCGTACTGAAAGATCTCGTATAAAATGTCATAAATTGGAGAGCTTATGAAAGTATCCTGACCAGAAATGTACTGAGAGTTGTTTGTTCTGCAAAATAAAATGAGTTACTTATACATATAAAGCTGGTTATGATTAACTCTCACACTATACCTTACAGCTTAGGAAAGTTTACGTTTTAATTTTTATTAATTTTTAAAATATTACGGCTTTTATTTTATTTATATAAACTTTTATTTATAGTTACATTTATAAAGTTCTTGGTTTTGCCTGGCATCTTAAAAACATTGCTTTTTATCATTTTAGGTTTTCAACTGACAAAGGTCAACTAGGTCTGCCCAACACTGATGAAACACTTTGTCCAAAAACTGGAGAATTTGCCTTCAAAACCAGGTATTTCTACCAAAGTAGAAAAAAGGATACTGTTGTTGGATTAAACGACAATTTTATTTTAAAATATCACAGCCCCTCAGAAAGCATCACTATAGCTTGAAAAATCACATTCACTCACAGCTCACATTCTTGATCCCTGAAGTGACATTTCGTAACTCCAATATATGGCATGCTTCTCTGAGTCAGCCGTTTTCTCTTGGATGCCCTTTAAGGCAGCATTCCTAAATGTTAAAACGATGTATGACTTCTTATTAATTTTACCAGCCAATACCTCTATCAAAAGGAACATTTCCCTTTCTTAAAAAGAAATACTTAGTTTTAATTTACACGGTTAGAAATGGTAGGTGCTTGAAGTTCTAAATCATGCGGTTTTATCACCTGAACGAGCCAGTTAGAAGTAACCTTGCGAGGAAGAAAACGTAGTATTTTAACGGGCATTTAACTTCTTGGGCCTACTGTCACTTTAGATTCGGCAAAACAGCAAATGAGTTCCTGTTCTTAATCCCCTCCCCCTCCACCGCTGGCAGTCTTCTGCTGCACTAACGTTGACGATCTCTAGACAGAAATTTCGTGCAAGCTGTCTGTAACCTATTAGTTCTGGAGCTCAGCATCTATACTTCACTGCCTACTTATAACAGAGAAGAAGGTAATTATCGAGTTGACAGGAAAAATAAAATTTGACCCAAATTAAGAAAGCCACTGCTTTGTTTGACAGAGACGCCCCGACTGGTATATAAATTGCATCGAGAGATAAGTTACACGTGGAGGTGGAACAACGGTATCAGGCTGAACCTCCATCTGCTGCTGGTTAGGTGGGTCAGTTATGACACTGTGCTAAAAAGGTCAAGTGCAGGTTAAAAGCCCAGGTGAGCATCTAACTTTGCTCTGATCCACGGCCAGAAAAGGCACCTTCAATTTCAGCTGTTTCAGAATCCTCCTTTTAGGGACAACAATATACAAACACAGCAAGTATTTACGTATGTACTCATAACGTATGTCATTGGCGAAGCATATATGTGAATTTATGGTATGAATTTAGGTAACTGGGAGAAAAACGGTAAATTATCCCATTACAAATGACACTCTCTCCCATATGAGCACCATCTGAAGGGGACCCTTCCACAGGCTCTATGATGGGCTGCCGACAGGGCAGGCGTGTATTTAACGTTCCATCTTTCCATAACCAGTTTCCTTCATTTTCTTAAGAATGTGTCAACATGGCTCTCTGTTACGTAAGTCATGCAGACCGGCCTTTAACTGTTAACAGAAAACACTCCCAACTATTTTCTTACCACTGGCTACCATCATGCTTTCTGCAGCCAGATTTTCACCAAAACTAGGTTATCAATTTTCATATTCATGGAGAATTGCTGGAAGGTTATGCAAGCTGTACTTTAGAAGGTCACCCTTGGTTCCTGCCTTTAGAAACGGGATTCGACAATACAGCTTCCCTTACATTTAGCTCAACCTCGGGTTTATTATCCTAACTTTCCTTTCTTTTACTCTGATTACATCTACTTCCCCTAGCCTTTTAATGTTTCTGTAAGTTACCACTAATTGTTTTACAGTGAGGTAAGCCAAGGAAACCTAACTGAATGAGTTAAAACCAATAAGAAAAGTAACTGCAGACACAGTGTCCTCTGGGAACTAGGAAGATTTGTTTATCCATCCTTCTCTTTCCTCCTTCTACACCTCTGAAATCAGAGGGAGAATGTGAATACTTGTTTTGTAAAATGCATTGCAATACCCTGGAAAGAACCTTCTGACTGCATTGAAATTGAGAGTGGAAAAACTAGGCAGAGAACAATGGCAATGTTCTCATTTTCAGCTTCCTTGCCTCTTACAGGATCTCAACACAAGTCTGAATGCCAGGAAATAATTTATCCCATTGCTAGATGTATCCATTTTGACAACAATATAATTTAGTCCAGTTCACATTACTGAATCCAGGAAAAACAAACAAACAAACAAAACTGTCCCTAAAAGAACTCCTGATTGAGGAGGTTGACCTGACAGGAAGAAAGTAATTACTCCTTTTAATACTAGTTCCAAACACACTGGCTATTTCAGTTGGATGGTGAAGAAAACCTTCCAGGGGCTGCCCGATAGAAATTTCTACAGTGATGGACATGTTCTACAACTGTACTTTCCAAGAAGGAATCACATTTTGAAATGTGCCTAGTGCAACTGAGGAACTGATTTTTAAATTTTATTTTGTCTTAAATAATGCAAACGTAGTCCCTGGTGGCTGGTGGCTACCATACCGGACAACACAGCTGCAGACTTTGGAAGGATACACACTGGCCCGTCTCCATTCCAACATCTCACTGTGTAGGTTTGCTGTCCATCCCTGTTATCTCTTCTAATTATTTAGTAGTTAACTGCATGAATAAAATTCTCCAGTTCTACGCTTTTAATGCCTAAAGGCACTGTACCCACAAAACTAAAATTTGTCAGGATTACCTAGTGTCCCAAAAGAAAATTTAGGACTGATACCCTAAAGGTTCTCTAAACTAACTGATGTAATTTAAGCTCTAAATTATACCCTATCACATTTATCTCTTTCATTCACACAGATTTTTGAAAACAGGAGATATCTGAGGATTGTGCCTATCAGTTTACAGATATAAAATTATATAAATAAATAAAATAACTCCAATCCTACAAATCTCTATAACGGCTGCTTAATATGAAGCCATTCCCCTCAGGCTCGGTAGAATATGCTAGTAAAGTTTATTACAAGTTAAGGACATACTGGTTTTGATCATTTGATGTATTTTTTAACTGAGTAAGAATAAGAAGCAAGTGATGGTGATTCTAATGTGAGTGCTGGTGGCCTTTCTGTTGTTGACACTCAGGATTTCCTTGTATAATTTCTAAATTATCCATCTATTCACACTCCATGATCTAATATATGATTGTCTTTTCAAGACAGATGGGGACAATGTGAGACAAATAATCCTGTCTATTTCTCTTTTGAGAAATAAAAGCAGTATATTTATCCTAGTATGTATGATCAAGCAAATACTGCAAAGGATTTTTAATTTAATCGTTTTTTTCTCTTCCCAACAGATCTGAAAAGATAGACTCTCCCTTTTAAATTAGTAAAACAGCAACATGCACATGCATGGCCTCGACAGTCAAATCCTTACATAAAAGTATTAAGATAAAGACAAACGTGAACAATTCCAATGTCAAGTCTATTCATCATATGGAAATGGTGGGCTAATTTAGTATCAAATACTCATACGAATTCTGTTTCTTTAAAAAAGTACACAAGTCAAAGACAGTTCTTATTCCTTCCTATTTCCTTTGTTACATTGGGCCTGCTTGAGCTACTAGGGGAAAAATCAAGAAATAGCCTCTTAGTGAAAGATTAATAGGTGCGTGCACATTTTTAGCAGGGTGCTCTGTCAATTAAAAATCAACCCGAGACTTCCCTAAGTGTCTGTGCAATGTGAAGCAGCATACTTCTGGGCCACCCTTTCAGTCTGTGGTTGTGCTAGGATTTTGATGATTTTTCTCCCGTTTCCAAGGAGTCTCCAGTGAATTGGATTGAGTTTTACTTCTGGGTTCCCATGGTTAAAGGCTAATTTGACTGACAACTGTTTGCAGAGAGCCTGCCGAAGGCCCAGGAATTTGGCATTAAGGACTGAGAAACAACAGACAGCCTCTCTCCACAAGGAGACGCATGGATGCATGCAGTAACGACAGTGCGAGGCAACGTGTGACGTACAGCATCTAAGACGATGGTGTTCTAACGGAAGTACGGAGCCCGAGAACAGAGGAGGGACGGGGAAAACGTGCAGAAATGCCTCCTCGTGACGTGGCTGTGAGTCCTCCCTGCCTACCTGACTGCATCATTCCCTGGAGGCTCTCCCCCCTGAGAAGAGGTTTCCTCTTGGAAGTCACCATTTATTTTTCAAAATTAAAAGAAAGTGCTATGAGTGGAAAAATAAACACACACAATTTAAGAAAATACAAAACACACAAAACACTAGCTTTAAAACGAGAGAAGCTGACAGTCATAAACCTTAGACTGGACATTGATATAAATTCATGAGAAGGAAAGAGTCCTCTCTAACAATGACAGACTCCGGGGCTACCCATTTTTCTTGGGATTTCATTAGGTCTGACTTGACTACTGAGTACAGACGTATGTGGTGGGTGTCCGTGGGTCACAGCAGGCCCGGTGCCCTGAGGCCCTGGGTCCCATCTTCCTGCCACTCCTTCCATGTAAAATATATCGCCTCCCTGTAGAGTTCCGTATTTATATGATTTATTTTTGCGCCTAAATCAGAGGTTATCCAAGACAGATCAAACCTTACTCATTGCTTCCTCCATCGTGCACCTCCTGGACTCTTGGTGAGTTTCTCATTAGTCCACAGAGTCCAAACGTCTTCCACTGGCAGAAAGATCACGTCTGGTCTGGCCACCCCTTTCGTCTGCATGCTTGTCAGTCGTGAAGCCCTCTCACTTCAGCCCCTTTCTGCTCCAAAAAGCTGAGAAGGGCAATAACTCTTCCCTCTCACCGTGTCAGCCAAACCCGTGTCAGCAGGCGGGTATCTGCTTACCCTCCTGTCCCCAGCTAAACCCTACGACTCCAGGCAGTCTTTCCCGCCCACCAGCAGGTGGGTCCCCCAGTTTTGTGTTGACATGACCCTGTGTACCTTTCTGTCATAGCATTTTTCACACTGTTCAATTAAACACAGAGCTGAATGGTAAGATGAGTTGTACCTGTTTTGCCAAACTCACCGTAGGTTCCATAAAAATGGACACGTTTCTTGCACATGTTTTTCATTATTTCAAACCCTCAAGCAGCATGACTGCTGCAGAGAAGGTGTTCAGGGTATTTTTCTAACTGAATATTAATATGTATAATATCAGTTGATATAAATAAATGTTTATGAATAAAAGTTTATAATATCAATTGATGGCAACTCCAATCCTTCACACCGAGTGAATTTTCAGACTTAAATTTAAATGTCCTTCAGATGAGTGCAAATCCAACATACAGTTCTTCTGGAAGGGAACCAGTAACTCAGATGGAATGGGACCGGTATTCAACTTGATGTTTTTCTGCACCCGATAGGTAATATCAACAATAAGAAGTGAAAACATGCCTCCTCCAAGTGCCACGCAGAACTTTAGAACCTTTACTAAGTAGGTACATTATCAACAATTTCAGGAAATGTTTGTCTTAATTCATTTGTGATCAAGATTTAAGACTAAAATTATACCAGATTACTGGAATGTAAATTGGTGCAGCCACTATGGGAAACAGTATGGAGGTTCCTCAAAAAACTAAAAAAAGAACTACCATATGATTCAGGGATCCCACACCTGGGCATATACCCAGAAAAAACTATAATTCGAAACGATACATGCGCCCCTATGTTCACAGCAGCACTATTCACAATAGCCAATACATGGAAGCAACCTAAATGTCCATCGACAGAGGAATGGATAAAGAAAATGTGATACATATATACAATGGAATATTACTCAGCCATAAAAAAGAATGAAATAATGTCATTTGCAGCAACATGGATGGACCTAGAGATGATCATACTAAGTGAAGCAAGTCAGACAAAGAAAGACAAATATCATATGATATCACTTCTATGTGGAACGTAAAATATGACACAAATGAACTTATCTACAAAACAGACTCACAGACATAGAGAACAGACTTGTGGTTGCCAAGGGGGAGGGGAGTGGGGTAGGGAAGGACTGGGAGTTGGGATTAGCAGATGCAAACTACTATATATAGGATGGATAGACAACAAGGTCCTACTGTATAGCACAGGGAACTATATTCAATATCCTGTGATAAACCCCAATGAAAAAGAATATGAAAAAAAAATATATATATACATATATATAAAATGAGTGACTTTGCTGTACAGCAGAAATTAACACATTGTAAACTGTAAATCAACTATACTTCAATAAGACTAAAAAATAAATAAAATTATACCAGATTACCATAAGGCACCCTCAGCTGTTCTATGTGACACAAAAGAAAATAATCTTAAAAATAACTTCACTGGGGCTTCCCTGGTGGCGCAGTGGTTAAGAATCCACCTGCCAATGCAGGGGACACGGGTTCGAGCCCCGGTCCAGGAAGATCCCACATGCCGCAGAGCAACTAAGCCTGTGCGCCACAACTACTCTAGCCTGCGCCCTAGAGCCCACGAGCCACAATTACTAAGCCCACATGCCACAACTACTGAAGCCTGTGCACCTAGAGCCCGTACTCTGCAACAACAGAAGCCACTGCAGTGAGAAGCCCGTGCACCGCAACAAAGAGTAGCCTCAGCTCACTGCAACTAGAGAAAGCCCATGTACAGCAATGAAGACCCAACACAGCCAAAAATTAAATAAATTTAAAAAAATAATTTCACTTTACAGAAATACAGATGAAACATTATATACACAAAATTGTTTTGGCATTTTCCTTTCAATCACTGATTTCCTTTCAATTCAATGTGTTAAAATACACACTGAGATATATTAGCACTACTGAATACACATAACGATCACGTGGGGAACTTGCCCACGGCATGCCCTAGACTAATAAAATACAAGTCCCTGGCAGATGTGACACAGGCACCAGTATTTTAAAACTTCTCAGGTAAGTCCCATGTACAGCCAGGTTAAGAAGCCCTGGGCTGGATCAATACCTCTCGAAATTTAAGGTGCACACAGGTCACCAGGGCAAGTGGATAAAATACTGATCCTAATTTCAGGGTGAAATCTGAGATTCTGTATCTTAACAAGCTCTAGGTGCTGCGTGGAATACACTCTGGGTCGCACGGGGCCAGATGACCCTAAATGGGGAGAGACATCCTCATTCTAGAATATGCAGCGGTATGTAGAATTGAGTTCTCAATTATTTTGGGGTCTTCATTCTTTATGACCAACCTACTTTAACAAAGTGTTCCATTTGCTTCCATTGAAAAAGAGGACTACCGTAAAACCACAACATGCAGTGTAAGAGGGCATAACGCAAACGTGGGGAGCCACGTGGTAGGCCACGCCCCGTGATCCCCCCTTCCTGCTGTTTATGCCCTTGTATTGTATAGCCCTCTCCCGGTCAGGTGTGGGCTTCACCAAGCGAGTCCACTCTAACTCGGTGACGCATGTGGCAAAGGTGACGGGAGCTCCCTGCTGTGACGAGGCTACAAACACTGTGACTTCCCTCTTGCTAGTAGATGCTCTGTGCTCTGTTCTAGGACTGTAGGCTGACAAAGCAAGCTGCCATGCAGGAGAAGCTCACGGGGCTTAGCCAACATCCAGCTGAGAACGGAAGCTTGCAACCCAACAACCTGGGAGGGATTGAAGCCTGCCAACAACCAGGAAACTGGCTCCACTAACGAGGCAGAAACCAAAGTGTGCGGGGCACACCGCCCGTCATCTGGAAATGAACGTACTATGTCTGTGTACCAAAAGGGAATGCCCTTCAATACCATTAACGGGTTCGACTCTATTTTATTTCTCAAAACTGCTACAAGATATAAAGTTGCTTCTGTTCTTTTTCAACTGCTACTGTGGCATCTGAAATTATAGGGTGAAGAAAATTTTCTGTTAATTAAGACAGAAATTTTAAAAACATTGATGCTGTAATTATTCATTTAAATGCCTACTGTATACATGTTTTTTGAGTTTTAACTACCTGACCCCCACCCCAACTGCGATCCCTCTTTTATTTTTCCTTTATTCACAGTACTCTCCCGACTCCTAACTGTAGCTGGGTTGATACCCAACCTGTGACTATAAAGGACGCACACCCACTTAGTCACCAAGATGGTGGTAACTGAATGGAAGCTTCCATCTGGATTCATTACTTAATCTTTAGCCAACAGGTGCTTTTCTCCATAAATTTTCTTTCCCACTCACAAGAAACTCAAACCGCATGGTGATATCAAAAAACTGTTGTGTGCCCAGCTCTTCTCAGATGATCTGCTGCCATGTTTTCAGCTTTGCCTATGTTCTTGCTTCATCTGAGAAGTATTGGGATTTAACTCCCTTGTAAAAGGTAAGGAAATAAAATGGATTAAAAAAAAAAAAGAGTATAAACCATGCGTTGCATATGTCAGAGTCCTCCAGGGGAGCTGTAAGCCCAGGTGCACATTCAGGAATGGATAGGAGAACCAACATATACTCAATTTATTCTCAGCTTAATTTTATAATCTGAGGTGTAAATTATATAACATTCAGGTTATAAAGTATCTTTCAAAGGTTGTATTTTAAACGTTGTTTATTTAGAGATACTGTTCTCTCTCTTACAATGTATGCCAGTAATTCTGAGCACTCTGCACATCTTTTATGAGACATCTGTCATATCCAATGGTTCACTCTTGAGCGATGCTTTGAAATGTTTAGGACCAAACTGAGAGATCACACACAAACATATGTCAGGAATCTTTAACTGTTGAGAGTCCAAGTGATTTTGAAACCATGAATATTGTGTAATATTATCCATTGTAACTGAGCGATATACGAGGGAGAGGCATCATGCCCAAGAATTTCTTAGCTCATATGCTCTTCTATCCACACAGATGCCTGTTTGGTTGTGCCTGTCTTCCGTGTACCTGAATCTCCCCATTTACCTCTCAGGTGCTGTCATCTGTTAAGGACACAGGCAAAACCTGGGTTCTGTCCAGTCTCCTCTGGTGCTGATTATGAGGATGGCGGCCAAACCTTTCAACGCCTCTTTGGTTTACAAAGGCTGCTTGTTTTCCTTGCTATGAGGTCACATAAGAGCTCCTCTCAGCCACAGTAAAAACATTATGGGGGTCTCATCTCTACCAAGAAACGTTTCATGTCATTTAAAAAATATATATAATTGTCCCTGGAATTAGAGAATTCTGCATGGGACTCTGCTGTTCTATGGAGCATGAAAGAGATTTAATTTTTCTCTGGGGTAAAATCATTTCTCAAGCGATACTTGACTGTTAACTTGCCATTCCAGGCTAGTTGTTCCATCGGCTGGAATTTCCCCTCTTCATTCTCACTTCCCTGTTCCTTCTGCCGACCACAGGCATCTAATAAGCACAGATCCCAGGGCATTCCCAAGCTTCTGAGCCAGCTCTTATGTGGGCGTGAAAATATGCTTCTTGGGTTCATAACTCATCTGTGCTTTGGTTCTGGAAAATGAAGCCAGCTACTAGCTGGCGGCTGCATTTGAGGTTTCAAAGTTTACTTTGAGAAAATGTAGGCAAATAAGCCTACACACATCTTTCTCTTTCCCACAAGGAGAAAGCTGACTGTGTTCCAAAGTGATTTTCCCTTGGGCTAAGAACAAAATGTGGAACACAGCATGGAGATTACTTCAACTTTAATGTTGGAATTTTGTTCCAAACCCACACTCATGACAGCTAAGAAATACCGTACCGTAGTATGTTTACAATATCTAACAAATGTCACTTTGATGCCATCATCTATGAATTACTCAGAGATTACAGAGAATGTATCTACAGTTAAATAATTTGCTTCTTTACTCATTCAATTAAATAGCTAATGCCTAAAACAAGATTTCAGACAAGTAGAAGCAATGTGATTTAAATTTGAAATGTGATATAATTCTGTTAATAGCACCACACTTTCATCTTAAAGAGGGCAGACCACAGTACTACATCATATTTTAAAAATACTTAACTCCACTGTATAGATCTGTGAAATTTGTTTTCCCGTGAAGAAAAACTCACGCTTCTCAAAGGTATCTTTCATGTTACTATGACTTCTTTTAGTCTATCAGTCTTTGCACAGATGTAGTTTCCAGTAAACTAAGTTTAAAGGCATAAATGGTTCTGTAGTTATGTATGGGTCTATTATTAATATCCAGCTGGAATTTTATAACACTTTGAACTGATCTGAATCAAGCTGGTTGGATAGTTGCATCACTGTTGAAATTATGATAGCCAGTTGTCAGGGAAACTATAGCTTGCTATGGTATTTCATAGCAATATCTGAGCCCCAGAATGAACACGTTGAGAATAAACAGAACCATGTTGATCAGAAGAAAAACTATAAGAGATCCGACATAAATGTGTGGCAAAGAAAAACCAAAGATTGTATGAGAGTTTTTAAACTCCAAGAAAATCTAAACATAAAATCTAAATGATAAAGATTTTAAAAATACACATGGCAGAGCATGTAAAGAGAGAGACAGAGAACAAAAGAAAACTCTAAAGAAGGAATATGTGCTTTCTGATTTGCCTCAAGGTCAATGGGAAGGCCCCTCGGCTGTCCTGTCAGACAGCTGTCTTTACAGAACTGACTCCAAAATCATACCATGACTTGCCATCACAATGTGGTATTATATTATGAAAGTAAAAAAAAAAGTCTCAAGGAAGGAACAAGTCCCATTAGAAATTCTATTTCCATTCAATATCAATTCCATTTTTGACTCTCCAATCCTTTTGCTTTTCTAAATATGGAGCCAAGTTGATATCCCATCCTAGTATTTACTTCCCCAATTTATCTTAATGTGAGCAGCCAGCGATTAAAAGACAAAGATCATTCTATCCAGTGGAATGCAAGGATTCCACAGCACAGTCTGCACAGACACAGACGGATGGAGGTAAACAGTCTATGGATTTTAATCCACCTCTAGGAGACAGAAGACGATTATAGCCACACGCACCAAAAAAAGTCAGAATTCTACACGTGCGACGGTTATAAACTTCAAATGACTGTTTTTCTGTTTTGTTTTTTTAAATCTTGTAGCCGTAAAACAAGCACTGTAATTCTCAGGTTGTAGATTGGGCCAGTTTTTAAATCTACATGTATAATTCTCTATTTTTATCACACTACTGCAACCCAATTCATCCACCCATGGCTGATACCCAGGCTGGTCTGAGGTATCTGTTGGCACGAGCTGCGTGGTGACAGATTTCTTCATTTCTGAATATCTTCCCAGCCCGACAAGCTCGATTCTGCACCAACTCACAGCATATGTGCGTATCCTACACTGTTCAAAGATGGGGCCATCTGAAGGCACTACTTTCGCCTGAGGGCAGTTCTTTTACCTTCACACCTATGCATGTGCTTTGCCTCTGTTTCTTGAGTGAACATGTAAAAGGCAACTGACTACACAGACGGTGAGCAGGAGAAAGTGGCAGAGGCATCAGGCTGCCCCTGAACTGGAGCAATTCCCTAACAGACACCAGGCAGGCAAAGCTCGAAGACGCCACCACCCCAGGATACCCTGCCCTGACCCCCAGAACCGTGAACGCAGGACTTCACTCCCTGTACAAGGCAAAGGCGCCGTGGGAAATGCAAATAAGGGTACCAATCGCTTGATTTCGAGTCAATTAAAATCCCTTTCTCTTTTTGATATTGAGCTGCATGAGCTGCTTGTATGTTTTGGAGATTAATCCTTTGTCAGCTGATTCGTTTGCAAATATTTTCTCCCATTCTGAGGGTTGTCTCTTCATCTTGTTTATGGTTTCCTTTGCTGTGCAAAAGCTTTTAAGTTTCATTAGGGCCTGTATGCCTATTTTTGTTTTTACTTCCATTTCTCTAGGAGGTGGGTCAAAAAGGATCTTGCTGTGATTGATGTCAGAGAGTGTTCTGCCTATGTTTTTCTCTAAGAGTTTGATGGTGTCTGGCCTTACCATTTAGGTCTTTAATCCATTTTGAGTTTATTTCTGTGTATGGTGTTAGGGAGTGTTTTAATTTCATTCTTTTACATGTAGCTGTCCAGTTTTCCCAGCACCACTTATTGAAGAGGCTGTCTTTTCTCCACTGTGTATTCTTGCCTCCTTTATCAAAGATAAGGTGACCATATGTGCGTGGGTTTACCTCTGGGCTTTCTGTCCTGTTCCATTGATCTATGTTTCTGTTTTTGTGCCAGTACCATACTGTGTTGATGACTGTAGCTTTGTAGTAGAGTCTGAAGTCAGGGAGCCTGATTCCTGCAGCTCTGTTTTTCTTTCTCAATATTGCTTTGGCTATTCGGGGTCTTTTGTGTTTCCATACAAATTGTGGAATTTTTTGTTCTAGTTCTGTGAAAGATGCCAGTAGTAGTTTGATAGGGATTGCATTGATTCTGTAGATTGCTTTGGGTAGTAGAGTCATTTTCACAATGTTGATTCTTCTAATCCAGGAACATGGTATATCTCTCCGTCTGTTTGTATCATCTTTAATTTCTTTCATCAGTGTCTTGTAACAACAAACAACCCAATCCAAAAATGGGCAGAAGACCTAAACAGACATTTCTCCAAAGAAGATATACAGATTGCCAACAAACACATGAAAGAATGCTCAACATCATTAATCATTAGAGAAATGCAAATGAAAACCACAATGAGGTATCATCTCACACTGGTCAGAATGGCAATCATCAAAAAATCTAGAAACAATAAGTGCTGGAGAGGTTGTGGAGAAAAGGGAGCACTCTTGCACTGCTGGTGGGAATGTAAATTGATACAGCCACTATGGAGAACAGTATGGAGGTTCCTTAAAAAACTAAAAATAGAATTACCATATGATCCAGCAATCCTACTACTGGGCATATACCCTGAGAAAACCAATATTCGAAAAGAGTCATGTACCAAAATGTTCACTGCAGCTCTCTTTCCAATAGCCAGGACATGGAAGCAACCTAAGTGTCCATCGACAGATGAATGGATAAAGAAGATGTGGCACATATATATACAATGGAATATTACTCAGCCATAAAAAGGAACGAAACTGATTTATTTGTAGTGAGGTGGATGGACCTAGAGACTGTCATACAGAGTGAAGTAAGGCGGAAAAACAAATACCGTATGCTAATACATATATATGGAATCTAAAAAAAAAAAAAAACCCAAAATGGTCAGAAGAACCTAGGGGCAAGACGGGAATAAAGATGCAGACCTACTAGAGAATGGACTTGAGGATATGGGGAGGGGGAAGGGTAAGCTGGGACAAAATGAGAGAGTGGCATGGACATATATACACTACCAAATGTAAAACAGATAGCTAGTGGGAAGCAGCTGCATAGCACAGGGAGATCAACTCATGCTTTGTGACCACCTAGAGGGGTGGGATAAGGAGGGTGGGAGGGAGGGAGATGCAAGAGGGAAGAGATATGGGGACATATGTATATGTGTAACTGATTCATTTTGTTATAAAGCAGAAACTAACACACAATGGTAAAGCAATTATACTCTAATAAAGATGTTAAAAAAATAAAATAAAATCCCCTTCTTTTAGTGGGTCTAATCCTGTCACCCAAGTCCTTCACAAGCAGAGCTTTTTCTCTGGCTGTTAGCAGAAGGGTAAGTCAGAGACATTCCAGGCCTAAGAAGGAGTCAATGTATTGTTGCTAGCTTGGAAAACAGAGGGCCACATGCAGGGACAGGTGGGAGGTGTCTAGCAACAGAATGTGGCCGCCACCCAAAGTCCAGTAATAAAGCAAAAACCTACATGCTACAACGGCAAGGGGCCGGGTTCTTCTCCATGGGAATGGCCTTGGACACAGAGCCTTCTCCAGAGCCCGGAGCCAGAAGCCTACCCTGCAGGGCACCATGTGACTTTGGCCTCGTAAGACCCTAAGCAGAGAATCCAGCAATGTCTTGCTGCGTTTTTGACATGCAGAACTGTGAGGTAATAAACAGATGTTAAGTTCCCACATCTATGGTCAGCAGTAGAAAACGAATACCAATGTCTTCCATTACAACTTAGGATCTGCTAGGTATAAAATAAGCTACAAGCATGCAATGTAAAACACAAGGAATGTAATCAATATTGAATAACTTTGTATGGAGAATAATGTATCGAAATATTGCATTAGTTTGTTGTACCCTTGAAACTAATATGATACTGTAAAGTCAACTGTACTTCAGTGAGAACAAAACAAAACAAAATAAACCTCCAAAAAACCTTAGGATCTGCTATTTCGAGATGAACATGAGCAATAAATGTCTATTTGGAGATTAATCCTCTCTCCTTTCTTACAGTGAACAAATCACACTGCTTCTACCATGTACACATTTCTTAAATCCATCCCTTTCTTGATTCTCAGCCTGGCAACTTTCAGCTAAACTTCTCTTCTTCTCTTCTCAACTCCAGCCTCTGCTCTGAGCTCCCTGTAATAATCCACTGCTAGATTCATCATCCAGAAACATGGCTGTGACCATGCTATGCTGGTAATTAAAAAAAAATGGAATCATCATTACCTCCTTTACTAAGTAGGAAACCATCTTGTTGGAACTCAAGCTCTCCAAGACCTGATTCCACTCTTCCTTTCTGGCACTATTTCCCTTCTAGTGACATCAAAGTGTTGGCTCCAGTCAAACCTATGCCTTTGCTGTTTTTGCAGCATGTTCTAACTTGTGCCTTTGCACAGGTGGGTCACTGGTATACCTGCCAAGATGCTGCCCATTCTTTACAGCTTAGCTCAGATATCACCTGCCATGTGAGGCTCTCGTGCATGGTAGGAGTGTCTCTTCTACTGTGGGCTTCCATGGCCCAGGGATGTAGCCCTGGGCAGTCTATGCCTCATGATCTAGCATGTCTTGTAGCCCTGACAAGCTCACAGAAGGCAAAATCTATACTAGATTCATCACTGTATTCCTTCAAGCACTTGGTTCAATGCCCTACATTATGAAGATTCCCCAAGAGGATGAGTTTGTGCAAGCTGTAAAGAATACCTAAGGATGTGGGAGTCTCCTCAAGATACACAGGCAGTACGCACTTAAGTTCAAAAAATGCCAGAGTACTGAACATCCTGCACGAGATGATCTGTGTTTCTGTTGTTGTGGTTGTGTTGGTTCACTTTCGGAAGAAAGGAAAAAGAGGAAAAAAGGAAGGGAGATTGGATTCAAGTGGTGGAAAAATACCAATTGCTAAGAGTGGCTACTTCCTGTGACCAGATGAAATGAAATATAAAATATCTTATTTTTATACTGTGCATATTTCACAAATTATTTCTTTATTGTTATTTCACATATTACGGCTACTTGTATTAGCAATTCCCAGGCTGATGTAATGAGCCCTAGGTCAAAATGCCCAGCTGATGTTTCCTCTGCTATTTTCTCAAACTTCCAACAATGAGTGGTTCATTGCCACAGGCATCCTTTGCTCTTTAATTTCCAGTCTAATTTAAGCAAACAGTAGGGGTCAGACGGAAAGCGTATTTGATGAAAGTACGATACATATAAAATCCAAAGTCTAAATAAGAGTCCTTACTTGGGAGACACTTTCTTTGCTTTTATTTGGAAAGCGAAGGTACAGTCTACAGTTCTGCAGCCCTGAATGCATTAGGCAGGATCCAACCTTCCATTTCCATCATTTCAGAAAACAGTGAAAACAAAACTATTGCTATTTAAAATAAAACTGGTGAAAAAGTAGGTGTTTGAGATGTGCTTTCCTATTTAAAAGTCAAACTATTTTCTTAAAGTCCATACAAAAATATTTTTATGCTCTCTCCTTTCAGACATAAGGCTGTATTTTTATTTGTGAAACTTAATTCCAATAAAATTGTGTCAAGTTTTAAGTGATTAATGTAAATGTCACATAAAATGGAACTATTTCATAGGAATGGGCTGTCATTTGTAATGAAATGTTTTTGTTTGTGAATCAAATTTCAAAAATGGCATATGTTATTTGTGTCTTAAATGTTTTCCCTGTATTAGAGGGGGAGAATATAGAATATTCATGTAGAAGGAACACTACAGACCATTTATCCAATCTCTTCATTTTACAAGAGAAGAAAAAGAGTCAGTGAAATGAGGGGTTATTGGGCAAATTATGTTCTCTGTGTCTTAGTTGTGAATCACCAAATTGCACTGCATATACATGAAATGTGTTGATGGAAACATAAGTTCCTGTAAATTAAATTATTTAAACATAAACTCTCAGTATCTTCTGGTTCAACATTGTGGATGGAGAGCAATCATAGGTCTTCCCTCACTCCCAGATGCCCATTTAAAAAGAAAAAAAAAAACCAGGAAGCAATCTATAATTGGAAAGAAAAATGGAAGAAGTTTAACACTGAACAACAACAGATTCCAATAGGTTTTTGGAAGGACCCTTAATGTCAGAAAGCAAGCAGTGCACCAGACATGTGCTTCATTCTCCAATGTCAATCAGACTCAGAGAACAAGAAGAGGCTAGTGCGCAGGGAAAAGGAGCTGCGTGATACTGCTGCCTAGAAGAGAAAGTTCACAGTTTCTCCACCTGCCTTCCACGTGCCGGCACAAAAACAAACACACAAACAAACCAAAGGACTCCTCTCTTCATAATTGGAAAGACTACCTGGAGAAAGTGAGTAACTAGGGTGAGTTTTGATATCCCAGAGAAAATGATATCCTTATCCTATCATTCAGGGGCTCTGGGACATTGAATCCAACCCTCAAAAGCTCAACCCAGCAAAACCTGATAGCTCACAAACCCTGCTCATCTATACAGAGCACCTGGAGAGCTCTCACTTCACCTGGAGAAAACTGATGAAAACAAAACATCACGAAACCACGGTGAAAGAAACTCACACCAGCCACCCAGTATAATCAGCCTCGTTTTCTGAAAACCACAAGTCAATAGTGAAAAAGAAGAAAAATGGTATATATGAACCTGTTTGCAAGGCAGAAATACGGACACAGACATAAAGAACAAACATATGGACACCAAGGGGGGAAAGGAGGGGGTGGGACGAATTGGGAGATTGGGACTGACACATATACACTAATATGTATAAAATAGATAACTAATGAGAACCTGCTGTATAGCACAGGGAACTCCACTTCACTTTGCTGTACACTAGAAACTAATGCAACATTGTAAAACAACTATACCTCAATGAAAAAATGTAAAAAGTTAAAAAAGGAAATGACTTGGGCACACTAAGGTCAAAAACAGGTATGACTTACGGAATTAGAAAATTTCATCTACCAACAAACTGACGACTGCCTAGCATATGGCATGGAATAATGTCTATAACAGGCTGCCTAACAGACAAATGTCTATTACTAGGAAGTTGTCAAAAAGAAAAAAAAATCAGGCAGAAGGTAACGTAAAAGATTATGTAAATTTAACATAAACACTGATCTCAGAGAAAATAGACGTGATTCAGGGAACAGAACGTAAAACACACTGACTTAACCCTCAGCAACATTCCAGTCGTTTTGCATCCATGAGCAAAGATTAGATTTAAATGAAAAAGAAATAATGAAGATGCCAGAAAGAATACTTGAAAAATAAAAATAGAAGGATGGAAATAATTCATTGGAATGATGGATGACAAAGTAAGGAAACTCCTAGAATGTAAAACTAAAAGATAAATGTATACTATTTGACATATAAGCGAGTTACTCGCTCCATCAAGAGCTTGTATTGTACTGGTAGGATTTTTAGAAAGAAAACCGAAGGGAGTACATTATTTTAAAAGATATAAAATTTGCAACGGGGTTTTAGGTCAAAGGTAAGAGGAATGAAAGAGAAGTCATGTCCTTGTGAAATCTCAGAACCTCAAGAATTAAATCATCTCCCAAAGTGGTGGGACATACAGTCAGTGTAGATTATCTACAAAGTCAGGCTATGGCCTGATGAATGCTTTCTCGTTTTCACCTTTTAGAATCAACTCACAGAAAAAGCACAAAAGATCAAACTGTACTTCCAGAACAAAATCTAGGTGTCATAAACACTTGACAATGGATAATTAAATATATATATTTTATAAAATATTTTATCTAATTTTATTACTTTACAATTATTATATAAAATAATATACAATTATTTTGGAATTATATAAAAATACATATATCCATCTCCAAGAGGTACAAGGTCAGATAAGAACTGGAGGAAAACTAGGCGTGTCAGAATTCTCACCTTATTTAATGGAGAACCAACAGAAAGTGTCAAATGGAAAAATACATTTTTCAAGCTCAAAAGTTAATCAGTAAAAACAATCATAGGTGTCAGATAGACACTGATTAATAACTGCCTAGAGAATATTGCAGTAGACAGAATAATTCCCTCCTCCAATCACGTCCATGCTCCAGAAACCTATGAATATGTCACCTTACAGGGCAAAAGGGACTTGGCATATGGGATGAAATTTAGGATCTTGAGACAGAAAATTGTCCTAGATTATCTGGGTGGGCCCAATGGAATCACCAGCGCCCTTGTGAGATGGATGCAGGACAGTCAACGGTGGAAAAATGACGTGAGGAAAGAAGCAAAGATTAAGTGATGTGCTCGAAGACAGAGGAAGGGGCCGTGAGGTTAGGAACGCAAATGTCCTCTAGAAACTGGAAAAGGCAAAGGAATGGCTTCTTCTCTGGAGCCTCTGGAAGGAATGAAGCCCCAACCAACACCTGGATTTTAACCCAGGGAGACCCATTTAAAACTTCTGACCTCCCGACCTGTAAGATAATACGTGTGTGTTGTTTTAAGCCACTAAGTGTGTATTTGTGATAGCAGCAAGAGGAAACCAATGCAAGTATGTGCATGAATTAATACATGGCTGAATAAATGAATGGATGAATAAATTTATAGAGCTGGTTGTACAGAGCGTGTCCAGAAACAGGGACTAGTACCAGCTAGGTCCCTGGGTTGCTGTGACTATTTTTTATATATCTATCACGTCTGGACACACTGCTAATGTTCAGTTGATAGCTTGCTTCTTGCTCTCTCCTACGTGTTTACTTTATCACCACTGCACACACTCATTTAAACTAGGGGAAGGCAACAGAGAGAAGATGCCCGTCTCGCTATTTGTTTTGAAACATCTCATTAAACTGTTTCTGACTTGAGTATGCATACATTCCTGGCTTGTTACGAAGCAGTAGGATGGTTTCTTAACGTTTCCCAAATTTCCCATCATCACAGCCGCAAACCACGTACCAGCCACTTGAAAAGAAACAAGAACCAGCCAGCTGACATCCGTAGCTGAAAGTGACACCAATCCTTTTGGGAGTCTGTAACCACCTTCTAGTAATTTAACGTGGGGGTGCCTGAAACATCATTTTTTCAGACCACGACTATGGGTCGCTTCTCAGGGAAAATGCTCATTTACAATGCACTGTGTGCATTCTGATATTAAGCTGTAATGTGCAAAGATGTTTCTAAAATATGTCGGAAAATAACTGTATATTTCACGCCAGGTCTTGCTAATCTAATAGAAGTGAAATAGAAAAAGACACAAGTATGGAACTGGTTCTATTTATAACTCCAGGCAGGAGTTTCAGCTCAGGTTGCATATTCAAATCAACTCTAGGAGATTTTGGAAAGGAAAAGGCATCCTCCCACCCCTCTCACCACTAGATTAGAATCTCTGGGCATGGTACCCCACAAAGAGCATTTTTACAAATACCTCTCTAGTTGACCATAATGTGCAACCAGGCTAAAGAAAAAATGACTGCAAGCAACTAAGCTATCGAGACTCTACATTTGTGATTTATTGCCAATGAACATAAGGATTTTCTGGCCCTGTTTCATCACACCTATAACACTAGTATTGACTTACGCCTCATTCTTCCTCTCAGCTGAAAGCTGTCTCTAATGCATAATATCTTGCTTTAACATGTCACGTGCTCCATAAGTGCTGTCATAGATATTACTAAATCTGACTCTAAAATTACTCTTGAAACTGATTCATAATCATATAACGGACATACTGGGCCTCTTTACAAATTGTAAGATTGGACCTCCCTAAGAACAGTCAGGCTGAAATCAGGCACACAAATTAATGCTATTAAAACTGAATTGTGTCACAATGGTTTTAAAATGTTTCATTCTGTTTAAGAATTCATGAAACTGTTTGAATCCTTTTTTTTTTTTTTTGCGGTACGCGGGCCTCTCCCGTTGCGGCCTCTCCCGTTGCGGAGCACAGGCTCCGGACGCGCAGGCCCAGCGGCCATGGGTCACGGGCCCAGTCGCTCCGCGGCATGTGGGCTCTTCCCGGACCGGGGCACGAACCCGCGTCCCCTGCATCGGCAGGCGGACTCTCAACCACTGCGCCACCAGGGAAGCCTTGAATCCCTTTTTGAACTCACTTTCCAAATCAATTGGTCCTTATTTTGAATAGATACCATTGAAAAAGTATCATAAGTAAAGAAAGTAGACTTCAAAATATAGAACCTTGTAAAAAAATATAGTTCAATCTAATTTTTTCCCCCAATTTTAGTTCATATCTCTTCCAAAGATCTAATTATTTTCTGGATGTTGGAACCTTTTTCTCCATGGTAAAGTCACCTTAAATGCCGCATTGTGTGGGAGTTCCGGTGTGTGTTGCTTCTTTAATTGGGTGATTTCCCCACCTTTCTCTCTTCTTTCTCATCCCTGACACAATTCCGGATTATCCATATTTTCAAACACCTGATTAGCTCTTGATCCTAGTCTTACAGGCACAGTTTAATAAATTAAAGCGAGCACACTACATCCCCTGAGAAGATCAAAGGAGTCGCTTGTGAGTATCTACTTTCTCCCCTCCATCCTTCACACTGGAAAGGATTAGTAAAAAAAAAAAAAAAAAAAAGTTACTCTGTAGCACTTACCTAAACATTTTTAAGTGAGCGACAGATTGAATGGTAAGGTGTCCTGTTCGCATAATCTTATGTAAGGATCTCCAGAGTTGATTCTTCTAAAGTTTACCAGCCAGTCTTAATGCCATTACTCTTAGATGTCTAAGGTCTCGGTTATGCACTGTCCAAGGATAGACTGATGAGTGTTGAGAACGTAAGGTTTAGTAACATTGTCCATACTATTCTAGTTATAAATATTCCTCTGCAATTTCTGTGGCATTCTCTTTCTCTGCACTTAGTTTCCCCTTTGCGTTGAACTCTTTTAAGAGATCACAGTAACATGTATCCACCCAAAAGGGATTGTCAGAAAGGGAAAATGACCATTTTCATCAGCATCCTGAGGCAGAACGTTTTCTTTTCTCTTTGAAAGTTAAAATCATCAACACCTGTGAACTTTTACACATTTAGGTAGAAGGGGAAGACGGGTAATAGTCGTTTGATTGCTGACCCAATCTTCTGCTTTAACTTACTACAAAGTACTAAAGTCTCTGTATCTTTTTTTTAAACAAAATGACTCCATGAAAAGGGCACATTGCATTAAATATATTAAAACACAAAATATTCTCAGCGGACCAGGAAAAGGATTACAAGTTACGCTCAGCTATTTTAAGCGTAAAATCAGCAACTAGTTACGTATTATACTGGGTATACTAATGTCCAGTTAAATGTATAAATATATTTTGCCTTCTATTCCCACAAAAAATATATCGGGTAACAACAGCAATGGAAAATAATTACAATGCTTGCCGTTCTATTTATGAGACACTGACTGAACTAGCAGTTAATGTGAAGGCCATTTTTCTACTACTCTAGGAAATACACAGAACTATGACCACACAATGTCATAAATGAGTCCTTTCCTTAAAACGTACACATATATAAAAGATCGGAGAGAACTATGTCTAAGTATTAACAGACTGTAAAGGTGGAGAGGGCATACGGGTGGTTTTCCGTGGATGAAGAGACAGAGCACAGAGGATTCTTGGCAGTGAAACTACCCTGAGTGATTCTATAATGATGGATACGTGTTATTATACATTTGTCCAAGCCTACTGAATGTACACCAAGAGTGAACCCTGGGCTTCCCTGGTGGCGCAGTGGTTGGGAATCTGCCTGCCAATGCAGGGGACACGGGTTCGAGCCCTGGTCTGGGAAGATCCCATATGCCGCGGAGCAACTAGGCCTGAGAGCCACAACTACTGAGCCTGCGCGTCTGGAGCCTGTGCTGCGCAGCAAGAGAGGCCGCGACAGTGAGAGGCCCACGCACCGCGATGAAGAGTGGCGCCCGCTCGCCGCAGCTAGAGAAAGCCCTCGCACAGAAACGAAGACCCAACACAGCAAGAATAAATAAATAAATAAATAAATAAAGTGAACCCTAATGTAAACGATGGACTCTGGGTGGTGATGCTGTGTCCATGCGGGTTCATCTTTGATAACAAATGTACCATTACGGTGAATGACGTTGATAAGGGGAGAAGCTATGCCCGTGTCAAGGCGGGAAATATATGGGACATCTCTGTACCTCCCTCAGTTTTGTTGTAAAACCTAAAACCGGCATTAAAACATAAAGTCTTGGGGCTTCCCTGGTGGCGCAATGGTTGAGAGTCCGCCTGCCGATGCAGGGGACACGGGTTCGTGCCCCGGTCCGGGAAGATCCCACATGCCACTTAGTGGCTGGGCCCGTGAGCCACGGCCGCTGAGCCTGCGCGTCCGGAGCCTGTGCTCCGCAACGGGAGAGGCCACGGCAGTGAGAGGCCCGCGTACCACAAAAAAAACAAAACACAAAGTCTTAAAAAAAAATCACCAGGCGGGATGGCTCCGAGCTCAAGCAGCATAGAGTCACATGCAGTACATCGGCCTAAAAAAAATCACCAGGCGGGATGGCTCTGAGCTCAAGCAGCATAGAGTCACATGCAGTACATCGGCCTCACCCACTGCTCTCATCACTGCCGAAACTGGCTCCTTCACAAAACTGAGCTATGGCTCTTGAAATGGCCATCACACACGGTCGATCTCAACATCTCAGAACGGGTACAGCATAATGTCTCCTCATCATTACATGGGCTCCAACTTCTTCCAATGCGGCCTGAGGACCCCCACGTATCTCTTCAGATTCTCTGGGGTTTTAAATGCTCACGGTTTTTTTTTTCCCCCGCCCCGGATTCCAAATGTTTTGGACCCAATATTTTACGCTTACTTCATATGATTAGAGAAATGATATGTCACCTGGGGATTCTAATGGGCCATTTAAGCCTGATGAACAGTCATTAAAATATTATCTAGTGTCTTAGTCAATGAATAGGATGGACATTCTCTTTATGCACTTTTTTTTTTCCTAACGTAATAACTACTTAATTAATTTGAGAAGGATAACATCAGAGAAAATTAGAGAAATCAAACTCAGAGCAAAGTTAATATATAATTTTAGGTTCAATACATAAGCCAGATATTTTAAAAAGGGATGTGCTCAGACTTCCCTGGTGGCGCAGTGGTTAAGAATCCACCTGTCAACGCAGGGGACACAGGTTCGAGCCCTGGTCCGGGAAGATCCCACATGCCACGGAGCAACTAAGCCTCTACGCCACAACTACTGAGCCTGCACTCTAGAGCCCACGAGCCACAACTACTGAGCCTGAGTGCCACAACTACTGAAGCCCGTGCGCCTAGGGCCCGTACTCCGCAACAAGAGAAGCCACCACAATGAGAAGCCCGGGCACCGCAACGAAGAGTAGCTCCCGCTCGCCGCAACTAGAGAAAGCCCATGGATAGCAACAAAAGACCCAACACAGCCAAAAATAAATAAATAAAAAAGATCCCACATGCCACAACGAAGACCCAATGCAGCCCAAAATAAGTAAATTAAAAAAAAAACCTGTATGTCATAAAAAGGGATGTACTCCAGGTGCACAGGAGGAGAAGAAAACACCACAACGCTTTCAGAAAGGAATATCACAAGAACCATGAAGAAAAGGTTAGACATCATTAATAAAACACTTGCCCTATTTTGCCACTGGACAACATATTTTATTTATAAAGTGTCCTAATAACATTCGTGTTTGATGTATGTGTCTACAGTAATTTTACCAATAAGAAACTAAACTTTGAAGGGCTATGTGAAATGAAGTCACACTGCTACAGGGATGAGGGGGGATTCACTGTGAGGCCTTTCCTTACCTATCCACTCTTGTGTCTTGTATCCAAATGTTTTACTCATGCTCTTGAAACTTAATCCCAGTAACCTCCCTCCTAAACCTTTATCAAAAAGAAACTGTTTTAACCAATCAAAAGTTGGGTGCAGGGCTTCCCTGGTGGCGCAGTGGTTGAGAGTCCGCCTGCTGATGCAGGGGACACGGGTTCGTGCCCCGGTCTGGGAGGATCCCACATGCCGCGGAGCGGCTGGGCCTGTGAGCCATGGCCGCTGAGCCTGTGCTCCACAACGGGAGAGGCCACAACAGTGAGAGGCCCGCGTACCGCAAAAAAAAAGAAAAAAGTTGGGTGTATCAAAATATTCATAACGGTAAAAATTGTGAAGTCCCAACAGAAGGGAAGAGTAAATAAGGTTTGGTATATTGATCAAAAGACAAGAATTAACTGATGATTTATAATTCTGAAATGCATTCAAGCATTGCAGAAAATGATGCTGATAAACTAGTAAATGCAAAAGCAGACTAAAACATTTTATGAAGACTGTATTTCTAATATGTGAAATACAACTCTAATGCAACATTGAAAACTCATTTAAAATGTGATTTTAGTATGTGAGAATTCTGTTTGGGGGGATCAAACCATTTTATTGAGGGGCTTTGGGCTTTTGACATTGAAAATATTAGTGTTAGTTGTATGTAATTTGAACTTTATGAAAATCTTCAAAGAATCCAATTTAGGTGTGATTAACAAAGCAGAGACCCATTAAACCTGGAGTCTTATAATAAAAAAAATAATAATACCATTAAGGTACCTTTTTGCCATTTAACAAACCCTAGAGAAAGTGTGAGGTGTCTTTTGCTATAAACAACCTTTGCATTTTGGAATCGTTGGTGTAACCTCTCTGAATATGCTTCATTACCTGAAAAAGGATAGGTTTGGAGGCGATCTCTTAATTTGCCTTTAGTGGTAATATTCCATGAATTTATAAATCCAAGGAATATAAAAGAAGCAAATTCACCAGCATGGTACTATGTGTAATAATAAGAGAACAGTTTTAGAATAACTGAGATAATCAAAAACACTGAACTTGGCCCATTTCAGCTAAGGATAAATTACATACCCCTGTATAGATGTGTAAGAAGGAAGATAATTTATTTTTCTATTGATGGATACTTGGACAGTCTCCAGTATGGGACTGGAAATCAAATACTCAAATGGAAAATCTACTTCATGCGTGTACCTGTTCCTTGACTTAACCCAAGCAAACGACGGCCAAAAAAGTGACGCATGACATGGACCATGGAGATGTAGTCATGCAGGATGAATTTCTTTAAATCCTCTTTGCTATCTTGAAACTTTTATTCTTTGCCTGTAGTTATACATTCAAACCCTTTAAAAAGGAGTGGTCCACAGCCAATGCCTCTGTGCTCAACATTAACTAAGTATGCAAATCAATTCCAGGATGTTCAAACCAAGCAGTTACACACGAGATACACTGAACTCATCTATATGCAGTTTCATTCTCTTCTGAATACTTTTTTATATTCTC
The DNA here is from genome assembly GCF_949774975.1 of Lagenorhynchus albirostris. Lineage (NCBI taxonomy): Eukaryota > Metazoa > Chordata > Mammalia > Artiodactyla > Delphinidae > Lagenorhynchus > Lagenorhynchus albirostris. The sequence continues at coordinate 126,760,623 of NC_083116.1, forward strand.
CCCATCTGTTACGAACACAACTTGTATAAAAAGCGACATCTCACACAATTCTATGTTTCTACGGATTGCGCTTGATCCTAAAGCTTCTTAGGAGTACAATTTTAGTGGCCACAAGTAACGCGCCCTTTTGAATCATTACCTACCTTCTTCTCGGTCTTGGATAAGAGTTAAGTCCTTTCCTCTTACCTCACTAGTTTACAAAGTGCCCAGTCTAGATGGCATCCATACCTCATAGGCTAATGTCAGGAGGTTCTAAAAAATGGTCAAAAACAACACTAATATACTGACCGGACTCCTGGACCTACGTGAAAGAATGAACTTGACACATTTTTCCAAGGAAGCCAAGAAGAAAACTGATATCGGAATTTTGGGTTTGTGGAGTGGCCTAGATGTAAATTTCCTTTTAAGTGATTGAATTTCATCTTGTCTGAAAAACTAAAATAACAGGAAATAACTAACACCAAGAAATGAATTTCAGAGGCGATAACAGCACAGTGCGATTTTTCAATGTCTCCAATTTTATTTGAAAACCAAATAGGTATTATATGTTCATACCATCAAACTAGACAAATAGGTCTGTGACAGCAGATATCCTTAATTCTAAACTTTTCCCTCAATTTGCCTTCTTAGGAATATCGACTCTATTACTTGCAGATGTTCCAACAAAGACCATCACTTTTGAAGATATAAAATGACGACTACAGTCCATGCCTGTCTTCAGTTCAATTATTTGGTATATTATCTCCATGTTATCTATCTGCAGGGTGCCATTATGAAAACTCGTATATTCACTCTTTTTTCAGCAAATATTACTTGAGTCTCTGAGCTAAAAAAAAGTGATTATTATGGTGGTGACAGCCACTCATGAAGTTGTTTTTGTGTGTTTGTTTGCTTTTAGTGGAAAATGACTGTAAAGATTTAATCTTCTTCCAGGTTTTCAGACAAGAACATGCTTGAGGCATATGTGTTTTAAGACTTCCAAATCTCTACATGACCACCCCTTAGAGCCTTCAAATGAACACCTTTATGTAAGAATTTAAGTCTACACCTCATTCTCTTTGTAACTGAAGGACATGGTGACTTTATCTTTGATAGAACTTTGAGTTTTCTTATTTTCACCCTTAGAGTCTTATTTTCTCGGTGTGGTTTTCAACTGACTAGCCTACAAAGGATTTATTCTCCAAGTTACTGATCACTTTATTGCTTGAATCTGAGAGGCCTCCTGAACTCTTCCAAATATCAGAAAAATGTCACTACTGGTGTTGGATTAATATTAAACCTTCTTATAGTCATTATGAATTTCAAATAACTTAAATGAATTTACATGAAGCTCGAGTAATTTACTGTCTGACATATTAGCGCCTGAACACTGGAAGGCAAGACACTCTTTCTCAAATGCCGATATTCACAATCTTAGTATCCTGGAACTGTTCATACACAGCTGGATGCACATGTAGCAGAAATGTAATAGTAAGTTTCCGAACAGTCGCAAATTTTAGTCTAGAAAATATTTAACTTCCCTTCCAATACTCACCTATTCTAAGGTTCTGTGAGTCTAAGGATGAGTGTTTTTGCTTGACTTGCATTCTGAATCCTCCTTGGGGAATAAAAGGTCTCACCTTTATTTCCAGGGATCCAATAAATACAGAGCTGAGATCTCAGGGATTGACCCAATATGCTGATGACCTGTCACTGAGACAGGACTATAATCCGGATAATTAATGTGTATCTATAAATTTCATTTAAAGGGTGGATAATCTTCCACTTTATTTTTCTTTTTTAGTGATGATCCTGCTTACACAGAAAATGCAGTTAATTTTGTTTTATAAAATGCAAAGAAGCCAGAGGCAAGCAGATGAAGCTTACCATCCCCTTTTGTTATTCTGTGCAATTCGTTCTTGAAATATTTCAATGTTTCAATAACAAAGTTATTTCTTATGCAGTGAATTTTTGCCAGTCAGGCACAGGAAGACGAGAACAGGGCAGTAGTCAGCACTCTGACCTCAGAAGACACAAGATAATCTGTGGTTCCTATACCCCAGAATTTTCTTCCAAAACTAACTAAAAGGGACGTTCAAAACTAACAGACTCTGGGACTTCCCTGGTGGCACAGTGGTTAAGAATCCGCCTACCAATGCAGGGGACCCGGGTTCGAGCCCTGGTCCGGGAAGATCCCACATGCCGCAGAGCAACTGAGCCCGTGCACCACAACTACCGAGCCTGCGAGCCACAACTACTGAGCCCATGTGGCACAACTACTGAAGCCCGCGTGCCTAGAGCCCGTGCTCCGCAACAAGAGAAGCCACCGCAATGAAGCCCACGCACTGCAATGAAGAGTAGCCCCTGCTCGATGCAACTAGAGAAAGCCTGTGTGCAGCAATGAATACCCAACACAGCCAAACATACATACATAAATAAAGAACTAACAGACTTTAAAAACCAAATTAAATATAAAGATTGGTCACAGACTTGAGTTTCCTCACCTATTCCCATCTCTATTTTTAGGTTCCTCAAATGGAGGTGAAATATACATTTCACAGATGGATGACATATACTTAAAACAGTCATAACATGTATTTAATAATAAGTGACTCTATAATATAGGTTTCCTTTTTACAAAATTCCACATGAATTTTTTTTTAATTGAAGTATAGTTGATTTACAAGGTTGTTAGTTTCTGGTGTACAGCAAAGTGATTCAGATATATATATGTATTTTTTTTCTTTTTCAGATTCTTTTCCATCATAGGTTATTACAAGGTATTGAATATAGTTCCCTGTACTATACAGTAGGACCCTGTTGTTTATCTATTTTATATATAGTACTGTGTATCTGTTAATCCCAACCTCCTGATTTATCCCTCCCCTCCTTTGCATACATTTGTTCTCTACATCCATGAGTCTGTTTCTGTTATGTATATAGCTTCACTTGTATATTTTAGATTCCACATATAAGTGATATCGTATGGTATTTGTCTTTCTCTGACTTACTTCACTTAGTATGATAATCTCACATAATGTTTCTAAACAAAGTTTACTCCTTCAGTCCACGAAGGTTGCTGAGTACCTACTAGGTGTTAAGTAATGGGGATACAAAAAAAAAAAGAAGAATGAGTGTGTCATACCTATAAACAGATCAATCAACAGAAAGATCTACTATCCACCCACCTATCTCTGTGTCCACCTGTATATCCACCTACTCACCTCCCTCCCTCCCTCCATATATATCAGGAAAGTCACCAAGGAACAGAGGGAAAGCACTTCTCTTTGCGGAGAGTCAGGTTAGGCTTCACCACACTAGTGAGAAGTAAGCTTGACAGGTTTACTTGGGTGCAGCCCCTCTTGATCTGAAGGCGTGTGAACTAAAGTGATGAGTCGTCTGCCTCTCAGACGTAAACATACAACCATGAGAGAGGCAGACGGGCGGGAGAACTGCCACAGACACATTAGGATGAACGCTCAAGTTTCATACAGACGTTTCAACTACATGAAACTTCTTAGGCACGACTGAGTGGCAATGGCCCTTCTCAGCACTCACATTTTGGTTTGGGTATACCACTGCCTATTTCAAGAAGACAGAGTTTCTTAGAGAAATGACTGCTTAAGATGAGACTAGAACATCTGGACAGATCACAGAAATAAAGATACCAAAGACTAGCAGGGTTCTGTCAAAAAGACGCAGTGGCCAAGTTGAAGGAACCTGCACTGGCCGCAGCTGAGCCAGTCTGAGCTTCAGTAAGGAGAGATTTGTAAATGAGTGAAGCCCAACAAATATATTTAGATCCGTGAATTTATGAATATATTTAAAAAATAAAACTAGTTGATCGCACTGTGAGTATGAGCGGTGGCCAATTTATTACCTTGAAAATCTAAATGTATATCTTGCTTTCTCCATGTAAGCAAGAGAATGTTAGCAGAGAGTTATACTTTTACTACCGTTAAATAAATGAATAAATAAAGTCATCAGATTAGGACATCACCATTTTGCAGGCCTCAATGAATTCATGGATATAGGCATTGAATACCAAATGCTGATAAGAGCAAAAAGATTAAAAGCCAGAAAACATGCATCTCCTGATGAAAGAATTTAACGCCAGCTATAGTCCTGCCCAATGGACCAAATGTGATTTCGATCGAGCCTCTGAATTCACCTGATAATCATCTGGAACCGCAGGGAAGACAACAACCTGTTTAACCACAGCTTAAATATACAGTAAGTAACACTCAGACTGTAGAAAACACTACAATTCAAACAACCCAGGTTCTTCAACAGATAAGCTGTAACAGGGGGGAAAAAGGGGGACAGAATAAGCAAGACTGCAATTTCAAGACACACAGACCAACCCCTAAGCAGCCCACTCCCTAATACCCACAGCGCTCCAACAAAGGGAAGGATTTACGAGCAGCATGTCATCTAGTCTGACATTCTCGTGCTGTCTGCAAAGCTCTGCTGGGTGCAGCTCCATGTGGCCTCTCCTCTCTTCCTCCTTTAAGGAAGGAGAGAGTTTAGTAAGACTGAACCTGTGAAATGATCCACAATTACCCTCAACTTTTAAGAGTGGCATTAGGATGGACGAAGAATTTGGCCCGGGAGGGAGTGGAGGAAGTTTTTCAAGAAGACAAGCTCCTTGGTGAAGATGATGTACTATCGAAGACATGAAAAGACCAATGGAGTCCATGGTGAGATGAGAGAATGGGAAAGGAATACAAACTCTAGTTCTTTCCTTTCCCTTCCTTTTCTGGCTATCAGGGACTTAGGGGAAAGGAAGACTAAAGAGAAATCAAGTCATTCAAGATCTTCTCAGCGAGTTGGGCCACCCAGAGAGCCCCACACAAAGTTTACCTTCCCTCCCTCGGAGAAGGAAAGCTGGGACCAGATACCAAGTCTCCCTCCCCTTTTCACTTTCTGCGAGGGGTTGTGGAAACTCAGGGGAAGCAGTGTGGCCAGAAGGAGAACCAAGCTGACTGTGTAATGAAAGGAAAGGCTCCAAGGGTTTCATTTGAATTCAGAGAACAATCAGATACCTGAGAGTAGCACCTTCCGGGGGGGAGAAGCCATCCCCTACAGAAAAGAGTCGAATTCTGCTGCGCAAACAATGGCACGTCCCACGTCCCAGAAAGGCAGAGACCAATCCTCCTTGAATCCAAGGGCTCAAGAAAACAGTACTTAAAACCCATTCCATAGTAAACACAAGGGGAAAGGTGTTGAGAAGCATTTGTTCATGTCCCATAAGTAAAAGTAAAATCTCTGGACACCGCTACCCACAACAAACATGATCACGATGGAACGGTCAACCGAGAATCTCTGAGAATGTAGGAGGCTGTAAAAATGCCAAGGGAACTGTTCTAAGAGACTGGAAAAAACTGTGATCATGTTTTGCAGTCACAATCAATGCACTGGTTGACCTGTTGTCTCTGGTAACTTTGGAAGACAGAAAATGTACCTAAGAAATTGTTGCACTGGGACAGAGAGCTTTATGCAAATTACTATAAGAGGCAGCTGGCCCTTACTAACTGTGTATGAGAAGGTACTGCTATAAAAAGGAATAGATGCAGAAACAGCAGGTTAACTTGGAGACAGAATTTAGAGAAAATAGAGATTCTGAGAACAGCAAAACTGGAAAACAAATATGTGTCTTAACACCACCTTGTTTAGTGAGAAAATGATTCCCCAAAAAGGTTAAAACCCTGGGGAAAAAAAATCCAGCAAACTACCAGAAAGCTGTAGCCTCAGGGTAAAGACCGAAGCAGGAGTGTAGCACTAAGACCCTGTATTAAGGCTTCGGAAATCTAGTAGAACCTGTTGGCTGGGCAAAATAGCTACTGAGAATGTGAGGGCATTGCTCTAGCACAGCCTTGCATACCCAAGGTAGTGACTGAGTCCAAGAGGAAAGTATATCTCAAAGAGAAGCGCTAATTCCATTCTAGCGCCAGCGTGGAATCCAATTCATAGGAGACCCTCCAAGATCTTGAGACAGTTGTACTGGCAAAAGTGTTACCAGTCCGGAATAGAACAGAACGACTTAGTTCAAAATGTAAACGTGAGCCTCGGATCCCCAGCTACGCATGCGCAGGAAGCAGAGAAACTGAGAAATCGGTTCAAAGGGTGTATTTTCCTGTTATTGAACAGCTAAGGAACACACAGAAAACAAAGAACATTCCAGATGGTGGAGCCCAAAGCACTGGAGAACAACAAACTAGGTAGCCACTTCTGGGAAGCTGACTTAATCTAGAAATATTTCCCACCCCTGGGTAGGGGCTCTTCAATAATTCACAGCCATGTAAACAGTGAGTTAGATTTGCATATGCTCCTGTGCACAGCTCTCCAATGTACGTATTTCAAGAAAAGGAAAAGAAGTTGTCACTTGTCGTTTTCAATGTCTCAGTGCTCTATGAATTTTTAAACATGTGTCTACTTCTTAAAGTATCAGTGATGTCATCTGGACGGTGATATTAGGAATCATTTTCTCTTTTCACTGTACTTCTGTATATTAAAAAATAAACTCATGTTATTGTTAAAAAGCATAACTAATGAAAGAGAAATTCTAGGATCTTCTGTTGAAACACTTCAGACAAATATTCAAAGTTCATGAAAAACAGCTGCCGTAACATTGCTTATTTTAGGGAAATAAATGAACCACTTTATTGCCCCAAAGTTGAAGACTGAATTTTTTTCAAAGTATACATAAAATATTCTTTAGCCATTAAAATGCTCTAGATGCATTTTATTATCAGCAGCTCATGTTTCTAAATATCATACTAAGTGGTTAAAAAAAAAGATGATCTGTTAGCGGATATAGTTACAATCCAGTTTTTGAATACATATATATGTTCAGTATTTGAATATATATATATATATGTTCCAATATTCTAGTATTCGAAAAAATATATATATATACACCTTTCCACGCAGGCAGTAGTATAAATGCACATACACTTCTAACTTAAATACGTATAAAAATAAATCAATTAGATAAAATGTCATAATATTAAAATATTCCACCAAGTTTAAAATATGTAATTAATTTTCAGTCCTGAACTCTGCCCATTGTTAGAAGCCAATATGAATGTTAAGTATTAAATTGATTATAAAAAGAAATAACTCACACATTAAATCTTCAGATGAAAACCTACCATCACTGTCAGTAAGGTGATGATTTCCAAATGTATGAACCCAACTCTCACTCCCCACGTGAGCCCTAGAACTGCCTTTCTAATGCTTCTGAGGCACCTCTACCAGGATATCCCATAAACACTATGTGAAAAAAATTTTATTATTGTTTTCTCCCAAACCTATCATTTGCATTCTCTAGCATTTACCTATTTCCCAAGACTATTCTCTTATAATCACCATGGACGGTTGTCATCATAGGCATTAATCAGTATTTATGGTGAGTAACATCTCTGGCCGGTACAATGAGAACAATATTTATCTCACGGGGTTGTGAAAGATATTTAAACGCAGTGCCACTAATATGCCCAGAAGAAGTCCTGCGACAAAGTAAGCACTAAATGAACAGTAGATACCATTTAAATTTTCATCATTATCATTCTCGTTATTCTTCATGTCATATTTACATACGTATGCTTCTTTTGTAACTGGCCACCTTATTTAACATGCTTGTGTTTTCTGTTATCATTATCATATAGTTCATTATCATTATCATAATGAATTCTTTTGGCTTTCCTATCTTCAAAAACTGTTAATTTTGATTTCCAAAATTTTAAACAACTGTATTGGCTAATATTTCCACACTGATGTTAATAATAAAAATGACATCAGGCACCCTTCTTTCTTACTGACTCTAGTGGAATGTTTCTTTCATCATCAAGACATAGTTAGGCATTTGGTTGAAGTTATTTTTATTACTTTCATGTCTATTTTACCTAGAACTTTTGTCTGAAATAGTGGTTGAATTTTATCAAATTTTTTTGGCACTTACTGAAGCACCAAAGTTATTTTTTTCATTTAACTTAATAATGTCAGGAATTACATTAATACATTTCCTAATACTGAATCATTCTGGTATTCCTAAAATAGATGTTATTTCATCATGAGGTATTACTTCTTAATATACTGCTGGTTTAAATGTTCACTTACAGAGTTTGCGTTAATATTTATATAACTGAGATGACACATTTTATGCATATAACTTTTTTACTTCGTGATCACTGTCAGATTTTAATATCAGAGTTAATCTACCTTCATAATATTTAATACAACTACTCCTTCTTTTTATATGGCCTTGGTCAGTTTTAGTACCATAGGGATTACTTGTTCCTTTAAAGTTCAATAGCATAGAAATTTCACTTTCCCTATATTATGGGGGAAAATTACCTGCGGAATAACCTCCATCTGTCACTGTGTGAGCAGAGAGTGGAGGGAGGCTTTGACAATTGTTTTCAGTTGGGACCATGACAACAGTCTGTTTACACTTTCCTAACATTTCACCTCATAAATATTCTACAGTTTTCCGTCTATATTCCAATTTTACATTCTTACTTATCCTTTATAGTTCTCTCTCCCTCCCTCTCCCTTTTCCTCACTTAGACTGGGGTACACAGGATTTCATCTACAGGTTCTGCAATGTGCACCATGCCTTAGGAAATTAGACTCTACTAGTAATTCTCAAGTTTGTTTCCAGACTATAAGACCAGCTCTAGGACAGCAAACGTAAATCGACAACCTACTAATCCCTGGCTTATCATAAATTGCACGGAGAAACTCACTGGAACCAACATGAAACAATCATCCAAGTGAATACGGTCATCTCGTCCTGGAATAAGACAATGAGAAGGAACCTCCCAAACCTAATGACACAAGACTCAAGAAAACAAAGAAATGAACAAACACTGGGCTCTGTGCAGAACCAAGGCTGCTGCAGCGGACACTGCTGGTGTGTTGTGTGGAGGGTGCTTTGAACCCTGACTCTGCCCTGGGAATTCCCCAGAACATGAATCTGTGGGAGGTACCCAGCTGCAGCCCAGCCAAGAGAGACCAAGTCACTTGTATCCACTGGCAACCACCCGCATCCCTCGCAGAGCCCTGGATCCCGAGGATGCCCAGCACTGTGACCACAAGCCACAGTGCCCCCTGGGTCCATCTGCTCCTCCCCTTTCCCCGTGCCCCCTGAGTCCATCTGCTCCTCCCCTTTCCCAGTGCCCCCTGGGTCCATCTGCTCCTCCCCTTTCCCAGTGCCCCCTGGGTCCATCTGCTCCTCCCCTTTCCCAGTGCCCCCTGGGTCCATCTGCTCCTCCCCTTTCCCAGTGCCCCCTGGGTCCATCTGCTCCTCCCTTTTCCCAGTGCCCCCTGGGTCCATCTGCTCCTCCCCTTTCCCAGTGCCCCCTGGGTCCATCTGCTCCTCCCCTTTCCCAGTGCCCCCTGGGTCCATCTGCTCCTCCCTTTTCCCAGTGCCCCCTGGGTCCATCTGCTCCTCCCCTTTCCCAGTGCCCCCTGGGTCCATCTGCTCCTCCCCTTTCCTCTGCACCCAAGTAAATAAGTATGGGCAAAGAGTTTGGATTTCTTAAAATACTTAGTTTGGTCAGCTCAGGCTGGAGAGCTGAACAAGCCAGATTGGTACAAGCTGATCCTACCGCTGCTGTAGTCAAGTCTTTCCACATCCTTGGAACCGGATCCAGGACTTACACTCTTGGTGAGGGGCACCCAGCATGGACCACGTGGAGCTGTACTGAGCCACCGCTAATGCTCTGACCACAGGGGAACTTGATCATCTCCAAGCTCTCAGAATGAGGCCAAGGGACTTCCCTGGTGGTGCAGTGGTTAAGAATCCACCTCCTAATGCAGGGGACACGAGTTCGAGCCCTGGTCCAGGAATATCCCACCAGGATGTGGATCCCAGTTAGACGCGGAGCAACTAAGCCCGTGTGTCACAACTACTCAGCCCGTGTGCCACAACTACTGAAGCCCGCACACCTAGAGCCTGTGCTCTGCAACAAGAGAAGCCACCACAAGGAGAAGCCCGCACTCTGCAACGAAGAGTAGCCCCCGCTCGCTGCACCTAGAAAAAGCCCGCGCACAGCAACGAAGACCCAACACAACCAAAAATAAAAATAAATAAATAAATTTATTTAAAGAAAAAAAAAAAAGAATTAGGCCAGAATACTTGGCACTTAAACCGACTTTAGTTCCAGAACAGGTGAACAGCAGGTAACTCTACAGAGTCATATGAATCTACCCCATAATCTCCTACAAACACTCTCCTACTTCCTGTTCTGGCCTTATGTGTTCTGTTCTCCACGTCCAGCACCTTCTCTCTTAAGAGGACCGGGGATCAATGGGAACAAGGAGAGTATCGTCAGATTTTAGTTGTGTACGTTGCACATTTGTTGAAAGAAACTGGCAGAGTATTCATTTATAAATTCTACCCTGTCTTCCTATTTTCTAAGTACTATTCTTGTTTTTAACTTTATTAATTGTTCCTTCCTCCTATTTTTAGGGCTATCTAGTCAAATTACTGTAACGTGTATTTTATCGAATTAGAAATTAAAACAATTCTAAGGACACTTTGGACTGGAATTTTCTCCTTCTAAGGACACTTTGGACTGGACGGTGCCGGTGACGTCTGCAGCTAGCTCACACAGATTTATTAAATGTTCAGGAATTCGGGGAGCCTGCTGTTCAATGCTGTCATTATTAAAAATTAACTTACATAAACTTTCAGTCAAAACTCTATTAAAACCACAGTAATAAATAAACAAATGCTGTAATTCTCTCATCATCTCCCTACTCGTTATCCCTGCTTTGGAGGTTACTGGCGTCTATGGTGGAAACACTACATATTGGCGGCTACTGTCCATCTCCTGCCATTTCTGTGTCCAGTGACCATGGTGGGAGCTTGAGATCGGCCATGGTGGGCGCATTTCCACCACAGAAACTGGCAAGTGCTACAAATCAGGACTTTATTGTTTTGTTGATTTCCTAAAGAAAATGCTGGAGAAAATAATAAGAGTGCAGATTAACCACAAAAAGAGTGTTGAGTCTTCAGCCATTACCCTGTGAGTAACAAACACAAAAAAATGGAGGACATATCTCCCAGTATTTGAAGTTTATTAAGTACCGAACTCAGCAAACAAATTGCTCAGCTGGGGGATGCACAAGTAAAGTTCTGATGTGTACTTTCCCTGTTATTTTTCTCTCACTCATTAATATAAATGAATACACAAACACCACTCGTGCTTGAAATACACCCAGAAAAGCAACTGTTAAAGTTACCAGCCCACCACTAACCATGCCCAGCTCGTTTTGATTTTTACTCTGCCCAGCAGCATTATTTTCTAAATAACTTGCAATTACATTTTAAATGTTCCCTTGTTTGAATGTCCTTAATCTCTAAATGCCCTCTTAAATAACTCACTACTTAAAGAGTGCTATTTTTAAAAGAATACACCCACTTAGGATTTTATTACACTTTTTTGTTATTAAGTTCTAATTTTATTGTTCCCTAGTCATAGAATGTGGTGTCTACTACTGCTCCCTTTATTGAGTGATTGCGGGGTGTCCTTGTGGCCAAATATAAAGCCAAATTTGGAAATGTTTTGTGGGTCCTGGAGGGGGAGGCATGGTCTGCCTAGCTCGGCTCACGGGTATTAAATATACAGACACACATGCTAAATTCTGCTAATTATTCTATTTGGGTCTTCTACCAAGTTTCCAAACTTTGTTTACATGAGCTCTGGAGGTCTCAGCCTCCCCTACTCCCTGTATTTCTAAAGGTTTTACCCATGATGATTAAGCACAGTCATAGTTTATTTATGCTTGCTGACACTTTTCCTAAATGTTTCGATCAATTTGTTTTAGGTGTGTCTCTGGTAGACAATTTATCACTTGGTTTTAATCTGTAATGAGTGCCTTTCTGTATGAATAAAGACCCTATTTGCACTTACTGTCAAAAGGCAGTTAAGATTCAATTGTGTCATTTTACATGGTGTGTTATGTACAGTGAGATGTCTGTGCCTTCCTGGCCGATTTTGGTTTCGTTAGTGATATGGGGAGCGTGAAGTGAGTTTTTAGCAGTGTAAATTTAGGACATTTCTTTAGCTGTCTTAAGAGGACCACAGAAGTATGCTATTTTCTCAACGGCAATAAGATGGTCTAATCATCTCTACCTGGTTGACACTTGACGGAAGGCTGTGTTTTCTCTCTCTCTATCTGACCTTCAGTTAGTCTCTGAACCAGATACATAGTGTGGACAGGCCAAATCTCACTAGTCTCACTGCGCTCCTTATGGAGTGAGGGTCCTTCCCCGCCTCACCGTGGGTGTCGCTCCCCTGTAAGACAGCCTTCCCATGGTGGTAGCATGAAAGTCAAGGGAATGTTGGCCATGTCAGTCTTTTTAGTGGAGCTGAGCTTTCCCTTCTCCACCAGAGCCCTCTGTTTTGCTACTGTCCCCAGAGGAGACAACTGTTGATGATTTTATGGATGCTAAAAAGTATCCGATCACCAATGTCATGCAAAAATAAAATGTCTTGTAAAGATGAAACCACCTGTGACACATTTCCGTGTTTTTATCTGTAGAACAACCTGTTTCACTGGGAGCCTCATGACCGCGATTCAATAACCCATATGCATTGTTATTACACATCCAGGCTACAATCAAGGCTGCAGACTGAGTTTCAATGCACATGGCAACATATTTTCAATTTGCTGTTCATTACGTTTGTAAAACATCTATTACAGCCAACACTGTTTCCTTAAAAACTTAGCAACTGGATCTAAAACTTAGTTAAATTCAAAGTTACAAAAAGCTAGAAATAAATCATTGAAAACCTGAGAAGAAGGAAAAACTAATAAGCCAACGATCCACTAATTTCGTTCTCTCTTTATTCCAAATACATATGTATTTCCTAATTTATGAGGTACAGACATACAGGTATGCCTGTGTGTATGTGTGATAAATATACAATATGTATAATATGTCATATACATATATCACATTTTTTGTGAGATATATATCACAACAATTGAATCACTATTCTTTTTGCTTTAGGGTTACTCCCTAATTTATTGCTGAGACATTAGTTAAGTGCAAAGCAGAAACTTACTTTATAAGCTCCTGGGAAGAGTAAACCAGAATCTATCCTCAACTTACTCGGAGGAGAGTACCAGAAAACCAAACATACACAGGAAAAGCTGCAGATACACCAATTGTTATGATTCGTGAGGACAAGGTAGACTATGACACGGTATCTAAGAAGCACCCCCATTTCAGTGACTCCACACAGCAAAGATGTATCTCTTGCCCACTCATCCTCGGTGGTCCTGCTTATCTACCAGCTGTCATGTCTACAACTTGGTGGCCTCCCAGGCCCCCAAGCAGGGGATGTGAGGCTGAGGCATTCTGCAGGACACTGGTGCAGAGCAGGCCTGCCCAATCAAACAATGGGCAGAAGACCTAAACGGGCATTTCTCCAAAGAAGACATCCAGATGGCCAAGAGGCACATGAAAGGATGCTCAACATCGCCAAGTACTGGAGAAACGCAAATCAAAACTACAATGAGGTAGCACCTCACGCCAGGGTCAGAATGGCCGTCGTTAAAAGGTTACAAATAACAAATGCTGGAGAGGGTGTGGAGAAAAGGGAACCCTCCTGCACTGTTGGTGGGAATGTAAATTGGTGCAGCCACTATGGAGAACAGTATGGAGGTTCCTTAAAAAACTAAACATAGAATTACCACATGATCCAGCAATCCCACTCCTGGGCATATATCCAGACAGAACCATTATTCAAAAAGATACGTGCAAAAAAAAAAAAAAAAAAGATACGTGCAGCCCAATGTTCATAGCAGCACTATTCACAATAATAAAGACATGGAAACAATCTAAGTGTCCATCAACAGATGAATGGATAAAGAAGATGTGGTACATCTATACCATGGAATACTACTCAGCCATAACAAAGAATGAAATGATGCCATTTGCAGCAACATGGATGCAACTGGAGATGATCATACTAAGTGAAGTAAATCAGAAAGACAAATACCATATGATATCGCTTATATGTGGAATCTAAAACACGACACATATGAACCTATCTACAAAGCAGAAACGGACTCACAGACATAGAGAACAGACTTGTGGCTGCCAAGGGGGAGGGGGGTGGGGGAGGGATGGATCAGGAGTTTGGGGTTAGCAGATGCAAACTAGTATATATAGGATGGATAAACAAGGCCCTACTGTAGAGCACAGGGAACTATATTCAATATCCTGGGATGACCCATAATGGAAAAGAATATGAAAAAGAATGGATATATATGCATAACTGAATCACTCTGCTGTACAGAAGAAACTAACTCAACACTGTAAATCAACGATATTTCAATTTAAAAATTTTTTTAATGCATTATGTGTTTTTCTAAATATGACACTTATGTAACGGTTCGTACACATTTTTAAAGTCGTATTTTATCCAAGTCCTTCAGGACCTATTTCTTTAAATTAAAATCACAAATAATCCCATAATTTATATTTCTCTCTCATATATTTCTCTCATATAGCGTATATATACATATACGCTATATGTATATATAGCGTATATATACACGCTATAATTTCTTGCCACTTTTGTCTAGGGATACTTAATGATTTTCATTATTATTAAAGAAAAAAAGTAAGCCCATTAACATTTGATGAAAGTGGATTGTTTTTAAAAACCATGTTACATATGACAGACGAATATATGATCTGAACCTGAAACTACTGTTGCAATCTCCTGGTGTTGGTCAACTTCAGGGACGTTGATTAAAGAAAAATATTCAGATGGCAAAATTTACAGATTTAAAAACTAAAAAAAAAAAAAAAAAGAAAACAGAGATGGTGAAAAGATCGGTGGTTGCCAGGGGCTAGAGGGGAGGGAGGGATGAACAGGTAGAGTGCCGAGGATTTTCAGGGCAGTGAGACTCTTCTGTCGGATACTGTAATGGTGGACACGGGATATGGTGTATTTGGCCAAACCCACAGCACACTCAGCACAAAAAGTGAACCCTAATGTAAGCTAGGGACTTTAGCTAACAATAATGTATCAATGGTGGTTCATCAATTTTAACAAAATGGATGAAATTAACTCAAGATGTTAATAATAGAGTGACCAGAGGGAGGAAGCAGAGTACGCAGGAACGCTGGACTTCCTGTTCAATTTTTCTGTAGACCTAAGAGTGCTCTGAGAAACAAAGCCTACTACTTCTTTAAAAATTCCATCTGTAGAGGTCAGGAAATGAAATGTTTAGGATGGTAGGAAATTTAAGTGATGCCTTCATCAGTAATTTGCTGAGACGGTTTAAATGAACGGCACGGTATGTCGTGATATGTAAAATATAATCCTGAATTTAACCGTCAGAAACTTCCCCCCCCCAACAAACCCTAGCTATCCAGATTCAGAAGAGAAAAGGAACGTTGCATCTGGTTTGCATAAAAACCCACCTGAAGGGCTTGTAAGATGATTTAGAAGGACTCGCTGCCCTCCTTCGCTGCCTGAATTCTCCCCATGCTTAGATTCTTTTGTGTAAAGAGGGCATCGTCCTCATCATCTACTCCTGATTTGCAAAGAGCACATGAATTGCAAATAACTTGGACTTAATAAATTTATTAGAGGGCTTTGTTCCGTGGCAGGGGGGAAAATCAGGCCAGTGTGACCTCAGCATGAGCGAGCGGCGGGGCACAATCCCCGATTTTCCTCCCACTGCAAATCCCTGCATCTGATCGGGAGCCACCACAATAGTAGGATGGACATGTGCTCGCTTCTCCCCATCCCGGGCCCTGAGAACGTGTCCGAGTTGGCGAAGCTGTCTCTAGGGCTGGTGAGCCGGCCCTGAGCATCCTAATTGCACCCTCAGCTGCTGATGACCCCAAGAGGCTCCTTCAAGCCCATTAACTTCGAATGTGGTCCCCACCAACAAGGCCGCCCATTGTTAACCACAGCTGAATTCCGTGAAATGCTGGTTTTCAATGTTTTGAGTAAAAATTCTTCCCAAGCTGTGAAACGTTGGCAAGAGCCTGATTAATGGGACTGGAGCTGAAACAATGCACCGCGCAGCTGAGTAATCGGGGAAGCGTGGAAAACGAAGAAGAGCTTGAAACACAGACATTAGCCAAGGCCAGTGACGCCAACCAGACCAAACCAAATAAGGCCATCATCTTGGGGAGAGAAACATACAGACTGGCTGCAAAGCGCTCTGCGATGATTCAAAGATAAAACAGCCATGTCTTCCAATGAGAGCCAAAAACAAACAAACAGAAAACAAAATCAGGGTCACCATTCTCCAAGCGTGAGGACTTACTTTATATCATTGGTTTTACCACAATTAGGAAGTTAAGCCCGCAGCTACCTGTGCATCTCTCTACAGCTCCTCAGGCAGCCGTACTTCCTGAAGGGACTGAGTTCACATCCCTTGGGCTTTTCAAAGTTGACCCAGTCTGTTTTGTCCTCTGTGCTGTATCCCTGTCTCAGACTCCTGGAATCCTTTCAAATGGTTTGTCTTCAAAGCCCTCCCAAACCTATTCTCAACCAAAGATGCCACCTTTTGCTTCAACTGGAAAACAGGAAGCCATCAGCCTCCAATACATACGTGTGCCCACTATTAGAATCTTATGTACGTTATCTGTAGCCAGACTCTATTCTGGATTCAAGAAATATTACTTGATTCAAGAACATAGGTACCAGGGCCAGATCACTCTCACAATTTCTCTCCATCAATAACCCTCTCTGAGTCCGTTATTTAGCCTTAACAGTAGCACCTGCCTTCTTCCAGGGTCATTTTGGCAAATGAACTCTCTAACACATGTTAGATGCTCAGCACAGCGGTATCTGATGCTGGGCATTCCCTCACACGCTCTCAGTAAAAGTCAACTCTGAAGAGCCCCATTGATGTGAACCTTGTCATATGAGAAAGTCAGATAAACACCGTAATCATATTCTCATTTCCGTTCTGCATCCACTGTTTAATACCCTATAACCTACATATTAAACACCATGGAAGACCAGGGATGTCTCCTCGGCAATATTCTCTAACTTCTCCGCCTGATACAACAAGCTCATAAAGTGACAACTACATTCCACACACAGAACAGTAACTACTTACTGGATACCTGCTGTGTGGCATGAGTTATATATGAAAACAACGAATCCAGGCAAAATGACTACATAAATGCAGTGCAACTCATTCATCCAGTACATGTTTACTGAGCCCTCCATACACCAGCCTGGTGATATAGCAACGATCGAAACAGATCAATTTATTCTCACTGAGGACAGATTTTAACGTGAAGGGACAAATAACAAAGCAAAATGTCCATCAGGGAATGATCATTTCCAGGAAGAACAGATCAGACAGGGCAGAGAGCTGTTGGGAGTGTGAAGGGACAAGGACCTCTGTGTCTTCATGCAGAAAAGACAAGGGGAGGAGCTGGGCGGGGTCAGGTGTAAGGCGTCCTCATTTGTTCCCTACACACTCGCATCATGCTTGACGTGATGCGTGCTGCACTATCACGCTTTGATTAACAACTGTAATGAAATAGGGGGAAAGAGCAAATTAGATTTCTGCACTGTCACGAAATAAAGGATGAAATGCATTCAACTAATATTAGTTGGGAGGGCTGCCCACTTATTGGTCTGCTCCAGACGTCACACATTTTGGAGGTTCCCTGGCTCCATGGAGCAACGAGCCTGTCTCCCACGCTTATGACGTCCTATCCTGGAGTTGCTGTCCAGGGTGGATGTGGTCAAGGGTTAATGAAAAACAGAACGGGAGTGTGCTCTTTCTCCTAGAGCCCACGATGCCCTCCCTCTCCCCCCGACCATCCCCACCCCTTCTCCTCCTCTCCTGTGGGGACCATTAGGTACTGGGCTGCCATTGTCCAAATGGGAGATCGTTGCTCTGGAACCAGAGTCCAAAAATGTCAGTCTTGTTTAAAAAAAAAAAAAAAAAGCAATAATGCAGATGTATGACAAAAAGATTTGGAAAAATAAAAGCCAAGTGTGGAGTCAATTCTTCTTCTCCTCCTCGCCCCCTCCTTCCTTCTTTTTCTTTTCTCTCCTCGTAAAAGAGAGGATAGGGGGACTTCCCTGGTGGCGCAGTGCTTAAGAATCCGCCTGCCAACGCAGGGGACACGGGTTCGAGCCCTGGTCCGGGAAGAAACCACATGCCGCGGAGCAACTAAGGCCACGAGCCACAGCTACTGAGTCTGCGCTCTAGAGCCCGCGTGCCACAACTACTGAAGCCCGCGCGCCTAGAGCCCGTGCTCCGCAACGAGAGAAGCCACTGCAATGAGAAGCCCGCGTACCGCAACAAAGAGTAGCCCCCGCTCGCCACAACTAGAGAAAGCCCGCGCACAGCAACGAAGACCCAATGCGGCCAAAAAAAATTAATTTTTTTTAAAAAAGAAAAAAAAAGAGAGAGGATAGGAACTCCATGCAGTGTGAAGGCCACCCAGGGGCAAGCCAGTGACCAGAACTGATGCCTCCTCCCAATGCAGTGACTACACACAGCCTAGGTTTTCTGATGCCATTGCAGGCAAGAGGAAAAGAGAGCAGGCAGGATTTAATTGATCCGAACTGAATGAGTTTACCTATATTTTTGCTGCAGCCTAACTGTCTGTCATTTGGCACAATGAGGACTCAAAAGTTAGCGTATGTAGAGTTACAAATAATAGAAAAATATGTTTACATAACTCACTATTTGATCTAAATACACACTCACTCTTTGAAGGCCTCGGTAATATCTCTGCTAGTAATGAGGATAATAATAACACCAAGAGTAAGAAGAAGAGAAAAACTAGAGACATATTTGAATCCTAGTTTTGGTTAAAAAAAAAAAAAAAAGCTATGAATGTGCTGAGGCAGCAAAGCATTTATAAGTTGCTGAACAGGGTCCCCCTGGAAGGGACAGACATTTGTAACAAACTGAGCGGGCACCTGCCCTCAGGTTGACTTCACGTGGCATCCTCTTCTACAACATGCACTTCTGTTTACCTACAATGGAGCCCTGAAATGACAGCCTGTCAGAGTGGAGCAGGTGGCTGTAAAACAGAGCATCTAGAAAGGTTCTCCTCTCTCTCTCTCACGATTTATACTCATTCTTTAACCAAACCAATCACGTAGAAGACAGGTGGCAAAGCAAGGTTATTTAGGGTCACATGCCGTTAGAATCAAGGGTCTGACTTTACAAATGGAAGGCAACCTGAGTTGACTTGGTCTCTCTTTCAGTTTCTTTTTCAGTCTGTCGTTTTCTCCTCCCCCCATATAGAACCAAAAAGACTTGCTCCAGTCTAGCATTCTTGCCTCTCCATCAGGGCTTGGCAAATAGCTCATGGATCAACTCAGCCCACTGCCTATTTTTGTGGATAAAGTTTTATTAGGACACATCCTTGCCCATTCATTCACACAGTGTCTGTGGCTGCTTTCACAGGACAGCAGCAGAGCTGAATGATGGCAACAGAGACCGTACGTACAGTGTTCACAAAACTGAATATATTTACTCTACGGCTTTTTACAGGAAAAGTTTCCTCTACATTGCAGTATGGACTGACCCAAACCGAAGGACATTCTATGTAGTACCTGAGCAGTACCCCTCAAGATCGTTCTGCAAAACTCTGACTCCCTAGGTAGTTCTGAGAAATGCCTGACGTGACTGAAGGAACCTGGATGAAGATCTTGAAGCAAAGGTTACTTTCGGTACGTACCTCCAGACCGCCACGAAGTCAGCGGTATAAAACCCAAAGAGGGCCTCGTACAGCGAACCCGTCCCACTAAGGAAGGCCCCGAGAAAGGCCAGCCTCTGCACGTCAGCCCACCACACCAGCAGCATCAGAGTCAGGCTGCCCAGCACACCACTCGTTTCCACACGTGGCCAGTGTACACTGGAAACGTGGCACTTCCAAACTGGGACGTGACGGAAGTGCAAAATACACACTGACCTCAAAGCCTAAACAGGAAAAGAGGTGGGCTATAAAACATCTCATTCAACGTTTTACGATGCGTGTAGAGCTGATACCTGGGATATACCGTATTACACAAAATATACTGTTACATTAATCTCACTAGTTTCTTTTTACCTTTTTAACGTGGCTACTAGAACTTTAACAATCACAGAGGCGCTTCAAATTTTGGCTGACGTATAAATTCTACTAGACACAGATGATTCAGAGGAACCAGGGAAAACGTTCATGTACTGTTGCAAGTATCATTTCATGTTTTCATAGAAAACTTCCGAGTGTAATTTAGGAAATTTATCAGGATACTAAGTATACACACACAGACATATTTACTTACACACACACACACACACACACACACGGGTACATGGTATGTCAAAGACTGACCAGTTTAATGTGGAAAAAAACAAAAAAGCAAAACCACTGTTCACTTAAAAGGAAGACAGCATTACTTACACTTCAGTTTTCCTAGGAGTGTCCATCTTTACACCTTTCTGTAAAAAAAAAAAAATACACGTGTAATTAATAGCCAATATATGGAGACAATCTAAGTGCCCATTCAGGGATGAATGGATAAAGAAGATGTGGTGTGTATGTGTGTATACACACATACACACACACACACACACACACACACACACACACACGATGGAATAGTACTCAGCCATAAAAAAGATGGGGTTTTGGCACTTGTGACATCATGGCTGGACCTTTAGGTTGTTATGCTAAGTGAGATAGGTCCAATAGAGAAAGACAAATACCGTATGATTTCACTCACATGTGGAATATAAAAAAAAATGTATCAACAAACCAAACCAAAAAAACCTTTACATACAGAGAACAGAGTAGTGGTTACAAGAAGGCAAGGGGAGGGGAGAAGGCGAAATGGATAGAGGGGATCAACTGTACGGTGACACATGGAAACACAATTTGGTGGTGAGCACACGGCAGTGTACAGTACACAGAGGAGAAATATAATGCTGTACACATGAAACTTACATAATGTTATAAACAAGTGAAGCAAATAAAGTAAAACCTGTGTGGTGACTTTAAAAAAATGTTTAAATGCACATGCATTCTCCTTCTTGGGAGGACCTGGTCTTCATCTTGGAACGAACATACCCTGCCTGGCAGACCACTGGACTTGCCTAACCAATAACCGCAAAGGCAAGGTAAATAAACTCCAAGGCTTTCCGAAAAGCACAGCGTGGGTCCCCGAAGCTACGAGCTCCCATGGACTGGAGGTCTGACCCCAATAGGAACAGTGTCGGTTTCTGCAGGTAAGTATAGTGGGTTTCAGTGTGGTCTCTCAGACACCCCGTGACCCTGTGCAGAACTGCTGTGCTTCCAAGGTGACTCACCACCCCCCAGGCATTCCCAGGAGGGTCTCAGCCTCTCACACCCCCATGACCACAATGAACTCTCCCGTCTACCAGAGATAAAGAGGCAACCAGGCCTCTGTTCACAAATACGTGGTCTCGACGGGAAAAACGGTGGAGGTACGACCACTATGAGACACTTTATAAAATTATTATTAATCTTAGTTTTACCTAAGGGCAAACCTGAGCTTTCCATCACTTCAGCAAAACTCATGACCTAGAGCTTTCAACCTAACCCCTTCGTGTTCAAGACGGATTAGTTGGGGGAGTTGGCCATTTTACAAATGTTAAAGAAGTTAGTTATTCTTGGCTTCAGTATTTATTTACTCCAGCAAATAATGGGGAAAACACTGCTGCAGTGAAACAACAGGGCTTTGCAGAAGTTAAGACCCATCTGTCTTCTGCAAGGTTTTATAATACGTTCTCAGTTACATAACGGTCCCCATTATCTGGTAAGTGCCTAGGTCAAACTAAGTTCAGGTTTTGGAAATACCTGTATAAACAGAGTGCCGTGAAATGATTTTTTTCCGTGGCAGGGGGAGACGGGGAGTTGTGCGCAGACAGAGGCTGATGTGTGCTCTCCTGGAGCCATTTTATCAAAGGAGCTAGAGCGTTTGCTTCAACTGACTGACCTCAAGCTATGCCTCAGCATCTCAATTGCTGGGAGAGATGAATACCTGATAAAAGATGGTTACAAGATTAACCCTGAGGACAACAAACAACTCAGAGCCCAAGAAACCTAATCCTGAACATGACACCAACATCATTTAACCACACACTGCAGACAAAGGGCATATTTCATTGTTGGTAACACGTGTGCCTGCAATCAGTCCTATTTCCCAATCTTGCCATTTTAATCTGTAGCACAGATAGATACACTGCCTACTGCAGAAGGCACGTCCCTAAACCAAAGTCTCCTTTTTACTTATGGGTCAAATGGTCAACTACCCAGTCGCAACATTTCTGAAGTCCCAACATTCTTCTGTTATTGGTCATTTGATTAAGTGACATCGTCATCTGAAAATCTATTTCAAATATATTTTAAAGGAATTTTGTTTCTTAAGGACGCCCCCTCACAGCTCCTGAGTTGTGTGGAAGCCGTGGAGAGAACATGGATTCGGGAAACTTCTACTCTTACACGGGAAGATTCCACGGAGCTCCTTTCTGCAGTGTGCAAAGGTGAATTAAGATGCAGAAGGGTACATGAGAGACCACTGTTCCCAGAGTAGAGAAGGCCACTAAAAATACCACTGGAACCCTTGCTTTACACTTCCATCTACTTAGAGAACCAGGGCAGAAAACGCCCTTTGGTAAAATCCTAGTTCAGTTATCACGGGAACCACTCACAGGAAGAAATGATACAGATGTTCTCACCTCCTAGTTCTGTAATACACAGCACTGTGAAATATGGTTAATTCTGCTCCATGCACTTGAAAGTTGCTGAGAAGAACTGAAGTCCAATGTTCTCACCACAGAACAGAAATGGAATTATGTCGCACGATGGAAGTGTTAGCTAACCTACAGTGGGATCAAATGCACACTTTCTACACCTTAAACTTCCACAATGTTATACGCCAATTATATTGCAATACAGCTGGGAAAATACCATTAAATTCTCCCCACCCCCGGACCTTGACTCCCTTATTCCTGTGCCTGCACTGGCTCTTTCAGTTCTCACCTCCTTTCTAGCGCCTGTGAAGGCTCGATTACACGCCTCCAAGCAGTGCCTCCTCGCTCTGAAGTACACAGTACTTAGGACACCGCTGACCTGGCAATATTACAAGCAGCCCGTCCAGCCGCCTCTTTTCTAATGTGAATACTGTGTCTCAGTTCCCACTTGCATTCTCCTTAAGACCATAAAATGTGTTCTGTGTTTTAATCATCCCTGCACAGAAATATGCAAAGGAAGGTGCCCAATGCAACTCAACAGGAAAAATAACATGGAGCGCGTGTTAATTACAAAATGGAGTTTTAGAGGTTGGTGAGAAGGCTGCTCCTTGAAACTCCTTCAGAACACTCGTGGCCGACCACCTGGACTCTGCTCGCGAGGATCTCTCAGCGACCCGCACATCCTTGCCTCGTAGCTACAATCACTGCTCTAGATGACACTGGTCATGTGTCTGCAGTTATTGACTCTGTGTATCTGTTTTTCACACTCATGGCTCTTCTTAATCATGCCTACCGCACATATTGTACTGTAGATGCGTGCAAGGTTCGCCACGATACTATGTGACTGATAAAATCCCAAACTGATACCTGAAGGAGCAATAGTCAGCCTCAACCTCAGCTATCCCACTGCCTAGTCCTCATCTCCAGCTTCAGGACACAGATGGTCGTCTCTCCTCCCGGGCTATTAATCTCATAAAAATACACAAGGAGTTTTCAGGGAACATGAGGTAAGCATTAAAACTTTATTCTCCAGATAACTAAACATAAGCAAGAGTAACCATGCTTTGGGAAAGATCTGAAAATACATCTAGTGACATTTTACCTTTAAGTTCAATTTTTTTCCCCCTAAGTAGCTGTAAGATTAAATCTAGAACAAATAACCCTTTAAGCACATGAGTAGACATTTTTACTTGATTCCAAGAGTCTGAAGTAAAGCAATTTTGGTCTCCAGTGATTAGAGTAGGGGCACTGAAATTCATCCCTGCTCTTTTTTTGTGTTTCTAGAAAATGATCTGTTCATAACATGTGCTGATATAATCCTGTATCCAGGTAGAACAATTATGTTGTTATCCAGTGTAGTTTAAGAAAACATTTAGGTTATTTTCATACACATGTTAATAACTATGTGAGTTAAGAATGGTGGAGGTATTATGTTTCCTTATGAACTAAAAAGAATTCTCTAAGATTTCAGGCAAAGATAGGCAGCAGGCTCCTTAAACAAGCAAAACTTCTTAACTCTATGTTACTGTGGTCACCAGGCACTTGCGTGGTATAACAATTAGCGCATTTTAATAAAGTAGAAATCCTCAAATGTTTCACAGTAAGAAATGACTCAAATTACTGAAAAAGTCCTACATAATGACAACTCATACGCATTTAAAATTATCCTTTCCGAAATGTCCTTAAACAAGTATCTGATATTTTAAGTCCAATGTTAGCGAATGTTTATCAGCTAAATTCCCAAAGACGGCAACACTTTCTCTCTCTGCCCTTCTACTCCTTCCTCCTCACTCCCATTCCTGTGCGTGCTAGTGACACACAGTTCATAGACACAATGATGCTGCTTCAAGGTCTCTGCATTCTAAGACGAGATTTAGCTAATTATGCTGCAAAAGACATTATAATTACCACAATTATAGTTGGTGCAGACAAAAGATAGTATTCTGACCAGGGGAAAAAAGGAATCAGGCAGACGTGTCCCTGAGGAAAACACTTCGAGCAGCACCTCTACCTGTCCATCCTGGACTTGCCTGCTGTGTCTCCCCAGCCCGATTCTTCCTCTGTGTTCAACTCTTATCTCTCTGGACCGGGGGCGGTGGGGGGGGGGAAGTCAACACATCCCAGCCTCAGGCATAAGTCTGATTTAATTAGGACTCCGGTGGTGCCAAGGATCTCCACCGGGAAGGGCGGGAAGGGCGACAAGCGGCCAGATGCTCCAGGGTACGCCAGGCGCGTGACAAAGTCTACAGCAAACGAGGAAGCGTGTCCGCTGCCTGAAAGCGCTTGGCTTTGGCTCACGACGCCACGCAATCCATTCAGGCTGATGAGACACGAGGAGACTCCCTTGGGTATTCGGAGGAAAGCGTCTCTGCTCTTTCAGCAGGACCATGGGACGGAATGGCCCTTCTCCTCCCTGCCTGTGTGCACCAAGTCCTGCCCCTCTGCACGTTCTCCCTACCAGGCGGGCCGAGGAGAACTGTACTCTCAGAGTCTCATCAACTGAAGTCAACATTCAAAAACATCTTCCAAAGAAAAACTGCCTTTTTCTGAGAACCATAACATGAGTTGAGTGGACACTACCAAGTGATTGAACGAGTGGTCCTTTTATTCTTAATATGCGTCTGGGGGAAGGAGTTGCTGTACAACCAGCTGAAGCCCGAGGACTCACGTAGAACCCCTTCCACGGGCTTCTCAGGAGCTTAAACACATTTCCCAAGTAGACACCCCACAGACCGGAGTTTCAGGTCCCATCTGTGCCACTAAGGAGCTTGAACTGGGATTAGAAATGCAGTGGGCTCTTCTTTGCTTTCTTTGAAGTGTTCCCCGTTACTGAGACATAAAATTCTGTATTGATAGATCAAGGTCATTTTGATAGGAATTCTCAGTTTTATGGCATCTACGAGATCTTAATTTTTTTATCTTTTCACTTGGAAATGTAGTACACATTATAACTAGTTTTCCTATCAAAGGCTAATCTTTTTTTTTTATAAATGTTTTTATTTTTGGCTGCGTTGGGTCTTTGTTGCTACAAGCGGGCTCTCTCTAGTTGCGGTGAGCGGGGGCTACGCTTCATTGCGGTGCGCGGGCTTCTCACTGCCGTGGCTCCTCTTGTTGCAGAGTACGGGCTCTAGGCGCACGGGCTTCAGTAGTTGTGGCACACTGACTCAGTAGTTGTGGCTCGCGGGGTCTAGAGCGCAGGGTCAGTCGTTGTGGCACACGGGCTTAGCTGCTCCGCGTCATGTGGGATCTTCCCAGACCAGGGCTCAAACCCGTGTCCCCTGCATTAGCAGGCAGATCTTAACCACTGCACCACCAGGGAAGCCCTCAAATGCTAACCTAACCAAAATATCTCAGACTGCAATTAGACACTTGTGGATTCTCCTCCACAAACTGAGGGCTGGGTTTTTGTGCTCTGCTGGTTTGGTTACACCATCTTTGAATCGCCCTTGCTTGTTCTGAACTATTCTGGGTAACCCTGGTGAGACCAGGAATTTTTGCTTTCTTCTAACACAGCACTGAGGTCATTTCTTCTAATTTAGACACAACTATTTTGTCCAACTCTGTTCTCTGTAGACCCTGGGCTCCACAAAGACGCCTGAAGGCCGATGCTGAGTGGGAGGGGGGCCGCTGAACGTGTGTCTTCTGATCCATGAGCCACCGTGTTAACGTTTATAGGGGAGGAGGGCCCACGTCAGAGTTTGTTAATAGCCTGTCGGTCCATTTCCACAGGAACATGTGAAGGTCTTCACTTCTCGTCTGGAATCCCCTGGTTTGCTTCGGGTTTTCGTTAACCTCCCCACCTCCACCCGTCACCCTTGCTCCAGCCTGCGGTCTCTCAAGGCCTTGCTCTGTGCACGTGTGCGTGTGTCTCTCCTCACCTTGACTGTTCTGCCCAACACATAAATCCATCACAGCAGAACAAATCCCCGAGCGTGAAATGACTTTCTGGAGGTGCATTTCCTCCGGCACCAGAAGAAACCCTCTCAAAAACGAGCTGCCACCGCGCAAAGCGTTTTAGAGGGTGAGGGTGTTTGATAAGCATGACACAAAAACTGGTCAATTAAGACTGGTCAAGTCACTGTAACAGACAGAAAAACAGAAACTGTGAATTGCCAAATTAGATTGGGCCTAGACCGCTGGTCCATTAACGTCCTCCAGGGTGTCCTTGATAATGTTCTCAACATCAGGCTTCACAGTAAGGCAGAAATCTCCTGATAATGAACTTGACAGAGCACCAGAATGGATATAGGAGAAACGTCTTCACCTCAGAGGATCAAAATCTACCTTGTAATATTTAACATGCTTTATGAGCTTTCTTTTTCACTCTATAACCTAATATAGTTATGTTAATACAGAACCCAGTAGCTACATGGCTATTACATTTATATTTAAGTGAATTAAAATCAAATGAAATTAAAAATTAAGCTTCTCAGCCACCTTGGGCACATGTCAAGGGGCCAAAAGCCACATGTGGGTAGTGGTTACCCTACTGGACGGCACAGATCTGGAACCTCCGGGTCATCACGGGAAATCCCACTGGACGGTGCTGCTACAAGGGTATACTGTGTCTGAGGACCGTCGTCAGGGCTTCCATGGGGTGAGCCTAGATTATCTCCTCTCACGTTAGCGTCAGTCTTTGGAAGGAGCGTGCAATCCCCCAGTTCTCTAGCAGTGCCGTGCAACCCACTTCTTCAGCTCTAAGCCACCAGCGGTCCCTCCCGCCCGCCAATAACCCCCCAACCTGGTATTCATAGCCCTCCCAGGTGTGGCCCAGCCCCTGTCCCTCCACCGTCACCCTACACCCACTAGCCCTCTGCCCTCACCCTACATTCGCCCTGTGTTCCAGCTGGTGAGACTGCTCAGTCCTCTTTGAATTCTTGTCCCTACGAGACCCATAGAAACTTTGCTTCCTTAACCACCTGCCTCAGGTTTTTACTCCCAACAGAGTCCATTTACCTGTTTCTCTGCAGTCAGCTATAATTTTCCCCAGATGGGAACCCCCGAGTCATTAAATGCTCTCGTTTGAGAACATACATCTTAGTCTCCCTCGCACTGCAGTGATGAATAGACACGCTTGTGGGTAAAATTCCCTGAGGACTCCGGCATGTCCCTGGGTCCCGTGCTCCAGCCCCGCTCTCTACGCCTGACATGCATTAGGCAGTCCATCCGGGCACTGAGAAGTAGATTTAAACACCCGGATAACACTTCGGAGACTTGTTTCGGTCTACACAGAGTTAGCATGAGCACTGAAAGCTACATTGCCTTGATCAAAAATGTTAACTTTGCTCGCTTACAATTTCCATAGGACAATACGGCAGGAGGACAGAAGAGATACCTACTTCTATAATTTTATAACTGGGTATCATTCTATACTGATATAATGGGGGGGGATGGCATGTAGAACTATCCACTTTTTAGAAAATCTCCCACAAAAATCCTGCTTGTTT
The DNA here is from genome assembly GCF_949774975.1 of Lagenorhynchus albirostris. Classification (NCBI taxonomy): domain Eukaryota; kingdom Metazoa; phylum Chordata; class Mammalia; order Artiodactyla; family Delphinidae; genus Lagenorhynchus; species Lagenorhynchus albirostris. The sequence continues at coordinate 126,788,783 of NC_083116.1, forward strand.
GAATCAAGAATATTTAGGTATAAGGGCGACAGAACCCCTTCCTTCTCTATGTCTCTACTTGTCTCTATGTGTCATTCTCTCTCCACACACACACACACACACACACACACACACACACACACACACACACACACACACACACACACACACACACACACACACACACACCTGGTTCTTTTCCTGCTGCCGTCGTTTGTATGTCTCTCCGTGGCGGATTTTCTCTCTCGCTCTCACTCAGGTGTCCCTGTCCCTGTTTTTCATCGCTCTTACCCTCCTCAGCAAAGCCTGCTATTTCCATCTACGTTTTCTGCTCAGGCTGCCTGCTGTGTTTGAGCCTCTCCCTCCATGCTCTTCCCTGACCGTCTCCCATCTCTGACCGCCGTCCCACTCTCTTCCATGAATGCAATGCAGCCTCACAGCAAGGCCCCTTGCAGCTCTGGCCGTCTTGGTTGTTCAGGCGTAACTACATCGTTCCTGAGATATGCATCTAGGCTACACCCGGCTGAGAAGATGGAGAGAGCCCTTTTCAGCTCTGTTCCAGAGGTTAGATTTTAGCTCACCTGGGGGAAGACCACAAGTACACCCAGATATGCATTCTAGAGCAGCCAGAGCATTCCAGGGAAAAATTCTGGGAAATCTGTGAAAGGCAAGAGCACGACTCCACGGGGCCGGAACACTGGCCCTGAGTACGGCTCTGCTGTAGAGCACCTCAAAACTCCGGGGTTACTGCAACTGTTCAGGTTTCCTGGTGTGCCGGGGGAACTGATCATTATACATATTTAAAATCAGTATATTTAGCTCTAAAGTATCTGATGATCAATTAAAGTGATACCTCCAAGCTTACAATTTTATAAGTTGTTATGCATAACGATAAATTACCCAGCGGACCCCACTGCTGAGACACAATCAAACGCACACAAAGCCCATTTGATCTAGAGGTGATCTGAACAGCTCTGCACCTCTCATCCTCAAAGTGGCGTGTGAGAGGAGTCACACCGACTCAGGACTGTCAGGTCCCGTGACAAAAAGCATCCTTCCTACTGTGCCACTGAGCTTTTATTTCAATTCAAGCTGCGACACTCCTGTAGAGGAACTCACACACGTGTCACTAGAATCATTTCTGGCCCTACGCTGCCTCTGCCCTGCTGTAACAGACACAAACGCTTAGCACAGACACCACCATGCTCTGCTGTTCGAAATATGACCATCACCCCTGTGGAGTCAGACCCTAAGAGGACACAGCAGTCAGGGGTCTTTACTTCCGATTCATCCGTAGCAATAAAACATAGGATACGAGTCGAGAGAAACGGGCTGGTTCGCTTATTTCTCAGGTAGAAGCCCCAAACGCATTTGCCAGGACCCAGTGGAACGACACAGCCTCTCTCCTCCGGGGACGGCCCCATCGTGTTGGCGTGGTCGGACTGCCAGAAGGAGGAAATACTTGACATGTGTGCTTTCAAGAGCCTAGGCAGGGGCGACAGCTTTTAGCACATACACACGAGATTTTATTTTAAAATAATGTACTCTGAAACCGGATTTTATGTGACAGATCGCTTTAAGGCGGGAGTTCACAGCCAGACCGCTTGATCAATAAAGAGAGCGATGTCTCCAAAGACGAGTGTTGGCCTAGACAGACACCCCTACCCTGCAGGTGAGGACGGTTGAGAGGTAACAGAGACGAGCATGCCACAATCACACGGGCAGTCAGTGGCTCATCTTTCAGTAATTGACCACCTGCTGCATTTCCATATTGGTTCAAAGTCTGTTTTGAGTATGTGTTTTCCTCCATGAGACAATGATTTCAAGATGGGATTCAACAGAATGCCCTCGCTGAGCTCAAGTAATTCAGAAGACCTTTCACTGATTCTAGGTGTCTGCCCTCCCCGCCAGGTTGTACAATATATAATGGTTTTGCATTTGTTATCATGTTGCCTCAATAGGTATTAGGAAAACAAACAAAGATCTGCCCAATCTCGCACCAGAGCCAAGCCCTGCAAGCCCTCTCGCAACATTACCCGGGCCTCTTCCACCACCGCCACCACGGTGAGGAACAGATACCATGTTCACATTTCAGCCCAGTTCAACCTGCGAGTCCCTAAGGATAAAGTCATCGATTACTCTAACAAATCCTGAATTAGCTCACTGCAAAATTAGCATGCAAAAACTGAGCTCCACTGTCATGTCGTTTCTTTCCCAGTTCATCTGTAGGTAGGTCCAAATTGATCAGACTGCAGGTCACTCACCCACCAAAACAAACCTGAGGTAAACTGAGAAGCAGTAAGAGAAAGGCCCTCTGTGGTGGCTGATGGCCTGTCGTCCATGCACTCGTATGCCCAGCAGGGCCAGGGTACACAGTGCATACAGTGTGCAGAATCGTGCTAGGGCTTCGCAGCACTCTATTTTTTTAACTGACGCCACACTCATTTTCACGTCTCTGTTTCTGCCTTGCGTCTCCCACAACTGCCCAGACTGGAACTGCATCTGTGGTCATCTACTTGTCCATATTATTTTTCCATGACTGCTCCCTCTCCAAAAGAGCAAACTGAAGTCTCTCATCTTCAGACCTCCGTCTTCTACCTTGCGGATTGCTTGACTGACCACTCCCACTAAAACTACTGCTTAGTACCACCTGGTCCAAATTCGCACGGGATCCATCGCCCCTTGTTACTTTTTCTTGTTTGCATATCCACTTATGTCCCAGTAAATGTTCACCTTGCTAATAACTGCCCTGCCAATAAGCTAACCTGCCTTGGCTCTGCATTTTCTCATACTTAACAGACAAAACATTCTCACCCAAATCTCTCTGCTCCCTTTCACCCAGACAGGTGAGGAATACCAGGAAAACCACACCCAAGTGGCAGATGGATAACAATGCACTGCTGATAGACGAAATCCACTAGGGACTTTAAAATATCCAGAAAAACCAACACATTTTTTACTTGCACTCCATACCCCCTGTTCACAGCTATTCGTTTAAAGGTTCACTGCTCTCCAAGCCATTCCTGCCTCACTCCTTATACTCAGTAGAGGACACAGGGTACAACCTCATCCATCCAACGGGAACTCGTGTTCTCCCACTTCAGGTCCACCAGCCACCCAAGCCTGCGCTGTCCCTTGTCATCCCCCCTGGGTCCTCCTGAGGGCAGCCCTCCTCTGTTCTCTGGACTCGACTCTCTCCTTATTAGCGACGTTCATCTTTACTACACCTTTGCTCTTTAGTCTTTCCTTTTCTACCGGAAGAATCATGAAAATATTTAAATATCTTTAAGTTTCTCATCAAGAAAGAAAGGCAGGAGCTTCCCGGGTGCAGGGGCTTCCGGGGCGCACAGCGCGTCCGGAGCCTGTGCTCCGCAACGGGAGAGGCCACAGCAGTGAGAGGCCCGCGTAACGCAAAAAAAAAAAAAAAAAAGAAAGAAAGAAAGAAAGGCAGGCAGGACAGCAGGCAGTGAGGAGGACAGAGGGGCAGGAAGGAAGGGGAGGAAGAAAGGGAAAACGGAGAAGGGAGCGGAGGGGAGAATAAAAGGGGGGACTTCTCTGTATTCTGACCTCCCTCCCCAGCTCCCAGCTTGTCGAGTCCAGCTGTGGTCCCCGCAGTGCCTGTTCCCACTTCCCCACGTGCGGCTCACCCCGGGCTGCTGCCACGTGTCTTCCACCCGGTCACTGCAGAAACGGCTCTGCAGAGGTTCCCACAGACTCCGGCCTGCAAAACTCGGTGGGGCCTTCCCACTCTTCCTCCTTCCTCCAAACTCAAAGGTTCTTCCTCCTTTTACTCAGTGGCCTTGGCTGCCCTCACCCATCCCTGCCAGGCAGCTCTCTCTTGGTGTCCCACGACAGAAGCCACGCCGTAACTAACGGAGGCGACAGGAGGTCATGTGTGTGGGGAGACGCACAGGAGGGGTGGGGGAGGGGGCTGGCGCAGCAGACGCGACACAGGACTCCCCCGGGGGCCAGGCTGGGCCGCCTCCCCGCGCTTGCACTCTCTCCACGGCACGAGCGCATGAGCGCCTGCTTCTCTCCAAACACAGGTTTACTCTTTCTGATGAGTGGCTCTAGCTGCAAATGCGGTCACCAGGGTGTCCCTCCGCTGCAAGTCCCCACGCCTCATACCTCCGAATCTATACACCGGAACAAAAGCGAGCCTTCTCTCGGCTCCACTTTGGAGCCTTCCAGAAAGAACATCCAACTGTCCCCTTGGCTCACACTGGACCCCTGCACCAATCCACTGCTGTCAGAACAGTGGCATACAGAAAACTACAAGGCAGCCTCACACAGAATCTGGTTCCAGCCCATCTCCAAGAAGAAATGTGCCCAGAGGAGTCATTTATTTTCGGCAAGGAAGGGGCACCTCGCGGCGTGCCGAGGAAGCACACGCTACGTGGCTGCTACGTGAGGCTCGAAGTGGGGGAGTTTCTCAACAGTCCTTCATTGACTTGCTGTCTCCTCACTCTGTACTTCCCACCTAGGCAACACCGCTGACATCACGATAACCATCCGTATTAGTCAGGGCTCTCCAGAGAAACAGAACCAATAGGAAACGTAAATATCTAGAAAGAGACGTATTCTAAGGAACTGGCTCATGCTATCAGGGAAGAATGGCAAGTTCCAAATCCACCAGGCTGGAGACCCAGGAAGAGCAGATACTGTAGTTCCAGTCTCAAGGCCATGTGCTGGCAGAATTTTCTTCTGCTCAGGAGAGGTCAGTCCTGTCCTACTCAGGCCTCTAGATGACTGGATGAGGCCCACCCACATTATGGAGAGCAATCTGCTTTACTCAATGTCATCCAATTTAGACGTAAATCTTCAAAAACACACTTACAGAAACATGGAGAATAATGTTTGACCACACATCCAGACACCACGGCCCAGCAAAGCTGACATATAAAATTAATCATTATTCCATTCCTACCTCATGTTTCTCTTCAGAAATTCAGACCAGTAACCAAACGTCTGTCACTACTTATCTCCACTCATGTTTCGAAGACGCCTCAAGTTCACCAACCCCAGACGGAATGCATCACCTATTTCTTTAGGCTTGGATCCTTCAAGCATCCACTTCCCACGCACCCAGTTAATCCAACCGCAAACCTGAGATGTGTCCCTGAGGACCGCCCCCCACCTCGCCAATCTCCTCCCACCATCCAGTTACGAACGATGCCTGTCTTGCCAACTTCATCTGCAAACCTTCTCTCAACTGCATCTGATGTGCTCCAAACGCCACCACCACCCTCCTACGAGCTGTCCTCGTCTCCAACCTACGTTACTGTCACGGCCTTCTCACTGCCCTTCCGTTCCCTTCTGTCTCTCCTTCTGCAGGGACGTCTAAGACGCTCAGAGCTTCTTAAACAGCCCTACAAGACACTCCCTCCTCCCTCCTCTCTCCAGATTATTGCACGCTAGGCCTCCACCTGTAGTGGCCAGCCTCCTCCCATCCTATAAATACTCCCTGCAAGTGACAGTCTCTCAGTCCCTCAACCATCCAGGCGCTTTGCCCTCAAGGCGTGCCCCCAAACTACGCGCAACACGCTTGTCCCAAGCTCTGCTCCCACCGGCCTAAAGAGCCAGCATGAATTCATCAGGGAAACCTTCTCTGCACCCCAAGACCAAAAACAGGGCTACCAACACGACATGTCCCATTTTAATGACATATCTTTGTGAGTATTTTAGTATCTGACTCTCCACTAGTTTGACAGTTCCCTGAAAGCTGGGGTTTTGGTGAAGTAGAACTTCAGGTTCATTCAAAGAGTAAGTGTCCTAAAAAATACCTGTTAAATGAGTGGTTTTCAATTTTTCTTGGTCTTGATCTCATTTCAAAAAATTTTCCTATTGACAGTTGTAACCAAGAATAGCACCTCGGGCTTCCCTGGTGGCACAGTGGTTGAGAGTCCGCCTGCCGATGCAGGGGACACGGGTTTGTGCCGCGGTCCGGGAGGATCCCACATGCCGCGGAGCGGCTGGGCCCGTGAGCCATGGCCGCTGGGCCTGAGCGTCCGGAGCCTGTGCTCCGCAACGGGAGAGGACACAGCAGTGAGAGGCCCGCGTACAGCAAAAAAAAAAAAAATTGATTTTTTGATTGATTCATTGATTTTTTGATTCCTCCTCTGTCACCATCTCCACAAACAATATTGAACATGGATATGAAAGAATTGGGCATTGGCTGTGTTTTTCCAATTTAACTAGAAAAATCCTTCTCAAACAAAAGCAGACTTTCCATGAACCCACACATTTTGCTAACTCCTACTGTTGTACCTTTCTCAATAATTTTATATAAATTTATTTATTTATTTATTCTTGGCTGCGTTGGGTCTTCGTTACTGCGCGCGGGCTTTCTCTAGTCGCGGAAAGCGTGGGCTTCTTATTGCAGTGGCTTCTCTTGTGGCGGAGCACGGGTTTTAGGTGTACAGGCTTCGTTAGTTGTGGCAGGTGGGCTCAGTAGCTGTGGCTCACGGGCTCTAGAGCGCAGGCTCAGTAGTTGTGGCTTGTGGGCTTAGTTGCACCACAGCATGAGGGATCTTCCCAGACCAGGGCTCGAACCCATGTCCCCTGCATTTGCAGGCGGATTCTTCACCACTGCGCCGCCAGGGAAGCCCTCTCAGTAATTTTAAGGGAGAATCATGACACCACTGTCAACCCCTTTGTGTGAAAAGCAAAGCTGTCAGCATGACTCACAAAAAGCAATTTATTAAATTGTCCACAACAATTAGAATATGCAAATACCGTCATTTAAAGAGTCAGTCCAAGATTTAGTGCTATGCACTTAAACAGAACTTGGACATTTTCTAGACTTAGTTTTAAACAGAAACAAGAAAAGTAAAATAAAATAGCCCCACAAGCCCCTTTTTCATCTTTCCAACAATTCCCCAGCAATTTCCCTACACATATCCCATCACGGGACTTAGATACTGACTTCTAAACTAGTCAACCCCTTCATCCGATTCACCTTAGCAATTCTGGCAATAACTAGTTTTCAAAGTGAGAATATACAAGAAATATTTCCACAATGTCCTCACAGCATCTGGCCAAGTCTTCTTACCTGGCACATTCTATGTTTACAGTGCCTTTTTTTTTTAAATTATTTTTGTCTGCGTTGGGTCTTCGTTGCTGCATGCGGGCTTTCTCTAGTTGCGGCGAGCGGGGGCTACTCTTTGTTGCGGTGCATGGGCTTCTCATTGCAGTGGCTTCTCTTGTGGCGGAGCACGGGCTCTAGGTGTACAGGCTTCGTTAGTTGTGGCAGGTGGGCTCAGTAGTTGTGGCTCACGGGCTCTAGAGCGCAGGCTCAGTAGTTGTGGCACACGGGCTTAGTGGCTCGGCGGCATGTGGGACCTTCACGGACCAGGACTGGAACCCGTGTCCCGTGCACTGGCAGGTGGACTGTCAACCACTGCGCCCCCACGGAAGCCCCTGCAGTGCTTTTTAAGCAAACTCAGCAGCATTTCTGTGACAGAATAAGCACAGCTGTTTTTAACTGTCACAACCACTCACCTCCATCAGACTTTGTAGGCTGGACCACAACCACAAGGAAGATATATGGCTCTGGTTCTCATTAATGGTACGCTTTCATAATACACCTGCCATCACACATGTATTCACCAGGTCCCGATAACAGCCAGTAGATGCTCAAATACGATCATTACGTCTAAAAATCTGTACCTCTTTGTACTATGGAAATTCTGTAGAGCAAAGAGTTCTTTAAAAACGTACCCTAGCACGTGCATAAATGCACTGCACGAAGTCTTCAGGTTTGAGTTCGATTCAGTAAAACCTAAGTATAATCAACACAACTATGTAATTCTTGGACGTTTAAATATTTAGACGTTAAAAATATATATTTGGAGACTTAATCCTCATCAGCCAGTTTCAGGTAGAAAATAATACTGACAATGCGCTTTAAACAAAGCATAGTAAACTGAAAAAGGACTGTGGCATAGTTTAATGAAACATGCCATTTACACTGCTAACCTCTGCACCGGAAATACAGGAACCCCTCAAGTATCAGTGAAGGGTTAATGATTACAGGGGAAAACCATGACATCCAGTGGCCAAAGACTTTCGATGCTGCATAAATTTCTCTGTCCCCTCTTCATCAGTCACCCATCCATCCATCTAGCTACTCATCTAGATAGCTGTTTATGTATAGAATGAAATTCACAATATTGAAATAGGCAAGGCATTCATGAACAATTTTGTATTTTCACATGCATGTATAAAATCATCCTTTTTATTTGAGAAATCGTGGATGCTAATGTATAGTTTATGCACGGATATATGGTATCTGCATCAACAAAACTGTGAGTGTATCTCTTAAGTACATACACCTATTTGCAAAGAACCCCTTAATCTTCATTCATGGTTAGAATTCATTCTGTCCTGGCCCACTTTTTTTTCTTTTGAAAAAACGCTCAGAGAAAAGTAAAATGAATTATTTCACTTAGTGAACTAATAACAGAAGTGGACCTTGTTTATATATGAATAGAGCACTGCATGATAAAAAGGGGGCCTTAAGGATGGGTAAATTTATTCATACATTTGTTGCTTCTCTTTCCTTGGCCATTGTCATTTATTACAATTTTTCCTCCTTCATGTCATTACTTACGTAAACCTAAGAAGTTATACTAGCGATTTATAAGAAGAAGTCCCAGATTCCGACCCTGTCACTACCGATTTGTAACTATGACCATGCTCCTCAAGCCCCTGAAAATTTAGTGTCTCTATTTGAAATAAGGGATATTTTTTATGCATCATGCAAAGACTATACTCCCTCTGCTTCACATTACATCCCTGTGACTTATTTATTTTATAACTGGTATTGTGCACCTTTTACTCCCCTTCACCTATTTTGCCCGTCCTCCCACAGCCTCCCTTCGGCAACTATTAGATTGTTCTCTGTGTCTGTGAGTCTGTTCCTGTTTTGTTGTATTTGTCCATTTGTTCTGTCTTTTACATTCCACATGTAAGTGAAAAAAATATAATGAGTCTTTCTCTGACTAATGTTATTATGGCTGAGTAGTATTCCATTGTGTGTGTTTGTATGTATGTCTGTATATATATACACGTGCCACATCTTCTTTATCCATTCCTCTGTCTATGGACACTTAGGTTGCTTCCATGTCTTCACTATTATAAACGGTGCTGCTGTGAACACTGGGGTGCATGTATCTTCTTAAATTAGTGTTTTCATTTGCTGGGGATAAATACCCAGGAGTGGAATTCTACATCATACAGTAGTCCTACTTTTAATGTTTTTGAGGAACTTCCATTCTGTTTTCCACAGTGGCTGCACCACTTTACATTCGCACCAACACTGCACGAGGTTTCCCTTTTCTCCACATGCTTGCCAACACTTGTTATTTGTTGTCTTTTTGATGACGACCATTCTGACCGGTGTGAGTTGATACCTCATTGGAGTTTTGGTTTGCATTTCCCCGATGATTAGTGATGTTCAGCACCTTTTCATGTGCCTACTGGCATCGGCATGTCTTATCTGGAAAAATGTCTATTCCTACCTTCTGCCCATTTTTAAATGATTTTGTTTGTTGTTTTTGACACTGAGTTGCATGAGTTCTTTATACATACACCCACAGAGGTCTCTATGGGTTATATATTAAACCTTCTATCAGGCATATCATTTGCAAATATCTTCTATTCAGTAGGTTGCATTTTTGTTTTGTTGGTTTACTTCACTGTGCAAAAGCCTTTTAGTCTGACCTAGTCCCATTTGTTTATTTTTGTGTTTGCTTCCCTCACCTGAGGAGAGAGCTCCACAAAAATATTGCTAAGACTGATGTCAAAGAGCAGATTGCCTGTGTTTTTTTTTTCTTTTAGGAGTTTTATGGTCTCAAGTCTTACATTTAAGTTTTTAAACCATTTTGAGTTAATTATTGTGTATGGTGTGAGACAGTGGTACGGTTTCTTTTTTTTTTTGCATGTATCTGTCCAGTTTTCCCAACATCATTTATTAAAGGGGCTATCTTTTCCGCATTGTATATTCTTGTCTCCTTCATCAAAAATTGACCATTTTGTGTGGTTTGTGTCTTCAGTTCCAGAATACTCTAATGAGCTTTCAATCACCTATACCCTGACTAACCCATCTGAGCCAGAGTGTCTGTCACATGGACGGTTAGAGAATAACAGAGGTCTCCATGGGTTATATCATTTCTAAACCAATTTTTAAAGGCAAGAAAACCTGGTCAGAGAGAAATAAAAAGCACACACTAAAAATAAAAGTAATGTAGCCAAATTCAGAAAAAAAATGAAGAACATAGTTGAAAATGATCCAAAAATAACAATTTTCACATTTTGGACACAGGAGAAATAGAGTTGATTATTTTTCTTTTGGTTTTAGTGCCTGTGGAAACTTCATCATAAACTAGCAGGCTTTCATAGTAATTTTGTTTAAAAAAAAGATACAATATAAAATAAACTAACCAAGAGAAAAATACATACATAGTATAAATTAATATAAACATGTTTTCACATATGAACACAGGGCAATTATCTATCATTTTGGAGCAGTTACATGGAGCTGTTCTGTTAAAGCTCCATGGCCTGAAAAAGAAATTGTCCTAACTTCATTGATTGATTCATTCATTAATCCATTCATTCACTCAGTATCTCAGCAAATATTTATAATGGTTTTCTTCTCAGTAAAAGACTATGCTAGCACTATAAGATATCCAAATCTATTTGATAATAATCCTGGGCTCTGTAAACTTAGAGTAAGAAATAATTTTATCACTAAAGTATATAACTGCACTTAAAATATTTCCTACCAGCTTTAACTTTAAGAAATAGGAGGGACTAGGGACTTCCCTGATGGTCCAGTGGGGAACAATGCAGGGGGCCCAGGTTCGATCCCTGGTTGGGGAACTAGATCCCGCATGCCACAGCCAAGGGTCCACATGCCCCTACTAAGAGTCCGCATGCCACAACTAAGAACTGCACATGCTGCAACGAAGATCCAACATGCTGTAACTAAGACCTGGTGCAGCCAAAATAGATAGATAGATATCTAGATAGATAGATAGGTAAATAGTTTTTTAAAAATAGAAATGGAAGGGACTACAAAATAGTTTATATTTACCATATAATGCATGTGTAAAGATGCAAATATTATGTATACAAATACACATATTATTAAAATGCACACATGGTATATTATTAAATCATGCTCATGGATTTAGAAAAAAGGAATTATACATATTGAGAACTTTCCTTACACTAAAAAGTTTCAGGAAACCATGAATGTGAGCTCTCTACATTACTGTTTCTATGTTTGGCAAAACTGGTATTACAACCCAAAAGGCAGTAACAGGGGACAGGATACAAGTTGCAGGATACAAAATTCATACACAGAAATCTGTTGCATTTCTATACACTAACAATGAAAGATCAGAAAGAGAAATAAAAGAAACAATCGCACTTACCATCACATCAAAAAGAATAACTAGGAATAAATCTACCTAAGGAGGCAAAAGAACTGTACTCTGAAAACTATAAGATGCGGATGAAAGAAATCAAAGATGACACAAACAGAGGAAAAGATATACCATGTTCTTGGATTGGAATAATCAATTTTGTCAAAATGATTATACTACCCAAGGCAATCTACATATTCAATATAATCCCTATCAAGTTACCAATGCCATTTTTCACAGAACTAGAACAAAAAATGTTTAGATTTGTATGGAAACACAAAAGACCCCAAATAGCCAAAGCAATCTTGACAAAGAAAAATGGAGCCGGAGGAATTCAGGCTCCCTGACTTCAGACTATACTACAAAGCTATAACCACCAAAACAGTATGGTACTGGCACAAAAACAGAAATATTGATCAATGGCACAGGATAGAAAGCCCAGAGATAAACCCACGCACCTATGGTCCATTAATCTCTGACAACGGAGGCAAGAATATACAATGGAGAAAAAACAGTCTCTTCAATAAATGGTGCTGGAAAAAGTGGACAGCTACATGTTAGAAAAATGAAATTAGAACATTCTTTAATACCATACACAAAAATAAACTCAAAATGGATTAAAGACCTAAATGTAAGACTCTTAGAAGAAAACACAGGCAGGACACTCTGACATATACCACAGTAAGATCTTTTTCAAGCCGTCTCCTAGAATAAGGGAAATAAAAACAAAAATAAACAAATGGGACCTAATTACACTCCAAAGCTTTTGCACAGCAAAGAAAACCATAAACAAGACACAAAGACAACCCAAAGAATGGCAGAATGTATTTGCAAACAATGCAACTGACAAGGGATTAATCTCCAAAATTTGTAAGCTCAAAATGTGTCAGCTCATGTGTGGCTCAATATCAAAAAAAAAAACAAAAAAACAAAAAAACCCACAACAACCCAATAAAAAAAAATGGGCAGAAGATCTAAAGAGACATTTCTCCAAAGAAGATATACAGATGGCCAAGAGGCCCATGAAGAGATCCTCAACAGCACTAATTATTAGAGGAATGCAAATCGGAACTACAATGAGATATCATCTCACACCAGTCAGAATGGCCCTCATCAAAAAGTCTACAAAAAGTCTACAAACAGGGCTTCCCTGGTGGCACAGTGGTTGGGAGTCCACCTGCCGATGTGGGGGACGTGGGTTCGTGCCCCGGTCCGAGAGGATCTCACATGCCGCGGAGCGGCTGGGCCCGTGAGCTATGGCCGCTGAGCCTGCAGGTCTGGAGCCTGTGCTCCTCAGCGGGAGAGGCCGCAGCAGTAAGAGGCCCACGTACCGCAAAAAAAAAAAAAAGTCTACAAACAATAAATGTTGGAGAGGGTGTGGAGAAAAGGGAACTCTCCTACACTGTTGGTGGGAAGGTAAGTTGGTGCAGCTACTATGGAGAACACTATGGAGGTTCCTTAAAAAACTAAAAATAGAGCTCCCATATGATCCAGCAATCCCACTCCTGGGCATACATCCAGAGAAAACCATGGTTTGAAAAGATACATGCACCCCAATGCTCATTGCAGCACTTTTTACAATAGCCAAGACATGGAAGCAACCTAAATGCCCATCAACAGAGGAACAGATAAAGATGCGCTACATACACACAATGGAGTATTACTCAGCTATTAAGAAGAATGAAATAATGCCATTTGCAGCAACATGGATGCAACTAGAGATTATCATACTAAGTGAAGTAAGAAAGAGAAAGACAAATATCACATATATGTGGAATCTAAAAAACATGATACAAATGAACATATTTACAAAACAGAAACAGACTCACAGACGTGGAGAAAGAACCTATGGTTACCGGGGGAAGGGGGGAAGGGACAGATAGATTGGGAGTGTGAAATTGACATGTACACACTGCTATATTTAAAATAGATAACCAACAAGGAACTACTGTATAGCACAGGGAACTCTGCTCAATATTTTGTAATAACCCAAATGGGAAAAGAACTTGAAAAAGAAGAGATACATGTATTATGTATAACTGAATCACTGTGCTGTACACCTGAAACTAACACAACTCCAATATAAAATACTGGATATATACTCCAACATAAAAGTTAAAAAAATAAACAAAAGAAGAAAACCAGAAAAACAAAAGACCTAAGATTTTGCTCCTTATGTATTAATAATGAATTAAATACAATATTAATGTTTTAAATAAATATCTTCCCTTAATTATCATAAGCATCTACTTTTCTGCTTACACACAAAAACCTTACAAATTCAAATAATAAAAAGATGTTTTCAATTTGCACTCAGTAATAGACATATTTTGGATAAAGAGACTCTTTTAAAAAAACATATCATCTGTGTGGAAATTCCCTGGCGGCCCAGTTGTTAGGACTCTGCTCTTCCATTGCTGAGGGTATGGGTTCGATCCCTGGTCGGGGAACTAAGACCCAGCAAGCCGTGTGGTGCGGCAAAAGTAAAATAAAATAAAAAATTTTTAAAGTAAAACATCATATGTGGATAAATGTCTTCAGTTCAACTCACAGAAAACAAGCCAAATTGATCTAAAATGAGTAACAGAGGTTTAGAATAGGGGTCAGCAAGTGTGACAGCCTGCTGACCAAACCCAGCTACCATTTTTATAAAGGTTTTGCTGGAACACAGACACGTCTATTCATCTATGTACTGTCTATGGCCACTTTTAGGCTCAAACAGCAGAGCTGAGTAGTTGAGATGGAGACCACATGTCTGCAAAGCCAGTAACGTTTATTATCTGGCCCTGTTCAGAAAAGGCTCTGGTCTAGAGCTGTGGATCTCAAACTTGAACTCGCATCAGAATCCCTGGAGGTTTGTTAATGTACAGACAGCTGCTCCCACCCTGCAGCAGAGGTTCTGATCCAGCAGGTGGGGGGTGGCTGCTGAAAATCTGCATTTCTAACCAGCTCCCAAGTGATGCTGATGCTGCTGGTCTGAAGACCACACTTTGGGAACCCCTAGTGAAGACAAAACATTCACCATAGCTGAATCAGTTTCCTCTGCTTAAATGATGGTACTGTTAAATGGCTAAATATATGCTGTTGAAGTAGCAACTTCCATTGCACCTTTAATCTAAGCATTATCCATCCCAAATTATTCTTATCAGTAGCTCTGAAGTGCAGGTAATCATTACCCACCTCCCTCACTGGACTGGTGAGGGGCTTATGTCATCACAGGGGCTGAACGACTTGTCCTGGAATAGACCCCAAGTCAAGAGTACTGGGTGACTAAAAGCCCAGATTTCTTCAGCAATTACTGGGCTCTCCAGGTCACATGTTGTTTTTATAGGAATTCTAGACTCGCATAATGGAAAAAGAACCAGAGGTCACCGTGACAGTTACCTTGCCTCTAAGGCCCAGGCACACACAGAAGTTCCCAGCTACTCAGGGTCCTCAGTGCCATTCTCCAACCACAGAGAAACAAAAGAGAGCAACCTGTCATGCACATTCAAAGTTGGAGCTCTCAGCAAAATACAGGTGCCATTTGCTCACCGTTTCAAGAGAATTCAACAAGGGTAAAACGACCTTGCAAAATAAACTAATTCCCTGGCAGTCAAGTGGTGATTCTGTTTTCTGTGATTACATTCCATTGTTTGGAAAAGAATTTTCAATGCCAGTGTTATCAAGACTATCTATCATATTAGTAGTAAGGAGTTAAGTTTTTAAAGACATGATCTGGAATCAATTATATTGCATAATAACTTTACAATCTGGGACAATATAGGAGGTCTTTTCACGAATGTCACATCCAGTCAAAATACATGCTCGATTTGAATACCAGAGCCACCCAGATTAGTTACATTAGTAACCTTCAAAACTCTTGACATATATGGCCCTTAAAAGACAATCACGTTTGGTTAGTCATTTTAAAAAGATGAAAAGGAAAACAACAGTAGTTCTGAGGTCAAGTTCACAGTTAGCTAAAAGAAACACTTGAGAACACACTGAAAGATTAAAACTGCCATGTGACGTGTGAAGGTGGAAGCCAGCCCTTGACGAAGGGTTCAGATTTTATCTCCTTCTGCTTATGCAGAATGGCACCATTAAAGTTTCAAGACAAAGAATCACAAATTCGATGACACTCGTTTTTCGTTGGCAACTACGTCTGTCCCTATAAAACATGCCCTTTTCCTGATGGCTGGCATCTTCCACAACGGAAAATTCAGCACGGATGAGAAAAAACATGAAAACATTCCCCCCCACCGAATTACGATGCTGTTCAAAGGCGTAATCAAGGCTCCAACAGACAATGAGCACACTGACCTTCCAACGCAATACGCCAACCTTCAGAAATCCACGACTGTTCACACCACTCATCAGCTGAAGTAAATCTAATACCATGTACAAAGCCATACATTATCCTTCTTAGGAGAAATATGTACATTTGTATTTCACTTTGATGGCAATCTGGAACCAAACCAGTTCAGAAAAAGTAATGTACTTTGATATGGTGTCATAGTAAGTAAATTTCACTTCTCTCTAACACTGTTAAAAATCTGTGACACTGTACTGATTACAGTTCCAGTTTCCCAGTGGTATAATATCTCCTCTCTAGTTACCAGCCGCTGACCTCTCACCCTCCCTCATCTCGCCTGGTTCATCAGTCGTGGTCCTCTCTGTGATGCCCAGACCCTTGTTCCTCTTTCCACCTTCCTGCTTTTTATTAACGCTCAACAAACCATTATGGCTCTGTTGTTTGGATGTCCCCAGACACTGCCTGCTCCAAATACCCGCTGTCCTTCCACCAATTTACCATCATTTGGGATGCCTTCCTCTCAGACATCTTATATCAAGTACTCCTCTCTCTGGCCATGCACACTTCTATTCCTGTAGTTCATGTCCTCCTGCAAACATCTTCCACCTCCAGCCCCTTCACCTCTTTGTCTTCTCCCGTACATCGTCCAGCTGTCTCCTGTTCCTTCAGGTACCCAGCCAATGCCTTCAACTCCTGTGGTCCAGTGTCTTACACACATCCTCTATCAACAGTCTAATACTAAGTTGATCTATGCCCCAAATATTGGCTTGTGTGCTCTGTATCTGTTATTTACTTATCTCCACCCTCGGGGATATGCACCATCTTCATTGTAGATATGAGAAACCTGAGAAACCAAGCACCTGCCTAGAATTACATCAAAGATTGGAATCGGGCAGCCTGGCCAGAGCCCTGACTTGGTCACTAGGGCTCCCATTTCTCTGCCTCAGTGAAAAGTACCAACACGTCTCTTCTGGTGAATGTGTGAGTGGGGTGCAGGAGCCCTGCTACCCGTTTCCCCAGCAGTGGCCATGATCAATATATCTAACGAAACCAACAATCAGGGAGAAAGATACAAAATATGGAGAATTAAGCATGGAGAGAGTAAACCCTAGTGGTACTCTGTCTTTGGTTCTAGTTTCTTGGACACTTACTACATGCTTATACCTCTTGCATTTTTCTGAGTCTTTGGATAGCTGATGCTTTTTTTTTTTTAACGTCTAAACCTTACATCCGATGACTGCATCCCTCATTCTCAGCCAAATAATGTACTTTTCTACAAAGAGAAAACAGAAGTTCTGCGATTGGAACTTCTTAGTGTGGGACTGACTCTTATCTGTGAGAGGGGCAATCCTTTCTTCCTTATCTCCTCCTGCAAAGATTCCTATTGTCTACCTGTATTCCGGATCCCACTGGCTACTGACTTCTCGGGATAGTCATCAGAACTATTATCTATTCTCCTTCCAGAATTTTGTCCTCTCCCTCCAATGCTTCTTTTCCACCCACACTTAAATATACTCATTTTCGGACTTTCCTGGTGGTGCAGTGGTTAAGAATCTGCCTGCCAATGCAGGCGACACGGGTTTGAGCCCTGGTCCGGGAAGATTCCACATGCTGCGGAGCAACTAAGCCCGGGCACCACAGCTACTGAGCCTGCGCTCTAGAGCCCATGAGCCACAACTACTGAGCCTGCGCTCTAGAGCCCACGAGCCACAACTACTGAGCCCACGTGCCGCAACTACTGAAGCTTGCACGAGTGAAGCCTGTGCTCCACAACAAGAGAAGCCACTGCAATGAGAAGCCCGTGCGCCACAACAAAGAGTAGCCCCCGTTTGCTGCAACTAGAGAAAGCCCGCACGCAGCAACAAAGACCCAACGCAGCCAAAAATAAATAACTTTTAAAATAAATAAATATACTCATTTTGAAAATAAGCAAAACAAAACCTCTCCTTCAACTTCCATCTGCTTCCCAAGCTTGTCTTCTTTACACAGCCAGGGGTCCCTACATTTGCATGCTTTGCTTTCTCATCTCTCATTAAACTTCACCTTTAAATGGAAAGAAATCACCCTAAGCAAGAGAGAAAAAAGCTAAATCACATTTTTAAAAAATTTAGTCAAAAAAAAATTAGTAAACCTTTTGTTATAGCATACTTTTAGATTTACAGGAAAAGTTGCAAGAATGTTGGAGAGTTCCCCTATTTGAACCTCTTACATTCATCTGGTAATTTGTTACAACTAATGAACTGATACTGACACACTATTGTTAACTGATGTTTATACTTGACTTGGATTTCCTTAGCTTTCCCCTAACCTCCATTTATTGCACCGGGATCCAAACCAGGACCTCACATAAACCTTCAGTGGCCATAGCTTCTTGGTCTCATTCAGGCTTTGACAGTTTCAGACCTTCCCTGTTTTTGATGACCTTGACAGATTTGTAGAATGTCTTTCAATTCTGCTTTTTCCAGTGGTTTTCTCGTGATTAGGTTGGGGTTACAGGCATCTGGAAGACCACAGAGGTAAAGTGCCCTTCTCATTACATCACATCAAGGTCACATGCTTTCAACATGACATATCCCAGTTGACATTGACCTTGATCCCTGGGCTGATCAAGTGTTTCAGGTTTCTCCACTGTAAGCTTACTCATCTTCTCTTACTACTGAGGAACAATTTTTAACAATAGAAGTTTCAAACACTTAACTTTAGAGTATCTAAATCACTAGCGAATGTGGTTACACCTACATGTCTGTGTGAGTTGTCCTTTGTGGAAGCGCACCTTCATTTTGTACCGGGATGGAGAGGCACAGAGACAGCGAGAGACACAGAGAAGCCCAAGCACTCCAAAGAACAGGGCCTTCAAGTGACCAAGAAAATACAAGCATCTGGGGTTGAACAAACATCCTAGGCTAAATGTGGAATCATGAACTTAAGTGGACCGACAGGGTTATGTGCTCATTATTTGGGAAGTAAAGTTACTGTAACACAAAAAAGACTCTAAATACAGAAGTTCAAATAGACTACACGTTTGCTTCTCTCTCGTGCAACAGCCCAGACGTGGCTGGAGGGCCAGCTTTGCCGTCCTTAACCCATGACTCAGCACCTGTGAGTTAAGGTCAACTGCTCCATTTGTCAACACTGTTAAGCCGACAGGAAGCAAAGAAGAAGGGAAGGTACCTGTCCTTCTTTCTCAAGAACTGGAGGCAGAAATTGTTCGTGTCGTTACCATTATATTCCACTGGCCTGAACTTAGTCATGTGACTGCATACCAAGCTACAAACCAGTGGGGCAATGCAGGATCTCACTGGACACCCGTCTGCTTGCTAAAACTTGGTTAGGCTTATAGGAATAAAGTATGTAGAAGAGAATGCATACTGGGAGAATAAATACTGGTCAAAACGAGATCTTTAACTGAATACCTGGTGGCAGGTTGTTTGTTTTTTCTTCCAATAGACAACACCTGGACCAAAGTTGCAAATCGAATCAGCATCTTGTTGAGTTTGCGAATCTGCATCATTCTCCAAGTCCCACCCACACATCTCAAACAAGCGAGTCAAGTGGGGCTGTGATAGAAAACAATACACCTGACACTCTCCAGTTTTGACGGCGGCCCTAGTCTCTGCTACTCTCCTCAGGAACGCAATATGAACCTTGTTTCAGTCTTTCAGTAGGGAAGGCAATTCTGTGAGCTTCTATTCCTCCTGCCATGCACATCTTCACTCCATGGATTATGGAGACCCAGGCGCCTCCTGTTTCTGTTCCGCCTGTGCACTCAGGTCTTGGGGAAATGAGCCCACTGCTTCTCCCCACCCCCCAAAGATTCTATTTTTACCTGACTCTCAGAATCCCACTCTGACTGGGGAAATCATCTGTACTCCGGGACCCCGCAGTTGGAATCAGCTCACAGGCAGTGCTGAGTACAACCTAAGACGCAATACGTTCTCCTTTTGCCGCTTTCAGGCACCCAGGGAAAGGGCCACCAGCCCCTGGAGGAAGGCCAGAGGAGGATTTGTAGTTCATCCCCGAGCATCGTCTCAGGTACCTGGTCTAGGCGGTGTGGCTCGCCCTTCACACCAAAGTCTTGAGGTTGACTGAGAGATGAAGACTGCTTCTGCACCTAACGTGGCTTCTGGTTACTAGTCCTAAGGTGCGTCACGTGCACAGGTCAGGTAGGACAGTAGCAAAATTCTTAAACTCTCCGTCACAGAGAAAATGAAAAGAGGATGAGGTGGAGGGTAAGTAATGAGGGGACCTGATATGAGGCCTGACAACAACTAGGAACGTGGAAAATTCACACATCTTGTCCTTACACCCTGCTTGGGTATAAGGTTGGGACCTTCTGACCTAACAGTGTCAGATCTCTGTAACATGCTCGGCAAAAGCTACCCTGTGCTATCACGCTGAAGTGACTGAACTCAGGAATCCACCGTAGCCAGCAGTGATAAGACAGAGTTATGCCGAGCCTGCTGCGTTAAATATGAATATATAATACCTCTCCACAAGCAGGAAAACACACTAGCAATAATGCCGCATTCTCTGAGCTTTCTGGAGTGGTTTTTATAGGTATTATAGTTCAACTACATACACTCAACCAGTACTTCATCACTTACCCATCTAAATGACAAATAGGGGAAAACATATAGGAAAATATATCCATAATTTTCTGAGTTACAGACAAAATGCAGTTAATGATAACCAATATCCAAACTTCACTTCTTAATTTCAAAACTAAAATTACAACTGAAATAAATTTTGTAGTCTAAAAGAGGCTGACATTCCGAAGGAGTCTGAAATGAACGTATGTATCTTGATCATTTGCTGAATTTACTGAAACAATGTTTTGGATGTCTTGAAAACGTTTCACCTTATTTTTAGCCTAAGTAGTAATCAACAACTTGATTTACTCGTTTACTGGTGAAAAGAAATGGGGAGGGCTTTGTTCTGTTACATAGGAAACATTATTTTTAGTAAACAAACATCAAAATACGTTTCCTCTGTGAACGTAGGGCAAAACCTTCGAACACGATCTGTGCCTTTCCCTATGTAAGTGACACACTGACAGATTCAATTTAGTCTTAAGATCCGCTGTGGCACTGACAGAACGTTAAGCATTCCATTGCTATAGATGTGCACCGTTTTCATTTTTCAATTTTGTTCTTCCTAATAATGAAGTTCCAACTAAACAGCTAGCCAAGGAAATGCCATGTGAGTGTTCAAGGCTGATGGATTACACTCGGTAATTCTGGTTAATGAGGCACTAAAATGATGAGCAGAGAGACCAAGGAACTGGTGATAGCTCGGCAGTGCTGATGACTTCTCCAGGGATAGATACCAGGAGAAGCGCTCAGGAATAAGTAGTCTACACACTCTGTAAACAACAAGGGCATTAACTCATCAGGTCAACAGGCAGATTTCAAGAGTGGAGAGGAAAACTTACCTCAGGGCATCCCTGAAGCTCCTGCATTCACCTGTGCCTCTCATCACATGGAAATCAAAGCCTTCTCTTTCTTCAGGTGACTAGAGTTGGTTTTCACTCTCCTGAAACCAGAGGTTTCCTGATCAGTACAGCTAACTCACCAAGCTGACTTATCCCCTTTGTTGTGTATTGGTTTGATATGATTTCCAGCGCACTTGCTCATGACAACAACAAAGTTGTGATTATAAGTAAAGTTGTTCTGATGTACAAGAGAAATTGTTGTCAGGATGTCATCATGCACGCCTGTGGTTAACAACAAAAACATAGGAAGCAGCAGCAGCTAGGGCAGGGGCCTTTCAGACTATACACACCCAGAGTCCGTGAGGACTGTCCCAGGGTGTTTGGTCTGGGCAAGGCTGCTGACCTGAATGGCTCTCTGAAGACCCGGGGGCATCAGCTCCAGCCTGGGCAAGGCGACTCTCTGCCGGCAGTGCTGGAAACCATGCAGCAGCCCCAGGAAGGAGGTAATCTCACCCACAACACCTGCACCTTCACTCCCTGGCAAGGCGCTCCAGCAACAAGGATTTTCACTTTGGACCCATCGCCAGCACCGACACATGGCTCTCAGTTGGCCAAGCAACTCTTCAGAGAAGCAACTCAGAGAAACGTACACCTCAACTAAACTTGGACTCTATTCCTTTCATCGTCCCCTTGCCTGGAACAATAGCGTGATTAATCTAGTACTGGTCTGGAGTATGTTACTTCTTTAGTGGCTTATTAAGAGACATTATCCTGTACTCTATTGGCTTGTGAAATTACGGGTAATTTCCGCAGTGAACCTGTGTTAAATAAATTACTGGCAAAGACAATCTCAGTCTCTGAGCATAATCTGCTGCCCGACAAAACACCCTTCTAAAGAGCATGGCTTCCTTTTATGATTAAATGTTTGCTATCCATAAAAACTGACCTGGGGGAGACCTAAGAAATCTTTTTCTTCCTAGACTGGGGCAAGGAGAACAGAAATGATGGGAAGGTTTTGTATGAATTTCACAATGGTTAAGACCAGGAAACTGACAACATTGATATCTGCTGATACAGAACTCAGTCATGGTTTTAATAGTAACTCAAGGTTTTTACCTCTTTCAGAAATAAACATGAAAGTAACAAGTCAACACATATAATTCTCCTGTTTAAACCTTAATTAGGAAAAATGCCCTAGGATATTATTTTAGAAACATGAAGAACCATAGGCTTCTTTCAGCTTCTTAGCTTGCCTTACTTTGACATCAAATTGCATGTAATTGTCCCTGCATGTGTCTGCATGGACTCATATAAAGACAAGTGAATTTAGTAATTGCAAGATATTACCTTTTTAATTGAATTTATCAGTAAGTTTGAATCTATAGCCCCTGGATAGCACTGGGATGAGAAAAAATTCACTGATTTTATTTCCTCGGGCAGCAAGGGGTCAGTGCTGTCTGGCCTATTTCACCATTACATTACATTAGAGTCTGCACTTTTAACGGTTCCATTTTTAACAGGGCTGTAAACCGAAATGCAAAGCTTTTCTCTGTAAAGGTTTGCAAAGTTATATATATATTGATCAAACTACATTCACTCACAGTTTCTATTTAGAATTTGGCTCAATGGAATCATTTTCCTGCACCTGCTTTGATGTAACACGGCTGAGAAATCCTGCATCAGAAGACGGGGTAGAATCTCATGGAGAGGAAATGCCCAGAGAGGCTGCCTACCCTTGCTGGTATCTTGCCTATCGGGGTCCTCCATCCCGGGAGAGGAAGGAGGAGTCGGCAGAGATGGCCGAAGGGTATCTGCGCTGGGCCATCCCTTGAGAGGCCGGCACAGAGCCCTATCCAACTCCTGCCATACTCTCCTGAGCGTTCTAACGCCCCTGACCAGGTAGAGTCTGCTCCCTGGGGCAGCACACGTTCTTTCTGCACCTCTGGTTCCCAGCACAGACCTACGCACGAGGCAGACACTTCATGAACATTTCCTGAAGCAATGGAAAGTGTTTCCATTCCTAACACCAATGACTAGGACAAATACTTGGACCTTTTCTTTTTTCTTTCTTCAGTTAAACACAGAGTGAGTACTATCTACAGGCATTTTCTTTTACTGCCATTCCCACTTTTCTCTTGGTTGAAAATGATAGCATCACTTAACCCCTTAGTCCTTTATTTATAAATTCCTCATGGAATACCGATAGATTAGTAAAACGAGGGCCCCTTTGAATTGCACTGCCCTCTACTCCTAATTTCCTATTGCCTATTTTTATTTGAATAAGAGCTCAAATACATTACAAACTTAGAAAGAGCATCACCATGGTAAATATTTTACTTGTGTGATTTATGAAGGCCCACAGGTTAGCGACAATTACTATCCCCGTTTGACATTTGTCATCCAGTGCAGAGACCTTCAGATACAGAGCCCCGAGGCGGAGGCCTGCAGTTCCCACCCGGGCAGTCGGCCTGCGGTCCCCCTCCCCTTCCCCAGCACTCTATTATGTCTTCCCTCCAAGCTCGTGCATGAAAAGCTGCAGAGCGTTGTATGAGGTGGTTATTTCATCCCCGTCTCACAGTCAGGACTGAAATCCCGCGTGGTTAAGCAAGCTGGCTCAGACCACCCCGCCCCCCAGCAGGAAATGGCAGAGTCGGGACTCAGGCTGTTTGACTTGTCGTGCTTCCAGCGACTCAGGCTGTTTGACTTGTCGTGCTTCCAGCGCCCTCGCTGCAACAGTGCGCTTTCTGTGTGCCCAGTCGTCAACCAGCCACCAGCGCAGCCACCTGCAACTGTGCTTTGAAAGGCATGACACCCCTTTTCCCAGTTCCTTGTGGGGAGAGGGCACTGGCATGGCCAAGACTGTAAAGCCAAATGAGGCTAGTTACTCTGTTATTGCTCTCGGATAACCAGGCCACGTTCTCCAAAGAAACCTCAAAAAAAAACCCTTAAAAAGCAGACCCTATTATGTCCTCATCTGTTGCCTCAAATGTTTTCACCTGGAGCAGGCGCAACCCTGACTTGCAGAACTGAGTTGTGTCTTGTCTAAAACATAATTTCAGTCTCCTCCCCAGTCGGGTTTTCAGGAAGGACAGAAGAACATCTTTGAAAAGTACTAGGGCTAGCTATTTGCAAACAGCAGATGCATCCGAAGAAACGGGAGTGTTTTCTTTAAACGTCTGACATGCTAATACCTCAGAGCCGTCTCCTAGGCGCTTGGTTTCACCATGTGATTTGCTTTGCCAGGCATATTCTATTTGGTTTCCTACTCATCAGCAGAGCACTCCAGACTTCAAAGGCACCTCAACATCGGTTGACTTGAGTCAGAAATCTTTGGCATTCACACAGCATGAGTCACAGCACCCAAGAGTTTGCTGGAGTATTTCTCAATCCCTTTCACTCAAGGGAGAGTGAGCGCAGCAACTCTCCTTACGAAGCCCTTCACGACTCTTGCTGCACGGTTTTAAATGGCTTTTGCATAGATCTCATTTGGTTTTCTATTAGGAATCCCCTCCTTAATTTGAAGACATCATTTTTTTCTTAACCTATTTATAGTTGAACCAAACTTAGAACAACAATAACAAAACATTACACTAAGGTATATTTCATGCCCATTTAACTGAAATAAAAGTCAAAGAAATGCGTTTGTATTTTAGAAACAATTATAATGACTGAAATCTAATGGAATTTGGGATTCAGTCTTACTGTTCTAAAATCAATAGGAAATTTTACGAATTTATATTTTGACTGATATTCAGGAATGCCAAACTTCCTACAAGATTCTAAGTGATCAGGAATAAAAATGTGATTATAGCTTGGCAGCCTGTAACAGGCCAGGATTCATTAAATTTTCCATTCTGCGGGCTGTCCTGTTTAATCAGTAACTCTTGGCCCAGCCTCATCTCTTTGCCAGGCTTAATAGGTTGACATGGATTGAAATGGATTAGGAACAAAGTACCTTTCTGCTTGGAAAAAGCTAGATCTTTGATTGCACTTTAAACTCATATTCAAATTAATTTTAAAAAATACCAAACACGGACACCACAATCCCCTTTTTGCAACTTCCAGTCAACCATAAAACCACACAATTAAGGTATATATGTTTTTTTAAATGCAAAGCAAATTTCATTTTTTAAAACAAGTTACTACCACTGAAAGGTTACGTTCCCTGCAGCACCAGGCCTGAAGCATTCTTTGTTTCATCAGATGACTAAGAAGCTAATTAGAGAATTCTACATGTTTAACCAACTTTAAGACAGAATTGGAAAATGTGGAAAAATATTCTAACAAATGTGTTTTCTTGTAGCCTACGGTACCAGTCAATATTTTTACCAGTGACGCTGTTCTTATTCTGCTGTTTACTTTGGTTACAAGTTTACAAAAATCTATGAAATAATAAGAAAACTTTCCAACCCTTAACTCAACTTTGTAAACCTCTAGTGTGGGATTCCTGTCCCTCGGACTATAAACCACCTCCTATTTTTTTCCCCCCTTCGCCAGAAATGATTTGAGAACATATCCACTTGGTCTTTAGAATGTTCTGAAAAGAAGGAAGGCCCAGACATGTCTTCAGTTTACAGACTCAGAAAGGGCAACTGGAGACTCCAAGCACAGTACACTGACACTGTGTTAAAATATCAGACTGGGGCCTTAAACAACAGATACTTATTTCTTACAGCTCTGGAGGCTGACAAGTCCAAGATCAAGGTGTTGGCTGATTCCATGATCTCCCTCTTCCTCTCCTTAAAGACACTAACCTCAGCACAAGGGCCCACCCTTACAACGTCATCTAACCCTCACTACTTCCCAAAGACCCCTACCTCCATATGCCATCCACCGGGCGTTAGGGCTTCCACATATGAACTCGGGGAACACAATTCAGTCCATGGCAGCACCTTAGCCTCCCCAGTTTCCATTTAGAAAACAGGGTCTTGAGAAATGAGCGCAGGGTGCCGAGTGTACAGAATTCTCAGAGGCTCTGAACAAGAAACCTCAGCAGCCATGGTCCTTCCCCTTGGAAAGAAGCACTCTGGGGACAGGGTATGTGTGTATGTGGGGGGTGGGGGACAAAGCTGCCACTTTCAGGAGAGGATCCTACAGTGGAGAAGGGTTGTCCTCAAGAGCATGGAATGGGCATCCAGGCTTGGAAGATGGGGAAAGTGCAAAGGAAGAAAGAAAATAACCACCTGGGAGTGATGACACACTTTCTGATGTGAAGAATGGAGAAGAAAGCGCTCCAGTGGAGTTGACAGACAGTGAGAGGCCCACTCAGCGGGACATGTACAGCAGAGAGAAGGACACAGAGAAGAACATAGTTATTCTGGAGAACAAGCGTGATAGAGGAGAGGAGAAAGCAGGCATGAGAAGGCGCTGAGGGAAGGAGCACACACAACCAAGACACCAGGAGGATATCGTTCTGAGAGAGCGGTGGGAAAACCCGGTGGGAAAACCTGGCTGGAAAAGGAGGGACGGCGACAGAGAAGCAAGTCGGAGAGTGGGCCGTCACAGACTGGGTGTCAGGCTGCAGGGAAGGAAGGGCAGGGCACCGGGTGGAAAAGCGGAACGAAAGGAAGAGTTAGTTGCAGAGAAGATAGGACGGAGTTTCTAGAAAGTTTAACATTCAAGAGAGTCAACACCAGGTTTAAATGCTTGGGAAATGATGATATCATCAATGATATTATCTGCACTTGGAGGTAGTGGGTTTCCTCAACTCCTAAGAAGCCAGAGATACTGAGTATTCTCTGCCCATCACGTCCTGGGCTTACTGAACGGCCAATGCCCATCTCGGAAACGTTTTCTGTTTCTAAAAACTGCACGAGCCATGCCAAGTTCGTGGCATCATGTGACCCTTTCTAACTCGCTCTCACCTCAAGGTCTTTCATTTCCTCCTTTCCTTGTCTTTCCCCTGCCTGTCTCTTCCCTCTGCTTTAAGAGGAACTGCATGCTCCTTACGCGAAGCCTCTCTCAAGAGCACCTTGGACCCTTCGGAGAAAAGGAGCTAAATTAAGCTAACGAATATAAACAAACGCTCATCTCAGATTCTGAAATGAAGCAAAAGCATCTTCCAGACCCACCCAGTTGAATCATGAAAGGTGACATTAAAGACTTTCTACATCTATCAAACGTATAACCATCATAATCGAGGGATTCTATTGAGACAGAAAACGAGGCTACCATTTTCCTATCTGAATAATAGCAAGCGAATCTGGAATAGTAATGGCTTTACAGCTCCATTACAGTTCCTGCTGCATTCTCGCAAACATCACCTCACCTGCCTGCTGGTTCACTGACAGATATTTCATGTTTCCCCCAAAGTCTCTGAAGGAATGTTTTTTGAATTGCTGTAAGCATGATCCTTGATGTTTCCAGTGTCTCACCCTTCCAATAATTCAAAAGAGAAAAATGGTTTGAGTTTTCTTGATATCTTCCCCAGATGTGTTACCCTACTTATGTCAAGTTCAGCCTTCCCATGTAAACACCGAGATCTGCCACAGTCTAGAAGTTCAGTGTCTGGAGAAGCATATTAGTCATGCAGGCCTTGCAGCAACACATGGTCTCCAGTTCTGACCCTGGAGATACTACGAACCGTATTAATGTAGCAATGCCACCAAGCCAAAAGGGACTTAATACTAAAAGGACTCTGACCTACTTTATTTTAGAAATAACTACACCAGAAAGAATAACCTCTATATCTCTGTTACTACATTTTAAAAATTTATTTCTTTAATTACTGGAACTTTAGTTAATAATCAGCTAAACATGTATGAGTTTGGGGGAGGAACAGGAAATCTGGGGCACCTGACTCTCTAGTTTGGTCAAGATACCATTTATAACAATGTGCACTATACCGTTTTTCCAGTGATGCCTAAGGTATTCACGGATCTGATTTACTCTTAAACGACACAACACACCTCTAAGGGACAATCAGAGGACTGCTGGGTGGGCAGAATTCTGGAAGTGGAATCTGGAAGTTTGCCCTCAAGCTGCTAAGATGCGGAAGGCACTAACACACACGATTACCATTCTTCTTTAAGGCAGCGGGAAAGTGTTCATCATGGCCCCCCCTTCACGTTCCTTGATCTTTATCACATTAAAAGGTGAAATATTTGTGCAACACACAAGCAAGCAAACGACTGCCGATCAATTCAGCTGGGTTCATGGAAAACCTTTTCTATTCACAACTTTAGATTAAGTTCTAATGTTCAGGAACCACACGAGATGAATTTTTTTTTCTAAATCAATCCTAATACTTTAACACAAGGTTTATTTGTGAAAAAGTAAGAAGTAACTAGCAAAAATAAACAGACAGTGGCTCAGAGCAAATGTGTTCTGAGATGAGTTTGGAAAGATGTCCTACAACAAGCATTTCACCTCGGACGTGCTCACTACGGCTGTACAAATGGAGACACGGACAGACTTCTAGGTGGTAAGTTACAGCTTTTTAAACGCTACATATGTGTATCACCTGCACTACAGGCTCAGATACATCCCTCCCACGCTGTTATTAAGACGTATCTGCTCAAAACGAATGTCCGTCAGCCCGTCAGCCCCAAATGCCCCACGCTTTCCCACTTCATAAAGATTCAAGGCTGAGCCCTTTTCACTGCATCCAAGGCTGTTCCACGTCGGACCGAGTCTTGTTTCAACTTTCCGCCTCACCCCCTGGATCGGCACACCTGCCCCCTTGCGTCTCCCCACCCTTCCTGCTCACCGAAACTGGAGCTCTAATCACAACGTCCCGTCTCCCTAAAGTGCCCTTCCGTCCCACTGCCGACACCCAGCTCTCCTCCAAGGCTTGGCTCAAATACTGTTTCTCGTATCAAGCTTTCCTCCAATCCCTCGCCACAGCCAGAATTAGTGAGCTCTGCCTCTGCGTGCGACGGAAACAGGAATTCGCTTCCGCTGCAGCGTGCGGACTCTAACGCCCTCGCGTGTCCCCGGTGGATGCCTGAAGCTACCAGCTATGCCAGAAACCAGCGCTTCCTTCGCTATAGGTCTCACCCTCGTGGAGCCAGAGCCCAGAGAGCAAAGCGCTGGGCGTCCCGGCGAGGGGGGCGGGGGGCCAAGCAGAGGGCCCAGAAAGGGGCAGCAATGCCGTGGGTCAAGCTGGCTCGCCTCGGCGGGAGGCTGTCGGCATCCCCTCGCGGTCAGCCTGCTGGAGGGGGCGGGGCGCCCCAGCCGAAACGGTACGCGGGCTGGAGGGCCTGCGCGCGGGACACCCGACACTGGAGCCGCACACGAGGCGACAGCAGTTTGTTAGTCGCACGCACTCACGTTTTGGGGGAGAAGGCCATCCCCCAGCGAGGGGGCCCCATGCGGCTGCGAGGCGGAGCAGCGCGAACCCGCCGGGCCTGCGAGGCCCGCCCGGCCGACACCAGACGCGAAGCGGCATCTCGCTCTCGCGGGAGGACGCGATTGGCTCCGTTAAATAACCTCGCACGGCGCACGCGGGTGAAACTCGTGAGGCTAAGGGCCGACAGGTGCGGCTGGCCCGTCTGTGGGGAGCACCTGCCAGGTGGAGAGCCTTTCCTGCCGGGAGGGGGGCGCACCTGGGGAGAGCGGGCCAAACACGGAGCCAGACCTTCCGGGTCCCGGGACGCTTACAGGTGAAGGCAGCACTTGCAATTCTAGACACTACAACACAGAGGCTGGCAAATGTGGGGGTTTTTTCCGCTTATTCTAAAATTGTGTTCGAGTTCTAGGCAGGTGGTCCTGTCTGGAGCAACGCTGACGGACGTTAATAAAGTGTGGAAATTGATCAAAGTAATGGGGCGCCTTGGAAAAGCCGCATCACTACAATGCGTGCTGGCGTGCTACTTTGTTTTCTTCTTCAGCAGTAACGGCCCTCGGGAGAGGAATCCATTTTCCTAACATCCCCAAATCACCATTGTTTTAACGACACTTTTTTTGCGTTCTGTGAACTTGGAGGAGAACACACTGGAAAGAAAAATAAGGGCCTCTGGGTCCAGTCGAGGCTTGCAGTAGAGGAGGAAAGACAAAACTAGTCCACAAAAAACTGCTAATAAAAAGAGATGTCTTGGGAGTGAAATAAAGGGCAAGCAGGGAAGTCATTAGGTGGACATGGAGCAGAACAGACACGGGTGGCTCCCGGCTGCATGGCACACGTGACCTTGAGCTCCTCGCACGGGGGTGTCCCACTTAGCACGTTAGGTACTTCGGGCTCTTTACTGCCTGTAAGAAACAACAGGGCATTTCTTACACAGTATTTCTTACGTCGTGTTTGGATGCATGCTGCACGTAACCGCACAAGATGGCTTTAGTGTGCATTAGTTTTCTACACTGAATAGCAACGCCCCACGATCTCAGCATGTTCGAGCAACACGCGCGTACGAGATGGCACAAGTCCAGGACGGGGGGCGGTGGGGGGGGGACCCGGTCCTCTGCTCACGGTCTCTCCAGGCTGACTTCAAGCTGTGCCGGGCTGCATTTGCACCTGAGGTCTGACCAAAAAACACTCCATTGTCAAGCTCATTCAGGTTATTGACAGAGTTCAGTTGCTTTCAATTTTAGGGCTGAGGCCCCATTTCCTGGTCACCTCTGCCCTATCTCTTCCCTTTTGCCACATCCTTGGTATAACCACAGGAGCGCCTTCATCACATCCACATTCAAGGGGTGGGATTGTACAGGGTGTGGACGCCGGGGTGGGGGTGGGGGGCAGAATCGGCGGCGGGGGAGGGGCGAGGTTAAAATTCTGCCGACCACACCCTCCCCTTCTCACACTGAGCTCTGTTTGCAAAACAGTACGCACACTCAAAATTCTTAGACCACTAGCAGACGCACAGAGATCAATCAAATTGTGCCACCGCTAAAAATCAAGATCAACACAATACTTTCTCCAAATACCGTCTCTCATTTTTATGAAACACTGTACAGTGGAAGAATAAACAGACCATTTTTTCCCTCAGCACTTTCAAATTTTGAAAGCCCACCCCATCAATCGACAGCAGGTGAGAAATCTTCACTTTCTCTGGTGTACCATGGCAGGCACCCTGCCAGATGGTTCACAAGACACCCCTCAACTCCTGCCCTGAGAAGGGGCATCGTGACATGCAACCCTCTCCCTCTGTGTTTATGGGCCTGGGCTGTACCTTCGAGAACATACTACACAACCAGAGGGGACAACAAAGCAAAGCAAAATTAATGAACGTGTTCTTAATATCTGAGGATAAATGTCTCTTGCAGCACTAGGTGTCTGAATGAGCATAACTGATTTTGCTTTGTTTTGTTTTTTAATTTCAATCAATACTTTACTGGCATACATGAGATCATCACATGATTTTCCCCTTTATAAAATTACTGTGGAAAATTACATTAAACTGGTCTTGTGCTCCTGGTTTAAACTCAGTTTGCTCATGTGTTAAGTTTTTTATATATTAATTGAGTTAACCTGCTAACATTTTCTTCAAAAATTTTACACTTATTAAAGTTGTTGGTAATATCCTCTTATTACATTTTCAATGTCTGCAAGGAACTATAACGATATCCTTTTTTTCATTCCTAATACCGATTTTATTCTCTTTTTCCTTGTTTGACCTTGCCAGGATTTTTTTTTTTTTGAACTGCCATTTTAATTTCTTTCTTTTTTAAATTGAAGTATAGTTGATTTTAGAACTGATTTTTTTAAACTTTGCCCTGAGAAAGAACCCTGAGGTTTAGAATGAAAGATGATTTCACAATGCCCAGTCACGGTATCAGCAGATGCCAGAGACAACAGATGTGGACATTTGTCCTTTGTAAACCTGCACATGAGGCGTTTCTCTTTTCTTTTTCTTCCTTTTTTTTTTCCTCCTCCTCTTCTTATGTACAAGTTTTGTTAAAATTTGTGGAGAATTTCATTTCTGTGACTGTGTGATTAACTGTTTAAACCAAACACAGCTGAGAGCGAAAGGGAGACCTAAAAGTCATGAACACGGGCTGTGGATACACAGAGGGCTAAATCAGGGCAGTCTCCAGCAAACTGGAAGCGGGGTATCCTAGCTGGACCGCACACAGCTACATCACTGCCTTGAAGCACGTCTTAGATTTCGAGCCAAGTGGTCCTATAGCAGCCTCCTGGCTGCACACACATAATGTGAAATCTTCACTTTCTCTGAGTATTGAAAGATGGTTGCTCTAAAAGGCACTCCTGCATTCACTCATTTGTTCATCACTTGACAGGTAATTACGGAAACCTGGGATTCCCGCAACGAAGGCCTCCCAGCAATGGTGTATTAAACACAGAGTGGGTTGAGGGTTAGGTGAGACCTGACTCTAAGCTCAGCACGTCTACCCCTTTATAAGTTAGGCGGCCTTTCATATGAATAGTAATACCTATCTTGCAGGACCGTCAAGAAATGAGAAATTACACACATAAACTCCTTAGCAACATTGCTGGCATATGATAGGGGCTTAATGAAAAGCAGATTCTGTTAGGCACTGGCAAACTTCCTTGGTCCTCAAGAAGGCTCCGGCAGCCCTGACATAACGAAGAGGTTGCATAAAGGAAGCGGCTCCAGCTCGCAGGCAAAGCCCCTCTCCCGAAAGAATCTGCCGCCTCTCAGAGCAGATGAGAAAAGTCCACTTGAGGCAGCAGATAGATGGGCCCCAGGCTGAGCCACGGGACAGCCGAGCTGTCCCCTGTGGACAAACAGTCCAAGATGCAGAGGGATGGAAGAGCCGAGCCCTGCCCAGGTTAAGAGGTAAAAGACCACACAGTCCTCATACTCGGGACCTCCCCGACGACACATGCGCAGAAAGCCTCCTCGGAGGTCAAAAGGGAGGGGGCGCCACCCCGTGGTAGGTGACGTCAAGCTACCCACAGGCCTCTTCGCTAGAATCCGTCCTGGTTGAGAGACGCGCACGCACACAGGGGAGGACCCTGCGATTAGCCCGATACTGACTCAGAACCCGGCAAAGCAAGATGACTGGTCAGAGGCAGCCCGGCAGAAATGCCCCATAAACGGGATGCAAACTACCGCGAGGGCGTGACTCTCTGAGTCCATCCGTGTGAGTCTATTCACACGTACCTATTTTCCTCCTAACAAGCACTTTACTTGTTTCACTACTTTCCGTCTCTTGGTGGGAATTCATTTCTACAAAGCCGACAGGCCAGGCGCCTCGTCACTGGCCACTGTCGCTGATGGTCTAGTGGCTTGGATTCAGCGCTCTCCCTGCCGCAGCCTGACTTCAGTCTCTGGCCGGGAACTGAAATCTTGTATACACATTTATAAAGGTTTACAGCATAATTCCTTTTTAAAATCAATGTCAGTAGGAACTATGCATTGGCTATAACAATGAACAGAAAAAGAACAAACATAATCCCAACCATTTGACATCGTAACAGTGCAGAAAATAACCTATGTCAGGTTTCTCTGACATATCTTGACTGTAAAGATTAATCTAAAATCATACTGATGGAACATCCTTAAAGCCAGAAAATATTTTGCAATATGAATATTTATACTTCACTTTAAAACGTGAATATACTAAGTTATTTACATCATTTCATCCCTAAGGCCCTGTCTACACATAAAATAATTGAAACACTGTTTTTAATTGTAGCCACCAGCCCTCCCCACCCAAAAAGCATGTGAGCTTCAACGGCTTTAATTACCACTGTAATTAAATGAATTCAACCTACAAATAACCAGAAAATGGCTTTCATTAGGTTTTCTGGTTTGTATTGGTTTAACGGCTTTTAAAATTTTATAGAAACTAGGTAGGTTAAGAAATAAAATATCCAGTTTATCAACACATTTGGAATAAAAGCTGTATGGTGAGGTTAAACCTCTTTTTTGATCATTGATCCTTTAATTACTTTTGATAATTTAACAGAATTCAACACAAGACTTCAGAGCATTTGAGCAGAGCCAGGAAGAAGGGTTGCAACGTACAAACGTGACGAGGGAACTGCAACAACAAATAAAAGTGATGGGGAGGAAATCGCAACCAAAGGAACAGCAGTCACCAGTACTCTGAAGTGGGGAACTGCACGTACTTGTAGAGAACAACAGTCATCTTGCTTGGTGCCCCGAAGTGGGCGGGGAGGAAGCCGGAACACCCGGCCCTAGGCCAGGTGTGCACTATGTAACAGGTGACCTTCAGTACTACGGTCTACCCGTGAAACGGGAATAATAATATCTGCGCTGGGGACTTCCCTGGTGGTCCAGTGGTCAAGACTCTTTGCTTCCACTGCAGGGGGCGCAGGTTCCATCCCTGCTTGGGGAACTAAGGTCCCACAAGCCACACGGTGCGGGCAAAAAGAAAAAAAAAAAATTCAGTATCTGCTCTGCTTTCTGGAGAAAATATCGATCAGAACATACAGGTAAGATCCTCAAGCAAACTGCATAATCCTATTACTTGCTCTTTAGTCGCCCTCTTTGCCAGTTACGCTTTGATGTTGCATAAGGTTACGCAAAACAAGCCTGTCACAATCTCACACCACTTAAAAAATACGGAACATCTTTCCTATCACTTTATTTATCCAGACCCTTCTATGCCAAATATTCTGTATACGCATTTCCACATATCACGAGGCTTAGATCCGTACTGTCCACACAAAATGATGCTCACGTGGGTCTGTCTGAAAGTCGCATGTGAGAATATGACACTGTCGTTGCCTTTTAAGGGCGAGCTTGACTTTTGCATTTCTACATGCACAAAACTCAAGCATGCTCTAAAAGACAAGAGCTTTATTTAAATCTCAGGAAGAATTAAGATTTTTAAAAATTATCTTGATCATACATTTGCACAGGTGCTGCGTGACTCTAGAATTAAAGTTGAACTAGTGTTTTTGAACAAGAAGCCAAAGCCCATAGTTTCATCTCCATCATGAGCAGCAGAGTTCCATGGCACAGTGGAAAAATACCCATCTGTAGTCAAGGTTGAATTTCATTTCGGCTTTCATAAATAAATTATGCCTGTCATTTCCATTAGACACGGTTCTTACTGTAAATCATTACAAAACATCTTTGAGAACCTTGGGGCATTTCTTATGTTCCACTTCAGATATAGATATAATTCACTGAGCTGTTAGAAGTTTCGATCAATGAAGCTTAGAAAATGTTTCAGTATTTGGAAACATAAAAATGCCCGAAAATTCTCAGGGGAACTATAGACACTAAGGTCAATGTATTCTTACTGTGTTCATCCCTGACTCAGGGAACTTCCTTAAAGAGAAAAAAATGATGTTTGGAATTCTTTAGACCATAGTAAAGGGTCTTAAAACCGCTTGTTTGCCTAAAGTTTCCCAAAGTAATTTGATTCTTTGTCCTGGCATGAGAATAAAGTTAGATTTCACTTATTGCATCTGCCACGGTCTGACGGGAAGACATTAGCACTCTATGGGTTCAAACAGAGGCACTTTGCTGAAAACAAACTGTTTACAAAGGGGTAGGAGGCCCAGAAGAAGCTCAGAGGAGAGGGGAGATTGCTCAGAGATTAGTAACCACTGGAAGTTCCTCCCAGCCTCTGCCCAGCTCATAAAGAAGCCCATGCCGTGGATGATTTGAGGTAACATCTACCCTGAAACCCACATCCAGGGGGGATTGCAGAAAATGTAGTTTCCAAATAGACAAGGGAAAGGTGACCAGGGACCACCTGGAACACACTGGGAAGTGACTTAAACCGCCTGTGTCTCCAACGGCAAAATGACAAGAGTGAAAAAGTAGTGACATATCCTCCTTCCGTCTGAAGAAGGTCACGGTTCTAATATTCTCTGGGATGTCGTGTGCCTGACGATCTGGGATAAGGCACAACTTACACAGTGTAGAGAAAGAGGGAGACGGTCTGTAAGACCTGGCGAGGGAAGCCCTGAAGGGCAGCGCAGAAATTTAGAAGTCACCCTGCCCTTGAGGGAAGAGTGTAGGGTACAGGCTGGGTATAAGAAGGCGCGTGTGCACAAGTGGGGGCTGTGATGTCCACCTGGCAGCCTGTCAGGTACATGAGATGCAATCACACCTATAACGCTGTCGTCGTGGCCGGGTCCTGTCCAGCTGCTCTCTGTGCTGGCCTTTATCTGCTGTCCATAACATTTGCGGGGTCGGGGGGCGGCATTCTATTTTTGTTTGTTTCCCAGAAGCCTTGGTATCACCCAGGAGAGGATGGCAATGGAATTCTAGAGGAGCACGGAGCGGGAATGTGGTGGGAATCTGGGTTGGTCAGAAGGCAGATTCCCGCCTGGACACAGTGGGGTACACAGCGTGCTAGCAACCTGTACAGCCTCCTTGCTAAAAACTTCTGAAAATCCTGGCAAGGGCAACGGGCAGAAAGCGGTGCTAAACGAAAATTAAAATAGTACCACTCTTTTGTCTTATTATACCAATCAACACACGATAATTTTATAGCAGTATTCAGTATCATGATCTTGTACTTTTTCAAGGAAATGGTGATTTCATTTATATGGTGCACAACCCATTTCAAGTTTCTGAATGTTTGGAAGGGGAGAACCCCTTCTTTAGGACTCTGAACTGCCAATCACAAGAGGATGCCTGACAGGACCTTTACAAGTGATTTAAACTGCCTGTGTCTCAAACAGCAAAATGTTTGGGAACCGGCTCTGAATGGATGGAGGCATTGCAGAGGAATGCCTCAAAAAAGAGAACGTTCAAGATATGAAGCAGAAGCGCATTAATGAGAAACACTTGGGTCTTAGGCTCCAAGTTTAGCCATGGATGCCAGGTTAAAACTATTGACCTGGACGTGTGGAATACAGATTTGCTACACTGATTGAACCAGGCAGTATGAATGGATTTCTGGTTTTCGACATGTCTGATATCTTGACCAATTAGCGTACAGGCCGCCTGACAAATGAAGAGGTCCAAGTCTAGGAAATCTGGTGGAATCTAAAACCAAACCGATCAGTGGAGACCTGTCTGCTTGAATCATTGCTGAGAGTGAGTTTGTATCCCAATGAAGAATGTATGTGAAACTATATGATTTTCCATAATGCTTTTGGTTTTCTTTGTCAGACGTGGATTTTATTTTTCACCCTGAACTTACAACAGATCAAATTTACATCAAACCACATGAAGTGCATGCTACAAGCCTTAATTACACACACATACACACAGTCTGGCTTCAGGTTCCATCAACAGACACACACATACGCACATTCACAAACGACAACAGGATGCATGGAGAAGTTATTTAAGGAAAGGGGCCGCATGTATAAGTACTTTTATTGTATTCACCAAAAAATAAAGTTAATCAAATTTGGATGCAAAATAGACCTAAGATCAGTCATATATATAATACACACACACACACACACACACAGACACACACACACACAGACACACACACACTATTTTTCTCCCCTGTGGTAATCTAAATGATTGTGGTAGCCAGCTAAATGATTCATACTTTCTTGAAACTCTGCAAACGCATAAACTTGAGGCCAATCATAAAAATGAGGCTGCTGGGCTTCCCTGGTGGCGCAGTGGTTGAGAGTCCGCCTGTCGATGCAGGGGATGCGGGTTCGTGCCCCGGTCCGGGAGGATCCCACGTGCCACGGAGCGGCTGGGCCCGTGAGCCATGGCCGCTGAGCCTGCGCGTCCGGAGCCTGTGCTCCGCAGCGGGAGAGGCCACAGCAGTGAGAGGCCCGCGTACCACAAAAAAAAAAAAAAAAAAAAAAAAAAAGAGGCTGCTGATTTATTCAGGAAAGATTTATCGATCATCCACTACTGGGGATTAAGAGGGCTTACTAAATTACTACCAGTTTGTTCTTGGCCGAATTCGGAAACAACCGAGAGCGAGAACTCAGACAACTGGAATTAGAAATGTGCAATCCATGCCTGATGAAAGCTGACTTGGAGGACCCAGGTAGGAAAGGCAGGGGCAGGGACCCTCGCAGTCAGCCTCCGCAGGTGGCCCTCCACCCCAGCCTCCGTGGGCGGGAGTGGCCCTGTGCGCAACGGGGCGGGGTGGGGGTGGGGGGGGGACGGGCAGGCCAGATGCCCGCCCTCGGGTGGAGGCTACCGCAGTCAGGACAGGAGCGGGGTGCGGGGAGAAGGCTAGGCAGACCCACTTCTTCCTCCCAGGCCCACCAAGCGTGCAGGCCGCACCTCTCCTCTGCGCGCAGAGGCTGGGCCAGCCCGCCCATCCAGTGGGATACGGGGCTATCAGGGCAGAGGCGACGTGGCCTCCAGGCAGAAGCTGGGGATGGAGACAACAGGTCTGGTGTCTGTTTCCCCGGGCTGTACAGGGCCCGGCACCCAAGCCTCTCAGCCCCGGGCTGTACAGGGCCCGGCACCCGAGCCTCTCAGCTCCCCTGGGAGCGACACCCAGGCAGCGTTTCGCTGGGCAGGAAGGAGTTGACCCGCGGGCGGTGTGTGGGCGGACGCTGTGTGAGACTCAGGAACACACACGTGCGTGCACGAAATAGTGCCACTCCGTTGTCTTTCATACGCTGACCGATGCACGCCCAAATCTTCTCATCATGTTCAAAATCTTGAGAGTGTGCTGCTTCTCTCAGGGTGCAGCGTTTGAGAGCTGCGTCTTGTAAAACTTGCAAAGTAACGGAAGGGCCAAGCCAGTCGCTACCGTCTTCTCTGCCGACATCCTCCCGGCCCTCTGATTCCAATGAGCCCCGTGTTTCCAGAACCAAGGCTGCCTTCAGGGGAGTCAGCCCGTGCAATCTTTGGTCCCAGGAGCTGCAGTCGCGGACCCTTGCTTGGGCCTGCAAACCCTACGCGCTCCCGAGGCCTGTCCCTTTACCCCAGGCTCTCACTGGTGCGGAGGCCGACTTCTGCGAGGCTAGTGAGGCTGAAACTCTGCCTCCACTCCAATAGCGAGGTGCATGAGGCACTCTGGGCACAGAATCGAAGGGAGGGCCCAAAAAGTAAGACATCAGGATAAATAATATTTTAATACATTATTTTTTTTTAAATGTAAATTAATGCAAAAAAAGAAAATCCCACAAGGAACAAAATATTCAATAAGGACAGATTGGACCTTGGACTTGAGTGGCTCACTGGGACCCTGGCCCTGGCCCTGATAATGTGTCCAGTTCACAGGGCCATTTGTTACTGTGACAGAAGGAACACACTTCTGCAGTCAGTTGTGATCGCTACACAGCATTACTCCCAACCCCTCTCCCACATTTCCCTTTGGTGGGGCAGGGTTGGTCTATTCAGGCATATTTATGGATGGATGAGTTGGGGTAACATTTTGGTTTCAGTTTAGTGGAACATTTTTAAAGATCTCAGCATTTTTTTTCTATGTTTAAGTTACTGCTAGTCAATTCTATTGGTTTCGTCTTCCTCTGTAACAAATTATCACAAATGCAGTGACTCAAAGCAACACGAAGTCATCATCTGAACAGATCTGGAGGTCGGAAATCCTAAGTGGGTCAGCAGGGCTGCACCCCTTCAGAGGCTCTAGGGGAGACTGCATCTCCTCGCTTTTTCGAGTCCTAGAGGCTCCTGGATTCCTGGGCTCCCGCATCAATGCAACCTCTGATCCCCTCCTCACATCTCCTGCTCTGACTCTGACCCTCCAGCTCCCTCTTACAAGGACCCTCATGATGACATTGGCTCCCCCTCTGAAGGGCCAGGATCATCTGCCCATCTCAAGGTTCTTAATTACATCTGCCAAGTCCCCTTTACGGTG
The DNA here is from genome assembly GCF_949774975.1 of Lagenorhynchus albirostris. NCBI lineage: Eukaryota > Metazoa > Chordata > Mammalia > Artiodactyla > Delphinidae > Lagenorhynchus > Lagenorhynchus albirostris. The sequence goes on from NC_083116.1 coordinate 126,828,528, forward strand.
TAGGGAAACACAGTCACATATTCTGGGCGTTGGGACAGGGACACCTTTGGGGACCACTATTCTGCCTACTGCAACACCCGAGTGTGGGAAAGGCGCCCACCACCTGCTGTGCTGATGCGCTTGGTGACACGACAAAGGAGCTAGACCAGCAGGCTTCCTTCTATATGAAAATGTTCTTTGGGTACCAGCACTGCATGTGTATCTGCAATGCAGGAGACGCAAGGCGGGAAACGGACAGGAGCCAGCCTGTGGAAATCTCTTCCATTCTTGCAGCACATACAAAAGGAATTTCCTAGACATCTTCCTAAATTTCACACAGTCCCAGAAATTTAAATCATATCCCTTTGAGTTCTGACACCTAGGGCCATTTTATGAGCTTAAACAACATTCAAACCCAAAGCCAACCTAGTCCACATGATGCTAAGAGACTCTTGATAACCTGAAGACATGAATCCCAGAGCTCCACCCTCCATGCCTTCCTCAGGTGCCTGAGGTTGAGAACAACTTTCAATCCCACAGCACTGTCCGCGGCCGTGTTTTCCTTCTGCCAGTATCAGCGCGGTACTCGTGGTTTCTGAAAAGCTGGAACTTCACACGCTCGTGCTCGCCCACATGCACGGAGCTTAGGTGCAACTTAAAATCCTGGCATGATTCCAGGAAGCTCTGGCTCTGAAATGCCTTATTAGAAACAAAGGCAGATGATTGCCAGTTCCTGCCTCCATAGTATCTGAAAATCAACAGTATGAAAATGAGAACATATTTTCCTAGGACGAGTCCTTTCCTGTTTTAGGACGCCTTAGAAGTCTTAGAAGTGCAGTAGCAATGAGGGTCTTCACGTGTCCAGGGCCTGTGTGAATGGAGCGCAAGCCACCTCTCCCTATACCCTAAGGCCCATCCTTTGCTCAGGCCCACACAAGTATGCCCAGCCAGTGTCCTTCCTGGGGCTGGTTTTTGCATAAGGGAACCTCTCACTGTGAAAACGTTTTCTGTTGTGTTGTCAGTAATGGCCCAAACTGGCATGACTCGCCAAAGGGAAAATTCAAACTCTAGCAAGGCCACTTGGTAATCCCAAGGCCAGGAAGCTTGGAGCCCAACCCCTACTTGAAGCTTCAGTAACTTCCTGTTGAAGTGGTTCCCAAATTCTAATCCATGTCTCAAGGCTCCCAACCAAGGGGCAGAGCTTAGTATTTGGGCTTCTCAGATCATTTCACTTTTTCTTCTGCAAGGTAGGAGGGCAGGTGGATGTCGGACTGCCACCTTTATCAGTGATGAGAGTCAGATTAGAAGATACGTATTTGATGTTTATCAGTAATGGGCTACGACCGACTGCCCAGAAGATTTCATTTTCCCCCCGAAGGAAGGACGGTGCCCAGCGATTGCAGCCTCACCCCCAGCCCTTATATCATATGTGGACCTGACACCACACAGGCTCAGACCAGAATACGTGCTCTCGCCCACCGGCCAGGCCGCCTCCCAGAACAGAAGCGCGGAGGGAGAAGCAGAGTTATTCATCCCTGAGCCTTGTCCCAGAGTCACAGGAGGTACGTGATTTCTTTCCCCTACGGGAAGAGGGAGTGAGGGGCAGAGAGATCACTAGTCCTGCGCTAGAAGATGTTCTTCTTGGTGGAAATGCAGAGACAGCACGGAAAGGAAACTACAGTCTCCCTTCAACACCTCCTTTGTGCCCGGAGTTATTCTAGGTAGCCAAAAATAAACTGTATTTTTTTTTTTTTTTTACTATTTACACATGTAAATTATTAAAGTCCATGTCAAAATGTCAAGATAGAATGGAAAATTCCCAAAATCAAAAATCATCCTTAAAAATAAGCTTGTGCCTCCTGTTGTTATAAAATTGTGTCCAAAACAAACTAAATAACCTATAAATTTGTATCACAGAGTCACTGGGAACATACAAGAAAGAAGACTAGGCAAACTGGCCGGACACCTGCCACAGTGACCTTTGAAATAAATATCATGGTCAATTCTTAAGAACTTTCCACGTGGAAAAGGAAAAATAAATATCAGCCCAATAGTAGAATTAAAAAAGAAGGAAAGCAGTACCCTTTCTTACAGTATGAATAAATGATTGCCTTTGGAAAAACTCTGAAGAGATGCATTTTTCCTTTAGAAAGTATTTTCCTGTTTTTTGGATAATGCCAGTTACCACAAAGTAATATGATGATGATAAATTCCTTTTATGACTCATCTTTAAAATGAATTTAAATTCATATTGGAAACTATTTGTCCACTATTACTTTCCATTTCAACAGCCAGAAGTGAAAAATCTTTCGTAGCATCTCAACAGGAAAGATTTAACAAATCTGAAACTCACACAGGGCGCTTCTTCCCACAGTCATTTACAGAGGAATTATCTCCTTTCCCCAAAGTAATCCAAGAATCTCAGTACAGTTCAGTGGGAACAGGGTACTTGTAAAAAGAAATTTTATAGATATGTTCCTCAATACCAAAAAAATTGTGCCCACGCCTTTTTACATCAACTAAACCATTCCTCAAATGGAATGGTTTAGTCTGGCCATCATTTGAACAACTTTTACAATCTGGGTAGCACTGTTGCTGAGCGTTTGGAACTAGCTCTTATACCCTCCATTCCATTTCTGATTTACCACTGGCTTCTGATTCTTTGCCCAAAAGTATTGGCTTCTTTCAACAAACTTTAAAAGCAGCCCTGGCAGGATATTTCAAATATAAACAGATCCAGCTACTTACTAAATTTAGGTCAACAGCATTTGATGGGATCGGCAAGATTTCCCCAACTTTTTTTCAACTACTAGTCCAGTCCCACGTAATAATCTTCTTTAAAATGCTTAGATTCCATAGTGTCTACAGAGCATACAGCATGCAACTCTAAGACAAATTAGTAAAACTATCCATATGGAAACTGGTACGGCAAGTATGCCACTAGATAACAACAACAATAACAAAAAAATGGCATTGGCTTATTGCTTTGGTAGCAAGGAAACTCATACTTTAGAATAGAAAGCTGATGACCTTGAACAAACCTTGAAAATATTTGGTAAATGTGTCACATATGGTAAATTAAAAGGTGGAGTATGTGATTTTTGCAGGACATGAATGGAAAAAGAAAGTTCTTATGTTTGCTGACCCTAATTGGTTTTTACTAAGGCATTACAAAAAGGAAATTAACTTAGGCAATAATTGGCCAATTTGCAGGCAGAGAGGTAAGGAAACAGTGGGGTGAGAAATTGGGGTCATTAAGAAAAAGAAACTGTTTCTGTCCTCCATCACAGGAATTACCACTGCTGAGCAATGCCTTTCTCAAAGGCCATATTTAGTCATTTAAAAAAAAACAAAACAAGAGATCAAGCCCTAAGACAATGGTCTGATTCACAATGTTGTCTAATATATTAAATGATCTCATGGTAGGCAGAGTTAAGACGAGAGAGAAAGTCTTGGGCAAACTAAGAAGTCAAATACGCGAGGCAGACTCAAGACCTTTTTCCAGAAAAGGACTCTGGGAATGACGACAGACTCATGTGCCTCCTGGGCAGTAAATAAATTGGAAACCTATGACATTTTTTGAGGAATTTATATTCTTAATTAAACTACAAGCCTTGCCTGCAGAGGAATACCTTCAAAAGCTCTCATACAGATATCAAAAAGAGGAGTTTCTACAGATCTACAGTAACCCAGGCAGGTCGTGATGGCCAATGTCCATCTTATACGTAGCCAAGGAGAGTGACAAACAAGGATATGCCTCCCAGAGACCCACGCAGCGAAGCCACCACAAGAAGCACTGCCATCCAGTAAGATTTCATGATCGCTATAGCGATCTCGTCACAGTATCTGCTTCTCATTCTCCCCTTTTCTGATGATAGATCATCATATGTACCGTGTTACTGCAATGCCATTTTATACGGAAGAGGGCAGGGAACTTGGCCTTTACTTTTTAAATCAAAAAGTGGGTGATGATGGGGCTTCCCTGGTGGTGCAGCGGTTGAGAATCTGCCTGCTAATGCAGGGGACGCGGGTTCAAGCCCTGGTCTGGGAGGATCCCACATGCCGCGGAGCAACTAGGCCCGTGAGCCACAACTACTGAGCCTGCGCGTCTGGAGCCTGTGCTCCGCAACAAGAGAGGCCGCGATAGTGAGAGGCCCGCGCACCGCGATGAAGAGTGGCCCCCGCTTGCCACAACTAGAGAAAGCCCTCGCACAGGAACGAAGATCCAACACAGCCAAAAATACATACATAAATAAATTAAATACTCACATAAAAAGAAAAAAAAGTGGGTGATGAGAAGCCTCGTATGGACCTGCAGAAGCAAACTACACCTCTCTCAAGAGCTGGATGCTCTCACTGCATGCGACTTGGGGTGGTCCTCCCTTGCGATGGGTTCCTACGGATGGAAAACAAGCAATGTGTGTATATTTCGGGGCATAAAAGATTGGACTTTGGCCGACTTCTGAATGTGTCCCTAACCAACCCCTCCCCCCGCCTTTTTTTGCTGTTGTTGTCCTATGGTTACGGCCACAGTATACTTTATTCCTGCTCTCCAAGTACAGATGGGGTCTGTACCTAGTTCTCAGAAGTGGGAACGTGAACAGAACTGCTACGTAACACTTCTGGGTCCTTACGGGTGCTCCTGCTGGCCTCTCTCCCTTTGCCTTCTTGCTGGCTACAATCTGCGACCCCTGGAATAGCATTGGGAGTCACGTGATGATGTAAGGGTCTCCTGCTCTCCTGGGGCCTTGGGTGACCATCGGAGCCAGATCTGCCTTCACGCTCTGGGTGGGAGAGAAATGCATGTCTGTCTTTTGGACTGGCTGTCCTGTGCTGTCTCTTAGTTGTAGCTACTTAGCTTTTACCCTCCTGTAGTAAGAGTCAGGAAGGATGCTGAACATTCCAGGAACCAGAAAAGTTGGTCTTTACAAAGATATCTTGTCAATTTTGACCTGGCTTCTACTGTCTCTGTTCATTACTATCGGTGAAAGAGCCCCAGCTGGTTCCGGCCATTCCTGCCATCACTTCAGAAGTATGGCTGAGAGAGGCCTTGCTGTAGTCTCAGGAGAGGAGTGTGCATCTGTGGTGGGGGAAGGAATCCACATGGACCCTTTCTGCTAGAGAAGGTAAGCCACCATTGCTGCGTGGCCATCACTGCGATCATTTGTCACACAGGGTCAGTGGACACGTGTGTCCAGAAAAACCCAGAAAGGACACCCTCTGGAAGCATTCAGTGCTCTCAGTCAGCACTACACCCCTGTGCAGTACTCAGCCTGCGCATCGGGAGTCAGCAGTCCACCTGCCACCGACAGTCCGGTGCCAAGCCCGCCAGGGCTGCCACAACAGGGGCGCTCAGCAGCGTTGCTCATCACCTGTGGAAGCTGACCTCCCGAGAGCCCACCCCGGCTGGCAGTTAGGTTTCAGCAGCCATGCCTCTCATGCTAAGGTAACAGAATGGCAGGGGAGGCTGCCTCACCAACTGTCTCCCCACAGATCACTGGGAAACTAAAATGCCTCTCTGTCTGCCACAGGTGCAACCCTCCGTCTCTGGCGATCACATCTTTCTGTGAGTGTCTGACAAGAGGCAGAGGGGAGAAGAGCCAGGTGAAAGGGCTTCCGAGGCTACAGACATTCTCACACTTGCACGTGGCACAGACGCTCTCCAAATGGGCATTAGGCTAAGCGCAAAGAGGCAGTCACAAAGGGATGAACAGTGTATGACTGCGCTCATGTGGGGTCCCTAGAGTCGTCAAACACATGAGGCGGAAGAGAGAATGCTGGTCACCAGGGGCTGGAGGGAGGAAAGCCCGGGAGCTGGTGCTCAATGGGGACAGAGTTCCAGCTCTGCAAGATGAAACAGCTCTGGACACGGATGCTGGTGACGGTTGCTCACAATGTGAATGTACTTAATGCCACCGAATGGACACTTCAAAATGGTTAAAATGGCAAACCTTATGGTATGTACATGTTACGCTAATTTAAAAAAAATTTAAGTGAAAAAAAAAAGTGACCGAGATGTCTTCAGTGTCTGAAAGTACACATAAACTGTGATACGGCAGCACAGCTGAATACGAACCAGGGTTAAAAGAGATGAACTATGTTAAAAAGCCACGAAGAGATGTAGAGGAACCTTAAATGCGTACGACTAAGTGAAAGATGCCAATCTAAGAAGGCTACGTACTGCATGATTCCAACTATAACATCCTGGAAAAGGCGAGTCCATAGACACGGTAAAAAGAGCAGTGGTTGCCAAGGGGTGGGGATGAGGGAGGGCTGTACAGGTGGAGCACAGGGGATTTTCAGGGCAGTGAAAGTACTCTGCATGACGCTACAATGATAGAAACGTGTCATCATACATTTACGTAAACCCATAGAAGGTCCAACACCAGCAGTGAGCCCTAATGTAAACTATGGACTTTGGGTGATGATGTGTCAGTATAGGTTCATCAGCTGTAACAAATGTACCCTCTGGAAGGGGGTGTGGACAATGGGGGAGGCTGTGCATGTGTGGGATCAGGGGGTGTAGGGGAACTCTCTGTGCCTTCCCCTCCATTTTGCTGCGAACCTAAGACTGTTCTAAAGAGTCTTAATAAAGAAAAATAATAGCAGTGAAAACAAATTTCTCCTCCATCTCCAGCATTGACTAAAAGGGTCATCTTCATGTTACGTAAATATATGCAAACATAAACTGATTACAAACTCCTTAATCTCTAGCGTTACACAATAATGAAACCAAATGAAATTGACAAAGTAAAGCAAACGAAACCCATAAAATCCAAATTCTTGTTCATTTAATGTGATCGAAGCTTCTGCGCTGCTGACACCGAATGGCTGCTTAGAACATACGTGTGGATCTGGCCGCCACGTGTGAGGCATGGCCAACTGCAGGGTGATGTACTTAACTGCGATGCCCCCCAGACTCACCACCCAGGATGCTTCTCTCTTCTCGGAAGAACAAAGTTCACTCAAACAACCGGCACTGAGGTCCTGTGGTATTCACTGGGAAAAACGCAGCGTTTATGTACTTAGCCCATCTCTCTTCTCTCACTACTCGACCAAAGCAGAAGGTACCACTTGGCACCAGGGCAACCGTAAACACAGACAAAGGTACTGCGCTGAGACCTCATACTGAGTCTTGTGTAAAGTTAGCCATCTTGACAATGCAGGGTGTGGTTCATTAATTTTTAGATTAAATGCAATCTAAAATGAAGACAAAATGACGACAAAAAAAATAAGAAGAAACAATGTGGCAGAAAATCAGCTGCATACCAGAAATTTGTCTGCAGGCCCCCAGATTAGATTCAGCGACTTTTGGATCAATTCTGAACTGCTTTCATATTTCGTCCAAGAATATGTTCAAGTTGGTTCACAGGCAAAGAAGAGGAATAGTAGTTGACACAGACTGTAAATTTAGCTCTGTTATTTAATCACAGTGTGATTGTGAGGAAAAATATTTAATTTCTCTACCATGTTCTCCTCTCTTCAAAGAAGGGTCAGATGGTGTCTATGATCCGTTCTATCTTTAAAACTCTGTTTTAAATACAACAGTTTTTTGGCTGGTGCATCTATATGCTAAGTATAATAAAATTTTAGCTGCTATAAATGATTTTTAAAAAACGGCTTTAGCCCTACACACTAAAACACTGTCACTGTCTAAAATCAAATCACTGTGAAACGGACATTGATATATATTGTGTAAAAATGTCTTTAGTCTTCTCATTCATGGTTGCATGAATATACTTTTTGTACTTTCTTTAGCAGAGCTCAAAACAAAGTTATAGCGCCCCCATTAGTGCAGTCCTAAACTGAATTCATCAGCTGTGTTTCTCATACATTTCCTGTGTGTGCTAAAGGTCCTATAAAAATGATGTAAATTGATATATACCAGGGATCTGCAACACGTTCTCGGTAAATGGTGAGACGGTAAATAAGTTTGTCTTTTCAGGCCACATGGGCAGCTCTCCAACTCTGCCACTGCAGCAAAAAGCAATTATAGACAATATGCACATGAATGACCTTGGATGTGTGTCAGTAAAACAGGCAGTGGACTGAATGTGGCCAGGGGCTGCCATTTGCTGACACCCAGTGTATAGGAGGGACCCACTAAGATAATGTGAACGTAAGAAAACGAAGAATAATTTTCATACTCCTGTAATTGTTTAGATATTGAAACAATGAAACTTCAAAGTTTAACGTATCAGACTTTAAACGGAAATTGTTATACATTTCTTAAGTGATTTAATGTATGGTATCGTGTATGAAAATCAACCTGATACAATGCAAATATATGCTTATTTCTCTCCTATGAATTATGCCTACACTTTGTGTGTTCGAAGCATCTAATGTAAGGTAACTTCCTTTCAAACTCTTCCTTGAAATCAAGTTGAAAAACAGACTCAAAGGATAATTTGATTTCAGTGAACAGTTAATTTTTCAGAGTATTTTCTTTTCTTTAACAAGCAATCTTGGAGGATAAAGATATGACAGCTTTTTTGCAAGGAAAATTTAGTAATTTTTAGAATTTTAATAGTAAAAAGTTCTTCCTTCTCCTTAGAAAGAGTATTATCTGCTTTGAGGTAGTAGGTTATTTCTTCTCAAAGGTTTTGCTCTAGTTGGAAAGTCACACACCACCTTAATCTCACGGATAAAACCTTGGGGAGAGCATCGAAGATGGCAGAGTAGAAAGACCCTGAGCTCACCTCCTCTCAGGAGGACACCAAAATCACAACGATCTGCAGAACAAACATCAATGAAAGAAAAAAAAAAAAAAAAACTTGGACTTTTTGTCAGTTTCGAACAGGCATCTATGAAGAGAAAGTCCTAATACAAAATGAAAAAAACAGCTTTAGCATCATGTATTAGAACGCTGCTTACTGTCCTAAGTTATTGTAAAAAGGACATTGACATATAGCAGATGAAATATGCCATGCCGTGTCAAATCAAAACCATTTAAAATCCCAGGCTAAGTCAGCATGACCGTTGTGAACTGAATTAACTTTTATTCATGGGTTAAAACTGTTTTTCAGTCAATGTTTTAATAAGTACAATTTCAATCTTATGGTCCATCTAGAACTGTTTAACCAAGGCACACTGAATAATAATACCTTAAAAGAAACTGATCCAAACGGAAATGGTATATGCCAGTACCCCTAATTCAGAAAGAATGGTAGATAAAAATGTTCCTAACCGCTGACCTTGAGGGAAAATTAAATTTGGGTACAATAATAATACCTTTAGGCGGAAAGCCTTTGGAAGTGCAAGGGAACCCCCCATGCCAAACACTGCCCACTATTTTCAATCTCCCTGTTGATATATACGTACGTGCCTACTCTCTTAGGGGTTCATAGAGATTCAGGCAGCCCGGAACAAGACGAGGAAGGAATTAAACATTTACATTTTAGGATCACTGAGAAATTTAAACCCATCTATTCAACTTATTAATATACATTCTTCCTTCAGAGTTTCAGGTTTGGATTTAAATAATCTATTTTTTACGCAGAATCAACAATCGAAATACATATTTTTATTTCTGGTAAATGCTGGCCAGATAAGGAATGACGGGGGAAAGCCCAAACGAACTCTGAAAAGAGAAACAGAAAATAGATGAAGTTATTAAACTGGGTCCTGTTTTGTTAAGTAACATCCTGGCGTCTCAGACCTGACTGCAATTTTCAGAAAGCAGAGGTACCTAGGATGAATTTGAGATTCACAGAGACACAAATGATTGTCAGAAGAATGTGAGGCAAAAATTTAAGAATCCCCAGAAGAAACAGATGGGGAATAGAAGGATTTCTGCAGGGTCAGTTCTTAAAGGACAAAGAAGTTTCACCCCCCCGCCCCCGCCTGCCAAAATCATAGGATGGAATGCCTTAAAAAAAAAAAAAATCACATGTAAAGAAAAAGGGCACGTTTGATGTCTGTGAAAAATAAAACTTTTTGGACATTGGAATCAATATGTTCTGGTACAACGTAACTACAAATTATGCTTGTCATAGCGGAGAAATGCTGAGTCTGTCTCATTCTCTGTCTACCGTACAGTAGCCTTCCCCCCCCACTTGTGAACCTGTCCTGCATGTTTTTATTAGTAGATCCTACACTCTACTGTAGACTATTTCAACGGCTATGTTTAAAGTGACTTTGGTCTATCTTTACACATTTCTCCTGGTTTGTCCGTTTTAGCTGACAGTTTCTTGATTTTATCAAAGGGAGTGTGCACAAATTAAGATTCCCAATAAAGCGACATAAGGTCATTGATTTCAAAATAAATCAATTACCGTAGAACGAGCTAGGGCTTCAGCGTCAGAAGATCTGGGTTAAAACGCCAAACTCTACCAGCGGCTAGGCACTTGGCAGCCCTGATGCAGTTAGATTCTTTCTCTCCCTCTCTCTCCCGGGTACATTTATCTGATCCAACTCCCTAGAAGATTTTTTATTTTGTAAAATGCGGCCGAGATCTGTGAAAGTTCTCAGCCAAGTGAGAAGTCCTGCACGATGACGTCAAGAGAGTGTAACAGAGGTGCCGCAATGCACGGCAGAAGACCAGGCTCTAGACGGACGCTGACACGCAACCAGCTGCGTGCCCCCGAGGAAGCCCTGTAGCCACAGCGGTGCTGCGGAAACGGTGCAGATTGGCAGAGAGGGGAGACGCCCTTCCAATCCCCGTGTGCTGTTGGACATACTTGTTAGCTTTTCCCTCAACGTCCAAATTTGTAAAGAGCAAATGATACACCGGAGTCTCAGGGTTCGGTGGGAATTAAATCACATAAGGTGGTAGAGCACGGACGCCCGTCCCAGGGACTGGCATCTTCTCCGTGAGCGCACGTCCCCTCGAAGGCCCAGGCGGTGACCACACACCTGCCACCTGTGCCAGCAGGGGGCGCCCTCCGCAGGCCTCGCACCTGCCGACCTGGTGTCGCTCGCGACTCCCCTCCTGCAGGGGGCTGCCCACCGTGCCCTGAATGCACAGACCGTACCCACCCCTCAAGGCCGAGGTCGAAGTCACCTTCCCAGGAGAGCCCTCACTGTCCGCCAGCCTCAGCCAACTTCCCCTCTGAATTCCCAGAGCCATTAAGTGATTTAATGTATGGTATCGTGTATGAAAGATACGGCCTCACGCCCTCTCTAACCCTGTCACACTACCAAGCACTACGTGCCGCTCCCAAGGTTTTGAGATTCTTATTTAAGTACCGACTTGTGGGCGCTTCATGTTTTAAATCACTCTATTGACCCCTACATTCTAGAGTCCCTCGCAGTGTCGTAAGCAGCACAGGGCTCAACAAGTAATTTTCGACCTCACTGCTTATGGCTCTTCCATGTGTGCATTTAAACTTACCATCTTTAGTTTGCAGCAGGTTGACAAAAACAGAGGTAACTATAGAACATCGCAAGATTTATTTTTCCAGCTTTTATTTTCAAAATACATTTCCTTATGCCTGTCATTTCAACCTTCTACCCTCTCGGCAGTGAAAGACGTTTCAGACAGACTGAATTCCATTTTTTAAGGTGGCATCATCATTCATCAAGAGGTGCTGATCTGGGCTTCCCTGGTGGCGCAGTGGTTAAGAATCCGCCTGCCAATGCAGGGGACTCGGGTTCGAGCCCTGGTCCAGGAAGATCCCACATGCCACAGAGCAACTAAGCCCGCGCGCCACAACTACTGAGCCTGCGCTCCAGGGCCCGAGAGCCACAACTGCTGAAGCCCGTGCTCCGCAACAAGAGAAGCCACCGCAATGAGAAGCCCGCGCACTGCAATGAAGAGTAGCCCCTGCTCGCCACAACTAGAGAAAGCCTGCACAGCAACGAAGACCCAATGCGGCCAAAAATAAAATAAATAACATAAATAAATTAAAAAAAAAAAAAAAGAGGTGCTGATCTGACTTGACCAACATTTCACATAAGGGACACTGTTGCCTCTGTTTTTTATCAGTTTTCATTATGATTACTTCTCAATCCAAAAATCACATTAAAGATAATATTTCTCAATTAAAAAATCAAAATACACAGTTTAATAAAATAAATTTTAAAGCAAGACTGTATAATTTATATATACCTTAGTATTTCTACAGAAAAATTAACATTTAATTTGCATATTCAGATACCTGTTAACACTGACCTGTTTACTTGGAAGGTTTTGCTGTGCACATCTGTAGACCTAGCAGTTCATATTCACTGAACTCAAAAAATGGGGGGCAGTGTGTTATAGTCATATAGCTGTAGATGCAGCCAACCTGTGTGTGTGTGTGTGTCTGTGTGTGTGTGTGTCTGTGTGTGTGTGTGTGTGTGTTATTTTCCACTGAGGATATTTAGACACTTGACAAAGTAGAGAGTTCTCTATACAATATATTACTGAGTTTGACCACAGCAAATTCCCTGCCCAAGAACTCTTCTGAAGCATATTTTTCTGTCTTCCCAGGTCTTATGTCTAGTTCCCAGTTCAGTACAGGCAAAAAAAGATGGTGATGTTAAAAAAAATGAAACTGACACTTGCAGAAATAATCAATATGGCTTCCTGGCTGTGGATCACAGTACCAGTCCCATAGCTGTACTCACAGTAACTGCAAGATGATGATTGTTGTGGGAAAGCCCTACCTCAAGACACTGCGTGACGCAAAGACGGGAGATGAAATAAAAGGTAAATCATTTGAAAATTCACCTGGTCTGACCATGTTGGAATACAGAGTTGGAATGACTAATGGCAAAGCAATTTTAATGTTCTTAAAAGTAACAAGCTTTTTTCTGGGCTGGGGAGTGGTGCATTAATTTAGCAAATGCAATAAAACCCCCTGTTTTGCATTTGAACATCTCTTGAGATCAGAGTACAGCAAAATCATTCTCAAAACTTACCCAGATTAATATTCTGCTTTATCACCGTGCTAATGAGTATGACTCAACCAGGTTACAATATGGGATGTGGTCGGACTACAGCATGAAGTTGAAACAGTCCTTATTCACCAACAATAGTTTAAATCACTCATTTGAGAAAGGAGGAAATATGGTTCTGCTTCTGGTAAGTCATTAGAATACTGTATCTGACCACTTTTCCACTGACAGATTAGCATATCTTCACTTCAGTATGAGAACAAATTCGAAGAGCTTAGACAAAGAGACTGTGACACTATTTTTTTCGACAAGCCAGTACCTTTCTTTTTTTATTTAGTTTTATTTTTTTTTAATTTTTTTGCGGTACGCGGGCCTCTCACTGCTGTGGCCTCTCCCGTTGCGGAGCACAGGCTCCGGACGCGCAGGCTCAGCGGCCATGGCTCACGGGCCTAGCCGCTCCGCGGCATGTGGGATCCTCCCGGACCGGGCCACGAACCCGCGTCCCCTGCATCGGCAGGTGGACTCTCAACCGCCAGTACCTTTCTTATCTCCAAATGTGAGGGCCTGAGTATAACACATTCCAAACACCCTGATTTAGATGGGATGGAAGAATTTAATATATTTTAGAGGAGAGTATCATACCCAAAGTGGTTTAAAAGATGACAATTTTTTTCACTTAAAGTGCAGGAACCATTTATTCAAAACAATGTTCATATATAGAACACATGGCTTACCCAATGGAACTGGATGAAACAAACTCTTCTTATACCACTAAGCACAGCTACATATGGATTTAGTAGTTTTTCAGTGTGCTACCCCAGGAATTTTTCTAGGGTTCATAACAATTTATATGAGAGAATGTGTTCTGAGTTCTGAACAACCACTTACAAAGGGATTGCTGGAACTTTTCTAATGTAATAAACATCACCATGACAATATACAATGTTGCTTAATATTTGGGGCAGTCTTTATTTACCTTCAGTGATGATACAACTTGCAAAACCATGTGGTATTAAAGAGAAGGAGTCTGATTGTCTTCAATGAAACCGTTATGAAACTGGGAAGGTTTGCCTAATGTGTTTGACTCTTAAGGAGTTACTTACGGGAAATAAGAAAAATGGTTAATAGGTGCTTCCACATATGTGACAGGAATATTGCAGAGCTGGAAAATGACAAAGATGTGCATTTGTCTTGCAGGGGCCACAAAAGACTTACTTAAGTGAAAATCTAGGTCAAAATGCACTTTGGAACCCTGCTCTCCTCTGGGTATTGAAATAGAGATTATTGCTTTTATATCTCAGGACCCTGCCAGGCATGGTGTGAGTATCAGGGATGGGACAGGTGACACCAGATTGGAAGACAGTTAGAAACTAAACCTGCCCAGTTGTTAAAGGTGAGCTGCTCAAAACCCCAATCCAACAAAGGGAAGACACACCCACTGGTAAGAAGAGAGCCAGACAGGTGTACAAGAAAAGCCAAGAGAAGCCATCCGGAAGGACGGTAGATCGGCCTCAGGTTAAAAATGCAGGCTTTGGAATAGGTCAATCTTGAGGGTACGGTCAGACTCTGCCACTTCATAGGTATGCAACCTGCACCAGGTTTTTAAACTCCTGACTCTGAGTTTCTTCTTACGTAAGGTGGGAATAACACTTCACATCTGATACAGCTGTCGTAGAGCTCAAGGGCATGAGGTGTGCTAAGGGTCTGGTGCACCACAGTGACTCATATTAGTGCACCAAGCAATAGGACTTGATGCAGACGCACTCAGGTCTCATGGGTCACTAGACCCACGCACACCAGACGAGGAGATGCAGCAGGACAGGGTGCAGGCAGGCAGCTCTGTAAGCTGACAGCAGTGCCTCAGGGAATTCGGCTTGGAACCCACACCGGTACCAGCACCACCACCAAGGTGGCCTCCAAGATCGCTCCAGGAAAACAAATTCAAAACCAAAGGCACGCGAGCTACACAAATGCACCTTTCCGAGAAGTCCGCTGTTCCCTCCCTTCCAATCACCCCCAAGCCCTTACCAGGGAGAGAGACACTGGGAAGATGCTCACTGGTTAGCTCATCCTCAAAGCAAGGTCTGGGAGATTTCCAGCTTCTGGAAGTTTAGGGTTCCAGAAAGGACAGTGAGCTCACAGAGCATGGATCTGCTGACCAGAACCAGAAAAGGCAGCCAGCATGTCACAAGAGAAGGGCAAACTGGAATCTGGTTACTGCATCATTTGTGCAAAACCAAGGTTAGACTAGTAGATGGGGGCTTGATGCCAGGTACCACAGTGCTCCTGCAGCTAGAAGGGGATTGCATTTAGAGGATTAACTGACCCAAGCAAGGGACGCAGAACATTGCAAAAGAGCAGAAAACTGGCTCCACCAACAAGGTAGATACCCAAGTGTAAAGGGCACACTGCCTGTCAGTGTACCAAATGTGTATGCCCTTCAAGACCATTAACACATCTGGCTCTAGTTTAGTTCTCAAAACTGTTGCAAGGTGTAAAATTGCTTCTGTCCTTTCTCAACAGTTGCGTTGGCGTCTAAAATGACACGGTAAAGGTAAACCTCTGTTAACCGGGACAGAGAAGCTTTGAAAGCTTTGGTGTTCTAATGACTAACTTCAACATCTCATGTATAAACATGTGTTGTGTTTTAACTACCTGACCTCCCAACTGAGATTTATGTGTCTCCCTCTTTCATTTTCCCTTTATTCATAGTGCTCTCCCAACTCCTAACTGTAGCTAGTTTGATATCTAACCCGTGATTGTAAAGGACACACACCACTTGGCCAATAAAGATGGTGATAATTGGATGGGGGCTTCCATCTGGATTCGTTACTTAACCCTTAGCCAACAATTGCTTTCCTCCCAGAACTTTCTTTCCCACTCAAGAAATTAAAACCCCATTGTGACATCAAAAAACAGGTGAAGGCTCAGCTCTTTTCAGATCGTCTGCTGCCATAGTTTCAGGCCTGCATTCTTCTTGCTCCATTCTGCAAAACAGTGGGATTTAGCTCCCTTCTAAAAGGTGAGAATAAACCACACCATGAGACTTCCGGAGACTTCATTCTCTTTGCCTTTTCCGTAACGTTGGACAGGAGTTTCCCCACGTAAGTCAAAGGAGCTGTAGCAATTAGGCACAACAGAATCTCCTCCACGTACCGTTTTATCGAATGACTTCCTGAACGGTGCAGCATTCAGAGTTGTAACTACCACATGGCCCACGGTCAGCCCACACTGATCTACACCGGCCCTTGCAGATCATCTATCTTTTGGCTCAAAGTAATCCACATAGGAACAGCAGGACTCAGTCCAGAGTTTTATGTTTTTAAATACGATATATCCAGAAGAGTGGTGACCACAGTTAAGTAGCCACAACACGGGCAGCGCACTGCTTTGTTCTGTTAGCGGATCAAGTTAATGCTGTTTCTCTTCATACACGGTACACAGGGAAAGCGTTAATCCAGTTCAGGGCAGTTCACAAAAACCGGCGACGGGAAAGCAATGTAAAGCCAACTCTTCTGCAAATGTTTATCTGCGTACCTACACGTGCCTACATGTAGAGAATCTACACTGCTGCATATAGTGTCTCAGGTCCAGCTAGTTAACTAACTATAGATCGTTAACTAGCTATCTTCTCATCAGTCAGGACTCAACAGCATGAAAATGCTTCCACTTTTTAATTATTCATGTTCTGAGTGCCTAGTTTAGCCACCAAATTGGCTAATGGCTGAAACTGCTGTACCAACTTAGTGCTGGCTTAGCAGTCAAAGGGAAGGAGCTACGAGAAGTCCTAGGGGCTGAATTTATACCAGTGTAAATAAATAAACCGTGGATGAAGTCCTCCCTTCACAAGCTGCACTTGAGTACCCCCAGCCATCACCCAATCACTGCTCTCAGCAGGAACTGGATCCCTGCCTGAATCAGTACTTGAAATCTACAAACCATGATGCAATTATATTTTGTTTGGCTTTCACAGAAAATAAATCGCAAATCCTTCCGGCCCATTTACTTGAAAGGGTGACCTTCGTAAGATTTTCTCTATTGGAGCAAAGCTGTCTGTTAGGTGTCCCTGGTTCACACAGACACACGACACGGATCAACTGGTGAAAATGCGCCTACAAGTCGTTAACACCAGTGGATTCTCCCTCCAGACGACGCTCTGTGTGGCTCCCAGGCCGCTCATCGTCAGTCACTTAACCAGACAGGACAATGCTGTGCAACGCCACGGCTGCAGGCAAACCAGTTCTTCCGCAGGAACGTGTCGGTTTAGTGACTCGCGCTGAGCAATGAAGCTCAGGGGCCTGGCAACCATTTTTCTCCATGACTCGCAATTCCACACGGCTGGGCCCACCTCAACTTCTGTCAACTCATTCACAATCCTCAAATACATACAGTACTTGCCCAAAGAGGAAACCTGTTAGGGTGAGGACTCTGTGTGTAAGTTTCACTTTAATGTACTTCACACGTGAAAAGGAAGCTGAGTCTGTTTTGCTTGTAAATCTGAAGAAGCAATAGAGAACACAAGTTGAGACACGTTTCAGTGTTTAAAGGGGAACCAATTGGAATCGTGATATAGGAGTACTGCCACTAATTCTCCACATTTAGCACTGAGGATAAAAAAAAAATACACTGCACTTAGAAAGTTCTACTAAACAATCATCCCTAAAGTCTGGGGAAGACACAGTTACCTAGGAATAAAAGAAACTGTTCTGTTGCTAGTTAACAACTGAAAAATAATCCACGCAACACTGTGTCAGGTTTCACTTTACAGCTACTCTGTATCAGGGTTTCTCAACATCGGCAGTACTGACACTCTGACCCTAACCATCCTCTGTCATGAGGAAGGACCCTGTGTGCGCACTGTAGGCTGTTTAGCAGTCCCCCTGGCCTCTGCTCGCTTGACGCCATGATCACTACCCCACTCGGGTTATGACCATCGAGAATGTCTCCAGACACTGCCAAGTGTTGCTTGGAGGGCAGAATCAAGACGAGCTGAGGACCACTGGCTTACGGGAATGAGTAAACGGGAATGTCAGCGTTGGAGGCCTATCGGTTAGACGGTTAATTAGTTAGCAATTCAGGAATTTGTTCGACATTTACGGAGCGCAGTGCCAAGCGCTGTGCAAAGTACAGAGGATCTAACCGTGAATAAGACATCTCTCCTTGAAAGGCATACCGTTTACAGGGAGGGGAACAAGAGACCAACGGTGAGAACCTGAGCTGCCCCCGCGGAAGGGCTGGGCTGGTACCTGAGCTCTGAGGCGCCTCAGGATACGCACGAGGCCACCACGGGCTCTTAAACTGGAGATGCTGTAAGTGGCCTGAGCTGTATCCCAGGAAGTGTTGCCGGTCTCTGCTGGTACAGTGGGTTGGCAGAGAACAAGTCTGGGGCCCCAGCAGAGCTCTCAGCCTGTAACTATATCCCGGGAAATGGAGAGACGGGAGACAGGTCGGCAGAAAATGCTGTGACACGATGAAGGATAATGGATGGGTGTGTGCTGGGGTGGGGCTCGCTGAGGGGAAGAAAGAATCCAGCAAGAATGGGTCTTCCTGTCCCGGCTAGATGGTGACCTTGGATAACCCTGGAGAAAATGGGGTCTGAAAGAGGACTGCTGACGTGAGCTGATGTCTTAGCGGTCAGCTTTCTCCAGACAAAACCCAAAAACAAAAACCCAAACGGTATTTTCAACATTTATAAAAGTAATGTTTGAACCACTCAAATGACTCTGATATTCTAACAAAACATGTCTCCAAGAAGTTAAGTAATTTTTTGTAAATCAAATAAATTAAACTTATAAGCTTACGAAGTCTCTGGTTTGCAATCATTCCAACATTTTTTTATGAGCTTGGTGAAATACTCTTATACCTTTCATCTCAAATGTATATTTTATATTGGAATTATAGAGTCAATATGTTCAGGTTTTTATTGGGCACTGTTCTCTTAAACACTGCCCTGATTTACTCCCCAAATTAGCACAAAATGGGTTTGAATCCAATGGGCTCCTCTAATGCCTCTATGTATTTGGTGTCCAGCTTTCCCAGGTAAGGACACCCTTTACCGGGGAAAGTGGGATTCTGCTAACTAGGGTAATTTACTTACCTTCCTAAGCGTCTTCCTAGGGTGTCTCCTCAGCAAGCAGGTGTGTAATGTGAGACCTGGGGCACAGATGTACAGAGCTCCTTTTCTCCAAGACTTCTTCTCAGTCCCTCGTCTCGTTGGAGACAGACGGCATGTTCTCCGCATTTTGTGGTCTCACAACCCGCATCCCTTATCCAGGCTGCAGATTGCCTAATCACCTACTCTAGTCTGAGATTACAACACCCCAGTCCAGCTCCATCACCAGGACGCTCCAACTCATGTGTTCAGTGTGTAATTTTATTCTCAGTTCTTCACAAGACTCACTCTGTTGGAGGAACCAACACTCTTAGGATCATCTAAGTGGTCAGTGATTGGATGTTGTGTCTCTCTCAAGGCTGTGTTTTGATCCACTTCACAACACAAACGTGAGGCAAAAGGCCTCTGTGGAGAACAGTAAGGAGGTTCCTTAAAAAACTACAACTAGAACTACCAAACGACCCAGCAATCCCACTACTGGGCATATACCCTGAGAAAACCAGAATTCAAAAAGAGTCATGTACCAAAATGTTCATTGCAGCTCTATTTACAATAGCCCGGAGATGGAAACAACCTAAGTGTCCATCATCGGATGAATGGATAAAGAAGATGTGGCACATATATACAATGGAATATTACTCAGCCATAAAAAGAAACGAAATTGAGCTATTTGTAATGTGGATAGACCTAGAGTCTGTCATACAGAGTGAAGTAAGTCAGAAAGAGAGAGACAAATACCGTATGCTAACACATATATATGGAATTTAAGAAAAACAAAAATGTCATGAAGAACCTAGGGGTAAGACAGGAATAAAGACACAGACCTACTAGAGAATGGACTTGAGGATATGGGGAGGGGAAAGGGTAAGCTGTGACAAAGCGAGGGAGTGGCATGGACATATATACACTACCAAACGTAAAATAGATAGCTAGTGGGAAGCAGCCGCATAGCACAGGGAGATCAGCTCATGCTTTGTGACCACCTAGAGGGGTGGGATAGGGAGGGTGGGAGGGAGGGAGACGCAAGAGGGAAGAGATATGGGAACATATGTATATATATAACTGATTCATTTTGTTGTAAAGAAGAAACTAACACACGATTGTAAAGAATTATACTCCAATAAAGATGTTAAAAAAAAAAAAGCAAGGTCTTCGAATAGTGAATTTCATTAGACACAGAATGTGTGTGAAGTGCTGAGTAATCGAAAATGCTACTCTCTGGAGGCTTCTGTCCATAAGCTGCTGAAACAGAATTTCCAGTTTACATATGCATGGATTGTTTAACAATACACCCAGTTGCAACCATAAGTATGAGGTTATTTAACTGTATTTTTAAATGCTGTATTTCAGAAAAAAAGGAAAAATTCTACCTTTTATAAAATTTGTTTCCACAAATAAGCCACTTCCCAAACATCTCATTCTGAGAAAAAATCTGACCATACACTAGTACCTTTGTGAATATCACATGATACTCAGAGGTTTCTGTCTTAGGTAACGAACACGGACTTGTTCCCCCAAGTGAGATCACAAAGAGAAAGAGAAGACTGTATAGGGGATGGGGAAGATAGTGGATTCAGTCTGGGGCATGTTGAGTTTCATAAGAATTACAGTAAATCCATAAATTATTCTTTACCTCTCTAAAATATCCATTCCTTCCTTCCAGGCAAAGATAGTAAAATGAAGTCATGTGATAAATTACCCATATTCCAATGACATATGTCAAAAAAAGTGAAACTGACCACCTCCCAAATTGATCAAAATCTACACCACAAACTTTCAGAAAGTACTAGACAAGGAGAAAAACTAGTCCTGATAGAACAGAACAGGACTGACTTCTAATTATTTGCCTATTCCCATCCCTCTGAGAACATACTTGAGAGTCAGCAAGTTCTTGAGAATTCTTAATAACACTCCTGCATTTGGAAAGCTGCATAGAAAACACTCTGGGGGGCGGGGGGGGGGGAAGGTGAAATGAAAGGAAGAAGCAGGTGAGTCTGACTTCTGTGCAGGAAGGGAAGACTCCAGGGCCACATCTTGACGGGTTCCAAGTGTCTTGTGTGAGAAAGAGAAAGAGAAAAGGGCATAAATCCATTCTGGAAGAAAATATAAGAGAAGTTTAAAACTCCCCCAAAAGTTTATATTAGCTCTTTGAAAACCCTTTTAAGAACACGACTTCCAATTGTTAAAAAAAAGCTTAGAGGTAAGATGATACAAGTACTGAATTGAGATAAAAAAGAAAGACTGCAGAACCAAGGGAACAAAGGCGTCATGATTTACAGAATCAATGAATAAAGGAATCATCAGAAAACAAGATAGGGTGGACCATAAACTGGATTTAAAGGAAAGCTTTAAAGGAAAGCCATCAGAGAACCACACTGAATGAGCTGAAAAGGACAATGTGATTGAAGTAAAATCTGAAAGAGAGATGACGACCATTAAGAAGGATTAAGATGGGGCTTCCCGGGTGGCGCAGTGGTTGAGAGCCCGCCTGCCGATGCAGGGGACGCGGGTTCGTGCCCCAGTCTGGGAGGATCCCACATGCCGCGGAGCGGCTGGGCCCGTGAGCCATGGCCACTGAGCCTGCACGTCCGGAGCCTGTGCTCTGCAACGGGAGAGGCCACAACAGTGAGAGGCCCGCGTATCGCCAAAAAAAAAAAAAAAAAAAAAGAAGGATTAAGATGATCCAATGAAAAGATTAAGGACTGCCCCCAAATAAAGTAGGATTTTGAAACACATGAATTTGTGGATACGTACATATTATAGTTAAAATATTTTAAAACCTTTACAAGAAGAACAAGTGTCACTTTTACAAGCTGATTTCCTTGAGGAGGGAGGAGAAGAATGGGAGAATGTCAATGTAACTTTTTTCTTCATAGCACATCAGAACATTGCAATATAACATCAGGTTTCAGTATTAAGTCTCTTGGTTCATCACACGCGTGTATCTTTTTTTAAAATCTGAAGCAAATATGGTGAAAATGATTTAAAAAATATGTGAAATCAAGGCATTTACATTGTTTAATACATTAAACTGTGAAATGGATGATTATGAAAAAAATAATTTTCTCCTGAAATAATATAAAAGGAAACACACAAATCCAAAGAACCTAATTTTGGGGAGAGATTAGGTAAGACTTAACGGCGCTGGGATACATTCCAAAGCTTTTGCTTTAAGGATAAAAAGCCATTCAGGGGTTTAGACAGAAAAGAGAGACACCTTCACTGGAGGAGGAGAAAGTCAGGTTAGGCTCAGACTTCAAAGTCAGAAGACAACAGTGAGGTATCTATAGTTTTCAGCGGGGAAATGTGTCACCCAGTAATTTTATACTCCGAGGGTATTAAAAGGAATATAAGAGTAGCAGGCACCCTGAGGTGCCAGGGAACCACACCCTCCCTCTCTACAGCCTCCATGTCAACCAAAACCTGTGTCTGGAGAGGGCAGGACACACAGCTTCTCTGGAACAAAAGCACCCTGATGTGCAGAGCAAAGGACAGCCGCGGGTAACACCCTCTCAGTTGAATCCTGGGACCACACTTAGAAACAAATGTTTCCATTTCCCACCATGTTTCCCACCCAGCACAGGTGTTTGACAGCTCAAGCCGCAGCGGCAACAACACAAAGCAGAATAAAACAGCAACGAACAACACAACACTAAAGATAGGGTCCCTCCACTCAGGCTGAAGGACATGCGCTACCTCATGCAATCCTCAGAAGCCTCGGAGGGAAGCACCATGTCACGCACAGATGAGCTAACTGGGGAGAGAAACTTCTTATGTTGCTCAAGGTCACATAGAAAATTAGTGGCAAAACCTAACTTTGGAACTCGGTCTCAGTCCAAACCCGTAACTACTACAGTACCGAACATGAAAAACCACACGATGCTCTCAGAATTGCTGAATTTCAGACTTCAGGAAATAAGGAGAGAAAGATTGTTCAAGAGTTATTTTCAACACCTTGGAATTACATACCATACACAGGTATGGATAATCACACAGGGAACAAGTGTAAGGTGTTGGGAAGATCCACAGCTGAGCTGAGTCTCTCAAAAGTTGACCCTTTCTTGTTACTTAATATTCCACGTGTTCTCATTTGTAACCTTTCTCACTGTAGATAATGTACATTAGCTGCCGTTCACATTCAATTTACCAGAAATACATTTGAAAATAAGGTAATCTTATTTTATACGAGTCCTAAGAATGACTCAAGATGCACATGAGAAAATCTCCCTTTTCACCTAATTGCCAAGATTTCGGGAGACATGGGGAAAAGGAAATTAAAGGCAATAGGTATTTTTCATGTTGTGTTGGAATACACTGAAATTATAATCTCAGGATTCATATTCATTCCTATTTCCTAATATTTCCCAGGGGCCTATTATGCAATCACGAGCACGCATGTGCATGTGTACACACACACACACACACACACACACACACACACACACACACACACACACACACACGAAGTACCTTCCTCCCCTCCCTCCAAATGAAGGCAACAAATCAGTTTCTCTGGTAAAATCAGATTCATCAATTCTGGGCTATAGAAACATTTTCTGTTTCCCCAGTTTAGAAATTCTTAGAGATGTTCATGTAGTCATGTGAACCTTGAACCTTCAAGAATGAATTACAATATGCTCTACTTCCCATACTTATATGACTTCCTCTCCAAAACACATTACTTTTACTATATTTTCCCTCATACTGAGCAGCTGCTATGCTGTGATATTGAATCAACTTGGCTTTTATTGACCAAATAACTTCATATGTGTGAAAACAGGTACCACTTCAAGGGTTGTCAGATTTAGCAAATAAAAATACAAGATATCACATTAAATTTAAGATTCAGATAAACAGCAGTTAATTGTTTAGGGTATGTATATCTCATGCTCAAATGAAACAACTGTTCGTCTGAAATTCAGATTTACCTGGGTGTCCTGTGTTTCACCTGGCGGTCCTGAACACTACAGAAGAAAAAGAGGACAGAGCTGTGGCATTTACTGGGGATGATGCAAACCTAAAATGCTTTGAGTCGGTGTTGGTAGACTCCCACATATGGACAATATTCTAAAAACTGAAACTACCTATCCTCAGCCCCAAACTTTCATGCCACTCTGTCCCTTCGGTCCATGTTACTTTAAAACATCATTTTGACAAGCTTTTTCCTTTTTATTTACTCCCTCACTGAAATGATAAGGAATCAACCATAAAGGGAACTTACTGGCTAACAGTAAACTCTGCAGGTAAAAAGTTTTTTCACTGCAAAATCGCACTTCAGAGGGGCACAAAATAGCTGTAAAGGCCAAAGAAATTATTCGTGGGATGTTCTGAGAGGTACATGATGGCGTTACACTTGAGTCATGATTAACATTTTCTCAGAGTTTTCTTTTTTTCACAGCGACTAACACATCATTATTCCTCTTAAGTAATGAAAAGCTGGGAGCCTTGCCAAAAGTTACCTTAACAGATGCTATTTTATCATTTCAGTGAATTCCATCATTTTTCACATCTTGGTAATTATATTTCAGAGGCAGAATTCATGCTGAGTATGGTGGGCTGCTGCTACAAAACTAGACCCCAGAAATAAATTAACCAGATAGCTCCAGCAAGCCTGGGGGCGCAGGGGCCCCGGCCCACCTCACCTGCGGCTTGGTTTTCGGGAATCCACTGTTTCCTATTTTGTGCTTCATTTCAACTCACCTTTTCACACTTGCTCCAAATTGAATTACCTGTGGGGAACCATGAAACTCTTGGTTTCCTTTTGAGAAGCTTAACTCATTGCAAATATTCTGGAGTTTGGAGAAAAAAGAACTACAGGTTCTATCTCATTAGGTACTCATGCTTGAATTAAACCACGATAACATTCCCAAAGGACGCCAAGAGCACAGAAGGGCAGACTTATTTTTAAATGTTTGCTGAGGATGATGATAGTTCATATTTGTCTAATCTGACTTCAAATCACTTCAGACCTGAATCCAACTGGCCTGGATCTATAATAATGCCTTCACTAATATTCATTTGTTTCTTTGACATACCCGCAAATTCACAAAAGGAAACTCTCGGCTTTCCAGAGGTCAGTGCTTATGAGACCAAATGGATTATCTGTCCTGATAGCAGGGGATTCACAGAACATGCAAACTCCGTGCCAAACCAGCCTAGACACTAAGAGTAATGCTACTGATACTAGTCGGTGAGGAGGTAGCAATGGCTCAGGCAGATGTTCAGAGCTGCTCACCACGGCACTTAGGACTAGGAGGAAAGGAACATCTGCTCTCACACTTGTGAGACCTGGGGGGACAGTCACTTTTCATCCTGAGTGTCATTCATAACCAAGGACGGTCATTCCTGTTCTAAGGCACTGGGAGGTTATCTAGGCGAGGTCACCCTGGTAGAAGTTTGCTTTTCCACTGCTTTCAACATCAAATATCAACACCGTGGGGACAGACTCGCTGGCAGACGGCAAGGGATCCTTGTGCATGGAGGGAACTGAAGCTCTTTAAGGAAAAAAGAAACAAACGTCCAGCTGACGGGGTTGTATGGCCTGGAAAGCTGGCTGGGTGTCATTCGCTTGCTTCATTTGTTCTGGAAATTAGTAGGATGCTTTCATTAGCTGTCCTTTCAATTTGGCGCCAGAGCCAGTTTAAGAGAATCCTCATCTGAGAAGACACTCCTAAGTGTGGGATATAAGAGAGACACAGGACCTGAAAGCAATCAAGAATCCTCCTTCCTTTCTCTACGATTACGATAAAAGTGGGATGTAGAGGTGTACTGACCTGCTGCTGAAAGCAAAGAGAAGAATTTCTTCTAGAACAGGCAGTTAAAGAGAAAAATCTACCATCATCTTTAAATTAGAAAATGTCAAATGTGAGAATGGGGTAGGGGTCATAAGAGCAGCAATTAACAAACGCTTTATAAAACTGTTGAGGAAGGAAGAGGCACTCCTCTGCCTCCGCCCACAAGACTGTGAACCTGCTACATTTGCAAAGTGGAGCTGTTCGACCCTTGAGAAGCAGGAAGAAGTTATTCACGCTAATAAACGGGCAATCTCTGAAGTGTTTTTCACGATACCTTCCTATATGTCTAGAGGCTAAAAGGTTTTCTCTCCTCTCCCCTCCTTCCCTTTCATTTGTTTTTTCTCTTCTAAGTCTGAAGTCCAAAAGTTTACAGCCTGTTCTGAAAGACAGTTGGTTGCTTTGCATTAGTATTAATTTGGCTGTGTTGACTAAATATTCAGCTGCCAGCTGGATGCCTTACATGGTTTGAAATAAAATCCATACAAGTTATGGAAATGTTGAAAACTAAAATGAGCAAGGCTGTTTTGGCCTGAACATATTGTTTCCAAATTAGATTTTATGTGTAAAAATGTAAAATTTATGTCTATAAAAACTGTATGAAAATATACTTCTATGAGTTATAGCTATATATATATATATATATATACACACACACACACACGTTATATATATAATGGTTCTATCTATTGTGGCAGCTATAAATATAAAAGCAGTATATAATCAACAGTAAATTATGTATCACTCATCCTTTCTAGGAATAAATATTTTCTTTAAAAAATTATTTCAACGGGCCAATATCTGATTTATGTTTATTTTATTTCAAGTTTTTAGTTCTTCTCAGGTTTATAAATTTGGATCTTAAAAACATTTATAGTTCTGGCAAACAATTTTATGGAGTTTATGTATAAAAATACATGGAGACCATTTTAAAATCCATAATCCCTGATTCTGGGATAAAAGGGTGCCAGTCATTTCAACCCAATGGTTTTACTGTGACAAAAAGTACTGAAGGAAATCAGCAAGCGAGACTGGTGGGGAAATAACTGCAGCATAAGGAACAGCCTTTACTTCATAACCTGCAGAGCGGTCTGTATCCCGTAACTTATGTTGAAGAATTCACACGATCACCAATTTCTCAATACTCATTCCTGAGATCATCAGGAAACCTAGAAACAGATATCACCCCTTGGCAAACTTTTAAAATAATAATTTGGGATGCGGTATCACCAATCATTCCCTTTTGACTCTAAATCAAACGTGGTTAATTGTTGAGAAGCTACAGTTGACGTTGCACATGTAAATGCAATATTTGCTTTTTCATCACAACCCCCAACTCTCCTAACCCAGGACGAATTGTGTGCAGGGACCTGTCGCTTGAGGTCTTCCCGGTAGTGACAGGGCCTGTGCCACGTGCAGAAGGCAGCTCGCATGTCGGTCATCAAGTAGAGTTGCTCTCCACGTCCGATCACCCTTCTCTGCCCTGCCTAGTGAAGCCTGGAGCTGGGCCCTTCAAACACTCTTCCTGACGCACATGCACAATGTCAGGCTTGTCAGTAGACAGTGCAGGAGGGACCCTGCAGGGGGAAGGGGCTTCTTCCTCTCCAGGTTCTAATGACTCCCCTCCCTTGTTGCTCCTATGACCAGGTTTCCAGGGGTCTGCATGGGCCACCGAGCGGTGGTCACCCTGCAGCAACTTCTGTTCCTCAATAGCTTCAACCCGCTAATTTGGACCAGTCCTCTTCCCGGGCAAAGCAAAACTTATCCACAGTGGACTGCAACCACACCCTCTCCAATGAGTCTGAATCCCATCCACGGGGAGGAGCTCCTTCCCAAATTTATTCCCTCTCGCCTTCAACACTCTTCCTCGGGCCCTATCGTATTCTTTAGATAGATTCTCTTCTGCCTTTTCTTCACAGTTGACCTTCATTAGTTGTCAAAATAATTGTTTACTTTTCCCTCTGCCAATTACTGCTGTGGTATTTGTCTCCTGTCTGGAGTGTGATGGGTAACGTTCCCCAAATCCCCTTCATGGCACCAGGTAAAGGTCCACCCCACAAGAAGTAAGCATATTTTAAAAAAATCTTTTCCCGGGCTTCCCTGGTGGCGCAGTGGTTGAGAGTCCGCCTGCCGATGCAGGGGATGCGGGTTCGTGCCCCGGTCCGGGAAGATCCCACATGCCGCGGAGCGGCTGGGCCCGTGAGCCATGGCCGCTGAGCCTGTGCATCCGGAGCCTGTGCTCCGCAACGGGAGAGGCCACAACAGTGAGAGGCCCGCATACCGCAAAAAAAAAAAAAAAAAAAAAAAATTTCCCAAGTGCAACTCAAAAAGTATGAGCACTCCCACAAACACTTTCCCTAAAATAAACTAGTCCCTTCACAGAGTCTCCCAAACAACTCCAACATGGAGGCTTCTGGGGAGATGAAGAGGGTTACGTTACACAGAAATTTCTTCTTTTGACGTCTTGATAGTGATATCTTCAGACTGACCTCGATGGAGTGACCTGCGTCAAGACTGCCTCCCCTTAAACACAGCTTCTCAAAACTCCTTACCACTTATCCACATTTCATGTCTCATATTCAGTTTGTATATCTTATTTCAGCAAAACCGAAGTTAGGTTTGGAAGTGACCCTGGGCAGTTCCTGAGGGAACCTCGGTTTCTGCTGCCATGAAAGCCTTCCTTCGCTTTGATTTGGACGAGTATGTTTACTTTCCGTTACTGTGCTACCCTTTTCCAACAACTGTATCCCTTATTTAAATCCTTGTGCTTTCCAAAGACACAAAGAGGTATTCTGCATCGTTACATCTCTAAGGTATTTCCATAACATAGGTTTAAAAAATGTATTCCTCAGCATTTCATGCTATGCTATTTTTTTCCCCTGCGGAAAGGTTCCTATCTTTGAAAAATGGCACGTTTTCCCCCAAATCATAAACTACGAGCTAGCATTATGGTCCACAAAGATAAATTAGGTCTCACCGTGGGGCTATCTCCTCGCCTTCCTTTCTACAAAACAAGTTTATGTTGAATGACGACTATTTCCCAGGGGCTGTGAGGGGCACAGCATCAGAACAGAAAGGTCTCCGTGCTGAGAGCCTAACCTGCCTCGTCAATAAACAAGTCCACAAACGAATTAACCACCTGAAGGAAGCAGGTCGAGATGGGCTTGAACGTCTCAGCAGGGCTGGAATGTGCAGAGTCTTGCAGAAGTGCCAAAGGAAGTCAGCAAAGGCTTTACAGAGGGAGAGGCTTTTGTCCAATTGTTTTTAAGGATTTTGCTTTGGCTGCTTGTGAAACATGAATCGTAGACAAGCGGGAGAGAATCATGGGGCCATCTAGGAAGTTATCACTAGGTCCAGGGAAGAGATGATGGACATCTGAACCAGATTCAGTAGAGATGACGAAAATGGACCCGCTGGGATACACTCGAGAGACCAAGCACGGGGACTTGGGGGTTGAAGCAAAGGAATGAAAGGGTGACTCAGAGGTGTTTGGCTTAAGAAACTGGGCGGATAGTGGTATCATTTATTAAGATCTGGAAAACTGAGTAGATACTTTTAGGCAAAATTAAATGATCAGTTTGGGATCTATCTAAGCAGAAATGTCAAAACAAAACAAAAACAAACAAAAAACCCCCAACCAGTTGGATACAGCTCTGTAGCTCGTAGGAGAACTCTACGCTAACAGGATACGTGTAGGTGCTATGAACCTGTAACTGGCATCTGACGCGAGGAGAATGGATGAGACCGCTTCCGATGAGAGAGCAGAAACGAAGGGAAGGGCCTGGGAAGCAGGGAGCCACGCATAAAGCTGGAAGGAGGAAGGTGTAGCTACAGAATGAATCCCTTTCACATCGTGAACGTCCTGCTCAGCTCAGTGGGGATTCCCCTCACCCCGTACACGTCCTGGGCATTTCGCTGCTGCATGGGCTGCGTTTTAGATTTGCCCAGGCACTTTGAAATAACGCTGATGCCTGCGTCCCATCCCCAGCTACTTCTCGTAATTCGTCCACCCAGGTGGTTCCAATGTTCAACTCAGGTTGAGAACCATTGCTGGCAGCTGTGGACTCAGGCGATCCTGCTTAGATAAATGCCATTGCTATCTGGCTGAAGGTGTATCAATAGCTTCGCTATTTTCCAATATATCCGTGTCATTAAAGCGTCCCCTCATCTCTCCATCAAAATGTTTTATTAGGGGATGAATTTCGTTTAAGTATTCCATGTTCTGATCTAGAAAGGCAACCTTTTTTCACTCAGATTTAAAAATAGTGCTAATTTGAAATGGTGAGTATGGTCCTATATAGGTAGCTGGAGGATGCTACCAGAATCCAAGTGGTGGACACTACTCCCAACTAGAGCACATAAGAAAGATTTCCTGAGGATAATGACGCCTGAGCTACCATAATGGTACCTGAGCCTGATGAAAATGGACGAGAAGGGAATCCCAGACACAGGGAAAATGCAGGGAGACGTCAAAGAGCATGGCCTAAGAGAACTGCAACCTAGTTTCAGCTGGAATGTGAGGGACATGGAGAATGGCAGGACAGGGAATGGATCACTGCATACCACGTCTGCATGGCGGCCAGCCTGCACTTTATTCTTCAGGTGACGGAACCAATACAAGGATTTTCGCAGGGCAATGATAAAACCTATTTCTGTTTGGGAAAGATGACAAATCATGAGTGGGACACGGGTTTAAGGCGGTCAAAGGTATATTCAGCGACACCGGTTAGTATAATTAATTGCGTCTTGCAGATGAGAAATGACAAGGGCTTGAACTAAAGCAGTGGCAGAAGGAACCTGAGGCAGATGCAGATCTGGAATAAACGACTGGGTACGGAGGACCGAGACAAAGAGGACAACTGTATTTCCTAACGAGGCACAGAAGGGACAGGGTGCTTTCCAGTTAGGGAATTGGAGAATTCAGTTGGATGCCTGTAACACGTCCAGGTAAATGTGTCCATCAGAAAGGGGACCTATGCACTCGTTTCCTAGGGCTGCTGCAAAAAACTATCACAAACTCAGTGGCTTAACACAACTCAAATTTATTACCTTACAGTTCTGAAGGTTAAAAGTCCAAAATGGGCTTCACCAGGCCAAAACCAAGATGTCTGCAAGGATGCATTTCCTTCCGGAGACACAGGGGAGAATGCACTCTTTAGCCTCTTCCAGCATCCAGAGGCTGCCCACATTCCTTGGCTAATGGCCCCTTCCTCCACATTCAAAGCCAGCCACGGCTGGTCAAGCGCTTCTCATATTGCATCACTGTCTGCCTCGTCCACTTTAAGGATCCCTGTGATTACATTGGATCCGCGCGGATAATCTATTTTGTGTCGGCAGACAGGCAGCCTTAATTCCATCTGCAACTTTAATTCCTCTTTGCCACGTAAAGCAACAAGTTCACAGATCCCAGGAGTTAGAATGCAGACATCTTTGGCGGGTAGGGTCACTATTCTGCCCTTCTACAGTCTGAAATACGGCGTAGCTGTGAGGGGTTGGACATCCAACTTGACACTCCCCAGCACAGAGCCCAGAACAAGAAGCTGAGATTTCCCAGCAGGCTGAGGAGGAGAAGTGTCCGGGGATGAATGTTCAGGCTGGAGAAGGGAGAGGTGGCCATGACACAAGTAAGAACAAGCAGCTGGAGGAGAAGATGGAAGCAGGTGAGAGCAGCAGCAGTAACATATGGGTGAGGGAAAAGGTGTGAGTAATGGTTTTGAGCTGGATACAAATCTGTGCCTGGAAACTCTTGACATGTCGAAATAGCCCCGGAGGTAATGGCTTTAATTCTGAGCCACAGCAAAGACACATAAAACATTCCTTTTTGTTTTATACATTCATTGTATAAAACAGAGCAAACATATATACATCACTTCACATTTCTCTTCATGTCTGAATCACAACAAAAATCCTGTACCCATAAATGGAGTGTCTGACTGAGGAGAGCTATTCCAAGTAAGAATTTTCCATGGATTTGTTATGGCTGAATGTAGTGAAGTTGAAATAAAAGAATCTTCTTTGTGGTTCCTTTTAGATTAATGCGGTCCATTCCGGTGAAATGGCTGTATCTAACAATAATCAACCCTTCTTAACTCTAACAAAAACTTCATCATGTAAGGAACATGTTAGTTGTAGTAGGGGTTAGCAAGTCTTTGGACGGTAATTTTTTCTTGTTGTTCTGTAAGTTTGTTCTTATCTCCTTTCATTAAGTCATTAAAACATCCAGGTAATTTGGTAACTCTTTTAAGATGCAGTACGCACGCGCGCGCACGCATACACACACACACACACACACACACACACACACACACAGTTGATTCAAGGCGCATGGCGCACACACACACACACACACACACACACACACACAGTTGATTCAAGGCGCATGGAATGAAAAGACAAAGATGAGGAAGACTAATGGGATTAAATTAGGTATCTAGGGCTTCCCTGGTGGCGCAGTGGTTGAGAGTCCACCTGCCAATGCAGGGGACACGGGTTCGCGCCCCAGTCCAGGAGGATCCCACGTGCCGCAGAGCAGCTGGGCCCGTGAGCCATGGCCGCTGAGCCTGCGCGTCCGGAGCCTGTGCTCTGCAACGGGAGAGGCCACAGCAGTGAGAGGCCCGCGTACCGCCAAAAAAAAAAAAAAAAAAGGTATCTAAGATGTGTTCAGGGAAACATATTTACTATGCCGAAAGCCTCAAGGAAGAGTCAAGGCTTTTGTTAGAATTTTTAAACCATTTTTTTACATAACACAAATATTAGACAAAAAATATACAAATTATATATACATGAATGTAGGCAAATTATATATATACACCTAGAAAGAGGGAGAGGGAGAAAGACAGAGAGAGAGGGCAAGTCTTCTGAAGCATGTGCTGTGATAGGCTGCTGCCAAGCTGGCCTCCCTGGTGCTAAAGATCTGTATCCCCTCCCGTTCAGTGTGGGCGGGAGCTTACTTCTAACCACAGAACATCCAGGACCGCAGAATCCACTGATGACACTACGTGAGACTCCATCTTAGCAGACTGTCTGCTTAGAGTCCTGAAGAGAAGCCCATACCAGCCTGGAAGCAGCAAACGGCCCCGTCGTGAACTGCAAACAGAGAAAGGCACGTGCCTGAGAACTGTGGGCAGCCTTGAGGCTGTGAAAGTGGCCTCCAGCCGAGAGCCAGTAAAAAGTCAGGGCCTCGTGCGTTCAGCCCCAAGGACGTGGCTTCTGCCAACATCCTAAGTGCTCCTGGAGGTAGACTCTTCCCCATTCGGGCCTCCAGGTGAGCACACAGCCCAGACGACACCTCGGCTGCAGTTCCGGGAGACAGGAGAACACCCAGCTAAGCCACATCTGGCCTCCTGTGTCACAGAGATGGTGGGATGACAGACGCGTGTTACTGTGAACCAGCGCATCTGCGACAACTTGCGAGGCAGTAGAGAAAACTCGTAAGAGGCACTTTTAGAATTAAGTTCCATTCCATTTTTGTTATGAAGAAAACACCACATTTGCTAAAATAGTTATTTAAAATTAACTATGTTTTCCCTCTGATTTGTATGAATGGAAATTGGATAAATACTTTTTCTCTAAATTGGAAGTCTCAGTTTGAAGATGGGAAATTGTGCAGACTTTAAACAGCTGCCCTCATATCTAGCAAGGCAGTCTTGATAATTACATCTGTGGACCTAGAATCTCAGTGTAGCTGACCTATCCATGACCTTGAATTTTGGTAGTTTAATTTCTTAAACAGACAGCAATTATTAATTATATGTTATTGGATTACTGAATTTTTAATTTTTTACTGATTAATGGTTTTCATAAAGGTAGATACAATCTAAAGGTGTGTGTGTGTGTATATATATGTATATATATATATAACTATGAGATTATTTTCATCCAACATCAACCTTTTTCTAGTTTTTATTCAATGATTTATTTACCATCGTATACAAACACACGAGGAAGACTTGGTAGGCATAAGATAAGAAGAAGGAAGGTACTTTATCTCTCAAAGGATCATAACTCATTGTAGACTCTTTTCATTTCATTTTATTTATTTCTTAAAGTTTATTTATGTATTTATTTTTGGCTGCATTGGGTCTTCGTGGCTGGCGCGGGCTATCTCTAGTTGTGGTGAGCTACTCTTCATTGCAGTGCGTGGGCTTCTCACTGCAGTGGCTTCTCTTGTTGCAGAGCGCAGGCTCTAGGTGCATGGGCTTCAGTAGTTGTGGCACACAGGCTCAGTAGTTGTGGCTCACAGGCTTAGTTGCTCCGCGACATGGGGGATCTTCCCAGACCAAGGATCTGGGAACCCGTGTCCCCTGCATTGGCAGGCGGATTCTTAACCACTGCGCCACCAGGGAAGTCCACTGCAGACTCTTTTCTTATGCAGATATTGAATTCATTCTTCATTAACGCTTCTTTTCTTGATTCTACACAGAACCTACCAAAACTGCTCTCTTTCTACAACTCAGCTACACGTTGGAGAAGAGAAGTAGTTTATCCTCTCGGGTAGAATCTGAAGGGTCACATAAGGTCCTCTAGTCAAATGGAGTGAGCTGTAATATCATCTGATCCCGAAACTGAATGTCTCAAACACACCTGCTCGCTGTTAACCGCTGGTGCATCAACAACAAAGCTCTGCTGTGCTTTCACAACTGTGCTAAGACCTGTGGGAGATGTAGATGTGCCTCTCCTTGGCTGTACCTGGTTCAGAGGAGTGCTAGCATCCTGACCCATGAACTCACCTCTGTGATGTGGGTTAGGGGTTCCTAAAAGTGCCCCAGACCACAAATTTCTCATCACCACCCAGTCTCAGTGCCAACATTTTCACAGGTAACTTACTGAACTTATTTAGTAAGGAGCCAAACTAAAATGGAACTGACCTATTTGAGAGAAAATATATGAATTCATTATCAGATGCTGACTTTAGGATACATTGATTTTCTAGGGTAGGTGCTCCCCAGTTAAACTGATCACTAGTTAAAGCCAGGATAACATCAGAGAGAGAGTATTTTATTACAGAGAATATGATCAGGGATACATCCTGTGTTTTTCTGGGACAAACCTCAGTTATGAATCAAAAGGAAACAGCACAAATATTTTATTGAGCTGCTATTATGTACAAGGTATTTTCTTAAGTAGTGGGTATGTTAAAATGATGACTAATATATGACACACTGTTTTTATTTTTTTGCAGGGATAAATTGATTTTTTAGGGTAGGTGTTCTGCAATTAAACTGATCACTAGTTAAAGCCATGATAATATCACACAGAGAGTATTTTATTATGGATATCAGGGATACATTGTGTGTTTTTCTGGGACAAACCTCAGTCACGAATCTAAAGGAAACAGCATAAATATTTTATTGAGCTGCTACTATGTCCAAGGTATTCTTTTAAGTAGTGGGTAGGTGACAATGACGACTAATATATGACACACATACTTTATGTTTTTATTTTTTTGCAGGTATCAGTATCTTATTCTTTTTATTGCTGAGTAG
Organism: Lagenorhynchus albirostris; assembly: GCF_949774975.1. Classification (NCBI taxonomy): domain Eukaryota; kingdom Metazoa; phylum Chordata; class Mammalia; order Artiodactyla; family Delphinidae; genus Lagenorhynchus; species Lagenorhynchus albirostris. The sequence goes on from NC_083116.1 coordinate 126,863,714, forward strand.
CATTGATTATGGGAATATACTACAATTTGTTTATTCATTCTCCTGTTAGTAGACATTTGGGTTGTTTCCAGTTTGGGGCTATCTTTTGGGGAGCGTACACATTTCGCTTGGATATATACCAAGGAGGAGAAATGCTAGGTCATAGGGTAGGTGTGTCTCTATTAGGAACTTCCAAACAGCTTCCCAGAGTGGTTGTATAAACTTACACTGCCACCAGCAGTGCATGAGACTTCCAGTCGCCCCATATCCTCTCTGACACTTGGTAACGTCAGTCTTTTTAATTTTGAGAATTCTGATGGGTGTGTAGTGGTGTCTTTATCTTTTGGTTGAAGTATAGTTGATTTACTGTGATGCATACAAACACGTAACGAGATAGGGTACCGTGAAGATTTTGATGATGCTATAAATCAGTTAAAAACAAAAGGTCAGCGTAGTCATAGGGTTTGAGCAGGTTTAAGGTGTTACACAGCTGGAAGAAAGTCACCGAAGTGGGAATGTGCTCGGTGTACTTGGAGGATGGGCAGGTTTCTGTGGGGCTGAGACTTCAGTGTCGGGGAGGGAGGATGTGAAATGAGGATAAACGGTGGACTAGTCCTGCCTAGGGAATCCGCATGTCAAGTTATACTTGACATACTTGAATATACTTTATAGGTGTGAGAGGCAATGAGAAGGCTTAGGTCTACGAAGGTAACTCTCTTGATGTATTCGGGATGGATCAGAGTGGGAGAAACCGGAGGCAGAGACAGCTGTCGGAAAGTGAAAGAGAGGCTGTTAAGTCTGAGCAGGGAGGCGGGGAACTAGAAGCAGATCCTACGAGTCCCTGAGAGATCAAATCGGCAGAATTTCGCTACTGAAAGACATAAGCAGCAAGGGGGAGGAGAGTGGAGATAGTTCTGAGGTTTTGAGAAGAGCCAGCGGCAAAGTAACCAATTCAAACTGGAAAAAGAAGGAGTCGAGCTGTGGGGAGACACTGACCAGCCAGCCGGCCACTTTAAGACTCACAGAGCCTAGGGAGCAGAGTGGAGAAGAGGCAGGTTTGAAACAGACGCCAGCCGCCCACATGCAAGCGGTCATGGGAGAGACACACCTTTTTAATTTACAGGAGACCTAGCTTTGATCTGACCCCGACTCTTAGAGTTTACCTTGTCCAACTTGACAGTTAGATGAAGGGGGTTGTGCCGACATGGTATGTCACTGACTTCTTGTTTAAATATCATGGGTACGGATTTTACTAGGTCATAACCAAATGTGCTCTTAGATGAAGCTAACAATGCTTCAGAACCACAGGGCAAGAGTGAGGGAGGACATTGGCAAGAGATGATCAGCGTGACATAGCCGTATAAATCACCTCGCAGTGGACCAGCAGATATAAACGTCATCCAGTGTGACAATACGTGAGGCTGACTTGGCTGACATGCTAGCTTGGTGAATCTCTGTGTACACTCTTTTACGATGAGGTTCTAAATTATTTTTGTTGGCTTTACCACAGTTAAAACTTGCATCATGGAGTATCATTTGTACTTGTTTACCCAATATTTTCTTCTCCTTAACACAATAAAAAATAAACCTTTCGCCTTAACGTTATGCTATTGCTTTACATGTTTTATTTGTAATTTTTATTTATGCTTATTCCTTCAATGCTACATTGTAAAAAATTAATGTGTTTTTGCCTCTTCAAGCTTAACTATAAATTAATTGTTATGAACCAAAGACATTTCACCTATCATGAAAAACATAAGACAAACTGGCAGTCTGTTCTGTTCTCTATATGTGTATTGGCCTTCTCTGAAGTAAATGCATTTGAAAAGATAATGCATGTGTCTAGCACTGTGACTGGCCAATGTGCAACTGATAAAGAGTTTTACTCTTCCCTTGCCTCCCAGGTCTCTCACTTCTAACTCTTGGAGGTGGTGTTATGTTTCACACAGTTCAAAGACAGTTCTGGTCCTAGCCAGGCTGCCACGTAGTTGTTGGAGCTTGAAAGAGCGTTTACGTTCTCTGGTCTCAAAGTCTTCACGTACAGATTAAAGTGCACCTCAGCTCCTTGTCCTCTGACTTGTTGTCCAGCCAATCACATGCTTATTTCATGTTCATCTTGTTCCCTCTCCCTTTCTATGGTCCTCTTCATGAAACAAAATTGACATTCTCTCCTGAAAGACTCTATCTTTAAGCCAAGTCTCTAATGACTTTTATGGAAAGGAATAAAGCCATCCATTGATTTCATTTACCATCATTAAATGCCTATTAAATAACAGGCCCAGTTTCAGAAACTGGGAATACAGCAATGAACAAAATAGAGAAAGCTCTACTCCCGTGGAGCTTACATTTCCAACGTGGAGAGACAGAAAACAATCACGCAGTTACAATATAAATACACAGAATATATAACAGGGCAAGTGATAAGGAAAGCTAGCAGGAAAAATGTACCAGGTTGTGGGGATAAAGAGTGATAGGGTGGGCGGAATTTACGACAGAGCAGCCAGAGAGAAAAGTCTCTGATAGTGGCAGTAAAGGAGGGAGCAGTGCAAGCACCTGGCGGGGACACGGTCTAGGTAGCGGAAACCGTAAGCAGAAACACCCCCCAGCGCACAGCGGTGTGCTTGGCCCCACCTCTTTACAACAGGTAAAGAGGCTGAAATGACATCGGAGAGATCGCTGGGCACAAGACCACGTAGCTGACGCTGGTATAGACTTTGGATTTCTTTTCGATAGAGAAGGAAAACAACACAGGGCTTTGTTATGACTGACGCTGAAATATGTGAGTACAATAACATACAGTTTAATATAGAAGAATGATAATTTATACATTAAACCGACTCACTGTGGCTGAGTAGGAAGACAAGGGTAGAGAGGGGTAGACCAGTTAGACGGCCCTCACAGCCCTCAAGGTGAGTTATGATGCTTGTGTGGTAACTTGGTTTAGGGTGGTAGGGGCAGAAGTGGTGAAGAGTCCTTGTATTCTGCAGGGAGCTGGAAGACAGCCTGCGAAGTACGTGAAGGATTTAGATACAGAGTGCAAGAGCAGCAGGGAGCTCAGGAACGGCCCAGCTACCGAGGAGGAGCGAGTGGACAGAAGCTGCCCTTTGCTACAAGGGGCAAGGCTGCGGGAGTATCAAGACTCTTTTGTGGGTTCAGAAGCCGGGTGGGTGTGGGGTGATGGAACTCAGAAGTTCTCACACACGGACAGTTTCTCTGTGTAAAGAAACGAAAATATAACTACAAATCCAAATCTTGCTTTTACACAAGCATCGAGGTCATGGGTTTTGAGACGTCCTGGGCAGTCTGACTTAGTTTATACCCGGCGTGCCGGGGAGAAGAGGCAGTTTCTGAACTCCCCTCACTCCAGGTGGCGGAAGACTAGGCACAGAAAAGACACACTGCTCGTGATTCATTCAGCAAACGTGGATGGGGCGCCTGCCATGCGCCCGGCACTCTCCCATGGCCTTGGGTTACAGCAGTGCACTAACGGACCGTATCCCTGGGTTCAGTGTTGAACTCGACACCGCCTGACAGAACGTGCCCTGTGCTTGGCAGCCTGCCCCTCCACAGCTTCGGGGAGTAAAGGGCCGCCCGATGCCCCCTTCCCACACTGTGTCCTAAGGGGCTAGGAGAACAAGCAACATTGGGTGCTGTCAGGGGACCCCAGCGGGTTGCCCGTCTGCCTGCCCTCATCCTGGTACCGACCCTACCCCTCCTTTAGCCTGCCTCCCTGTCCCTCCCCACCCCCCTTCTAAAGCCCCCCACGGTGCTTTTGCACCAGGTTTCCATGCTCAGCAACCCCTCCTCGTCCTCACATCTTCCCCGGAGATTCTCTTCACCTTCTTTCCTTGGCACAAACCTCGTTTTTGCAGGATGACACAGCTTCACGTGCAGCCCTCCTTTTTCTCCCACAGCTTACAGAGGCGGCAAGGCTTGGAGGTGCCCTTCACTTTGCTCTGTCCTCTTTCAGCCGAGCACTCTCCTCCTTCGCGCTCCCTGTCATGGCCACTCCTCTCCTTACTGAGCCCCGATGCCCACTAGCGTCCTTTCCTAAAGCACAGCTGAACACTCTCGTGTGTTCTGACGTGATGTCGCTCTCCTTGCGCCCCTTGCCTCCGAGCCCTCTGTACATCTCTCCTTCGCTTCGTTTACCAGCTGGAGAAAACTGTGCTTTCGTACGGCCCTGCGAATAGCTTAGTCCTGTCCTCATAACCCCCTCTCTTAAGGTCAAGTGATTAGGAACCTGAATTCCATCTGCGAAGTTCCTTTGGGCATGTACACAATGCGATGGAATAATGACAGTAACACCTGGGGCAGAAAGTCACAGGTGCCGTCTAGAAGTCAGCCTGCCACGTCTCCCGATAAGAACTTCCAAGCTGATGTTTTCTTCTTACCAGTGGGAGTGCGACTTAACGGGCCTAACCCTGAAATGGAGAAACTAGCATATGTGTATAGGAAGAGATTGCTGATTGACTGAACTCACTTCCAGACCGTGTTTTCATCTAAACATGGCTGACAAAGCCTGCTAGCAGCTGACAATACTTCCAGACGGTGCAACAAAGTCAGGCCACAAAGACCAAGAGGAAGTAGCCAGATAAAATGAATAAGGGGGCAGGGAATGAGAGCAGGAAAAAACTGTGCATCTGTAAAGATTTTATTTTTTTAAACAATAATGAGAAGAGAGCAAGTACCAAACACTTGAGGTCTATGTTTTTGGCTGATCTCAACTCATTGATCTGAGGAGCAAAAGGTCAGACGTTTCAAGGGATCATTACATGGTGTTGAGTTGGATGAATCACACCATTCGTCATGGTTACATGGATGAACAGGCCCACAATGAGTGATGCTAGGCTCAAAATAATACTCTTTTTTTCACATATATTTTACATAGACTCAAATGTTTAAAAACAGTGGGGAAATTAAACAAACACTAGGTGGCTGCTGCTTCTATGCTCTTAAAACAACAGTTATTAACCTTCTTTTTTTTTTTTTTTTGCGGTACGCGGGCCTCTCACTGTCGTGGCCTCTCCCGTTGCGGAGCGCAGGCTCCGGACGCGCAGGCGCAGCGGCCATCATGGCTCACGGGCCCAGCCGCTCCGCGGCATGTGGGATCCTCCCGGACCGGGGCACGGACCCGTGTCCCCTGCATCGGCAGGCGGACTCTCAACCACTGCGCCACCAGGGAAGCCCTATTAAACTATTTTTAAAACGAAAAATAAGAGGCAGTGTGGTATATAGAATATTCACTGGAATCTAGAAAAAAATAATTTCTAGTCCCTGTTTTTTCTTTAACTGTCAACATGACCTTGGACAAGCATTATACTCTCCCTAAAGCATTATCTTCCGCATTTAAAATAACACATGTGACCTATCAGCATCTTCGATCACTTTCCCCTTAAAGCGATAGCCAGAGTGTATCCCTGGCGTCATGAAATACTGCAGACACGTTCACTAGTTTTCACTATTGTGAAGCACCTTCCAAAGCTCCAGGGATTCCTTTCTGCCCAAAGCTCCAGGTATCGCCCAACCCCATTTGATGGATGTAAACAAACGGCCTGATTCGATCACCCCTTGGCATCACCCACTCCCTCTCCTGATCGAAGAAGATTCATTGCTCTTGTCTGACCACAGTCAGCCTTCCACCCGAATAGACCCACACAGACAGCTGACTGAACTATTTTATGGCCTTGATGTCTGTCCCAGGACTGCTGTTTTATATGACCGCCATTTAATTGATCAGGCACTCGGCGTGATCCCACGGTGTCTGCTTACCTTAAACCTTTACACACCCAATCGACCTTGCTCTATAACTGAAGCCAAATCTAGGGGGAAGATTCTAATTTGTATGACTTTCTGTTAAAGGGGTGAATACTAACAATTGTCAAGATTTCACTGATTCTTTCTGGGGAATTCAAATATATTTCAATCACCTGTTGTTTTATTAAGTAGAAAATGCATCAAAACCCTCCATTCTACTAGTCATTGTCTTCCTAGGCCTAACTCAACATGAAAAAAAAAAAAAATTCCAGGCACAGGATACTGGGAATACAGAGCAAGTTCTTAGCAATGTGCACGGCACACAAGACTAAAAATATAGCCTTACTGGGTTACAGAGGATCTTCACCATATTTTCCACGTAAGCAGAACTTTGTTTTCATTATGTTATTTTTTGGGATTAGTGTTGGCAGAGGGATAATGGCAGAAAATATTTGGCTTGTGGTTAAAAACTTCACATGATAAAATTCCATGTGAAAATGTTTTTTCTCTTTTCTGCACCAGTACTTAAGTGGCTGATAACTTTTTCTTTTCTGTGTTCCTGGAATGCACATTTTAGACCCTTTGTGTGAGTTTCTGTGTATCTAAAACTACATATACACGGCCATAAATATCTGAAGTGCATACATGAACTACACACATCTGATTGCATACGTACATCTAAATGCACACAATATATATAGATCAGAATATATATTGTAAATATACAGCCTTCTAAACGAAATCACCAAGTAATGTGATAAACTCAACCCACCATGACGGGTATCAGAAGAAAATGAACATATTTCGCAGTTATGAGTTCCTGGTAAGGCTAGTGAGCCTTTCATCTAGAAATATTCACTGAGCATCTATTAAATACCTACTTCCTAAAGTGAGGCAGCTATAGGTGAAGGGATAGAAAAATAAAAGTTCTTTCTGCTTTAGTTCGAATTGTCTCTCTACAAAATTATTATACTCTAAAAAGAGTTGCTGAAAACAATTATAGAAAAGCGCTGGGTACACTTTTACAAAATTCTGTTAAAGCTAGGCCACTTGTTACATGAGGAAGAAAAATCCCTCTTTTTTTTTTTTTTTTGCGGTGCGCGGGCCTCTCACTGTTGTGGCCTCTCCTGTTGCGGAGCACACACTCCGGACGCGCAGGCTCAGCGGCCATGGCTCAAGGGCCCAGCCGCTCCGCGGCATGTGGGATCTTCCCGGACCGGGGCACGAACCCGCGTCCCCTGCATCGACAGACGGACTCTCAACCACTGCGCCACCAGGGAAGCCCGACAATCCCTCTTTGAGTAAGCCCCTTTCATCTTGTTGCTTTGGGGCTTTACCCATTCTGGTGTATTCAAAGCAATCTTCCGTAAAAATCTCCTTCAATATTCACCACAGGTTGCTTCCTCTCCATCTGGCTCCTTTCTCTTACCTTCTCCATCAATGTGCTCTGACAGACCTGATTCACCTTGTCCTTGTCCATTTTCCTCACCGCTTGAAGCAAATCTATCATCAGTGCCTACCAATTCTGCCTCTATAGTATCTTGATAATTCGTGGTTTCGCTCTCAGATACACTGTGCCACTTTCTGCCTCTACTATTTGTAGCAATGTCTTTGCCTGTCTCTGCCCCTACAATACTGTACCTACAGCAGTATGGCTGAGTACTCCATCAGGAAACACTGCTCCCTTCTGGCTTCTTTCAGTTACTTTTCTCTTTTGTTGTTACTGCTATTGTCTAACAGCTTTATTGGAGTATAATATAGATACCAAAAAACACATGCATTTAATGTATACAATCGATGAGTTTGCATATGTGGAAACCTACGTATGCATATACTCAGGAAACCATCACCAGTCACTAGAACTCTCTGCTCTCAAGGAGATTACGATTTCCTTTGAAAAATAAGTCCTGCTCACTTGAGCACCAACAACACGTTTGAACTGGAAGAATTCCAGAAAGACCGAGCCATGTCTGCGTGCACATCAGCAGTCCTGGCCCCCGTGGGGAGACTGGCTCAGGCCCCCAGGGTGGAGTGACAGCTCATTTCTACCTCCCTGAGCTGGATGCATGGACAAGGGGAGGAGATCACCTATTTTCAGCGCTGGAGTCAGAGGACCCCAAAGCCTCAGCAATTAGCCATTCGACCGAGCTCCTGCAACAGTTCATTTGACCAATGGCTTCTCTGCGAATCCCGTCTCCTCATGGTGACTGGCCTCTGCATTTCCAACTGGGGTGGTTTCTCTATCCCTGTCAGCCTCCAACCTAGTTTAAGACAGTTGTGTCTAGGGTTACCACGGGCTGGATGGCTCAAGCCTGGACATCTTTTTGAGCAGAAGGGGTTATACTCAGGCCTTGCTCTGAAACAAAGGGCAAAATCTAAGACTGTCCTGGACAAGCAGGGCTCTTTGGCCACCTCATCTCTTACCCTATTCTGATCTACCCAAAACCTCTGTTTGTCACAAACAGAAAATGATCAAAACAGGTTTTATCTAATGTAGCTGTGTGGAAAATACTGTCTTGATAAAGAGGCTATGGCAACAAGCTAAGGCTGGCGTCGTTAAGAAAGGTGTCTCGGGCTTCCCTGGTGGCGCAGTGGTTGAGAGTCTGCCTGCCGATGCAGGGGACGTGGGTTCGTGCCCCGGTCCGGGAAGATCCCACATGCCGCGGAGTGGCTGGGCCCGTGAGCCATGGCCGCTGAAGCCTGCGCGTCCGGAGCCTGTGCTCCGCAACGGGAGAGGCCACAACAGTGAGAGGCCCGCGTACCGCAAAAAAAAAAAAAAAAAGAAAACAAAGGTGTCTCTTGGAGGGAACGAGCTTTGGAAGAAAATGCGGAGTAAGCAATGCGCTCTGCTCCTCTAGTCCACGCGAGGGACTGCTTTTGCCTAATGAGTCTTTTTACTCAAGGCACACACATCTGCACCGCATCTGTTCTCTGTGGATCCTGACGAGCTGTGACCCTCACAAAACAGGCTCCAAGGCTCACACTCGCTGTCCAAATTCACACACTCAGCAGACTACATTATGCAGTCCTCCATTTTGGAGGTGAACACTGAAATGTTTATTGAAGAAACAATGTGAGTACAGACTTGGCTCCAAAAATATCCAAACTGGAGGGAGGGGAGGTACAGCTGAAAGCAGAGCGACCGTGAATGCATGCTTCGAAGCTGAGTGATGGAAAGTTTATTATACGATTATACTATTTTCTTAAGTTTTGTATTTGTCTAAAATCTAAACATTTTTTAAACATGCTTTTTCCCAGCCCTTTATATCTCTCACACCCAAATTCAATCATGTCTTCGCGTCTTGAGTCAGCCGATTTGAACTTGGCTTATTGGTGATTTCCATTTCCGCTTTCCAGCTCCTTCTAAAACATTAATATGCTGTTTAATCATTTCGCATTTGCACAGTGATTACCTATCATGGGTTCGTTACTGTCCTAGCACTGTGTCTAGAACAACCAATACAACATGACTCCTGCCCGCTAACAGCTGCGCAGGTGCTCACAGACATGCAGGTATGCATACAGGTAGGCAGGTGTGACCAAGTGTCAAGTGTGCTGGGCTCGTAGTCCACAACAGGAGCCGTGGTGCTTTGTAACTGGGGTGGCGTGGGGTGTGAGAACTCAGCAGACAGCAGGTGACCTCTGAGTAAGGAGATATCTGGTGACACCGTTCTAGGCAGATGGAGATTCAGGACCAAGAATCGAGAGATGTCATCTACAACTGGAAACAACTATAAGTGACCACAGTGCTGTTTATTTTGTACACTATATATTGACAGTCATCATTCTACCTGTAAAAAGAGGATGAAGAAAACTGAAGAATTATCCTAGGCGCAAGGCCATCATCGTATGACAATTTACAATATCTCAAAACAAAGTTAATTTTAAAGATCTATTTTTCTCCTTAAATTTTTCATTTCACTAATTTTGTTAAAGTCCAGCTCCTCCTTTCTTGATATTCACGGCTTACTGCTCTGCATCTCTTGGAGAAAGAGATATTTTGAATTGAAATAACACTGCCTAGTTCTCCGTGAAAATCCCAAGCAAATATTAATTATGAACAGTGACGCCAAGTTTTATTCCCAGATGCTCCATTATTTTCTGACTGCACCCAAACCACAGTATGCCACAATGTACAAAGTACATTAAACAGACACACGTGCCCTGCTGCAGCTGCTTGGGTATCAGCATTCTGTTATCTTCATGGACAACTGCCATGTCTTCTCATGATAATGGTAATAGTCAAGATAACAATTATGCCACTAGTCACAGTTACACTAAGAGACAGTATTGTTTCTTGAATACTTAACCCCCTGAAACCAATTTATGTAAGTTATCTGACTTTAGTATCAACACACTATGATCAGAGGAATCATTTAGTCCATTTTACAGAAAAGAAAAATGGGACTCCCTAGAGTTTATATAAGTTGCCCCAAGGTGCTCATCCAGTAAGTGACACAGGTGATGAATCTACAGCTCTGGTGCTGAGCTAATTGCTTCTTCCCCATTGTGTACCCACATGTCTATGTCAGGGACACAGCAAGTACACAATGATCTTTAAGCCAGTAGATAACACGCATTCCAAGATAACAAAATTCTAATTAGTAAGGTGCTTTCCTCGTCCCATGTGGGTAACAGCTTAAGAACAGTGATTGAAAATCAATGGAAAACAAATGAAAAGGTTCGACATTATATGCGCAAATGATATTATTTACAAATTGATATTCTATGAGAATTTTGCAAATTTCCAAGGGTGAAATATATTTATCTTGTATCTTGACTTAGGAAAAACATTATTTCACAAGCACCTAGGTCATTTTGTAAATTGAGTGTGTGGTTAATGGAGCGTGAGTTCCCTCAATTAGTGCTTCCCTGACTTGCCTGATGATAGGAAGCACTTTGGGAAACTTGTAAAAAGTACGTATGCTTGGGTATTAAACCCGGGGACACCAAAGCAGAGCGTCTACGGGAATTAGTTCCCAGCTTAGTGTGTCAGTCGACTAATCCACGTTGATTCAGGACAAGCAGAGAAAGGAATACACACAAAGATAAAAACACAGAAGCATTTTCAGGTTAGTCTATGGTCCCTCAGTTACCTTTCAGCAAAAATACTAAAAGAAGGTAGAAACAGACATCTGCCCATCCATGTGCTGCATGTGCAATTTAGCAAATTCCCAAAGACCAAATATATTAATTTTGTAACTTGACTTTACTGCTTAATAGGAGAAAAAAAAATCTCCCCACGCATAAAGATAATTTTTAAAAATTTCCATGCAGATCCTGGCTTGAAGTACGCACGCAAAAAGATAACTATGTGATACCTTTCTAAGCTTGAGGATGATAAAAAGTTTCCACTGCCCAAAACTTATCTTTAAGAAAACTTGCCTTTGTACAGAAAAGCAAAGCCATCTTCTTTATTCTACAAACACAATGCCATTCGATTAGAGGACAACTGTCAGGGTAGAAGATGATGTGTCCCAGACTAACATTATCAACATTTTCAAGTACTCTGGATACTAGGTTATACTCAAAATCAGTCTCTAAAAAGAGCACAAGCTTTTCCTGCAGTCTCCACCTCTGCTCCTTCCCACCAAACATGTACAGTTTATAGATTTCACAGTTTGAAGGTTCAAAGGCACCTTTATGAAGTGTCTCTACCTCATAGAGACAGATCCAAAAAATTACATTAAAAAAATTACAAACTGTATGATTTCCCCCTACCAAAGTGATAGTCATTAGAATCAAACAGTAGGATATAACCCCCAAAGATACCAGACATTAAAATTATCAATGCAGAATATAAAATAAATATGTATTAAATATCTAAACAAAAATAGAAGGAATTAACAACATGAGTAAGATACCATAAAAATGGCCAGGCAGGGCTTCCCTGGTGGTGCATGGTTAAGAATCCGCCTGCCAATGCAGGGGACACAGGTTCAAGCCCTGGTCCTGGAAGATCCCACATGCCATGGAGCAACTAAGCACGTGCACCACAACTACTGAGCCTGGGCTCTAGAGCCCACAAGCCACAACTACTGAAGCCCACATGCCACAACTACTGAAGCCCCTGTGCCTAGAGCCTGTGCTCTGCAACGAGAAGCCACTGCAATAAGAAGCCCGCGCACCGCAACAAAGAGTAGCCCCCGCTCGCCACAACTAGAGAAAGCCTGCGCACAGCAACGAAGACCCAAAGCAGCCAAAAATAAATAAATAAAATAAAAATGGCCAGGTAGATTTTTGAGAGACTACCAAGTAAAATGTTTTAAATGAAAACAAAAAAAAATTGAAAGTAAAAAAAAAAAATCAATGGAAGGATTATAGGCTGATTAAGATAGCTGAAAAGAATACTAATGAATTATAATATAGATGTGTAGAAATAACGCAGACTGAACTACAGAAAAGTGAAGAAGTATGAAAATTAAACAGAAGTTTTAGATTTAACTGACCATACGACAAGATACAAAATATATTCAAGTGGATTATTTTTTTAATGCAGAAGAGGCAATACTAAAAGAAAATGGTTGAGAACTTTGCAGGTTTGGTGAAACACACAAATCTTCAGAATCAAAGATCAACCAATCTCAAACTGGAAAATTAAAAAGATGAATCATATGCTAGTCAAATTGACAATATCAAAGACAAGGAGACAGAAATTTTGAGCCTAAAATGCATGTAATAGAAAAAAAATAGTTAAAGATTCCTATGCTAAGAACTCAAACAAAGCAGTTGAAGAAACAGAATAAACTCAAGGGAATTTACTCAAAGAAAGTAAAAGGATGGTAATAATAAAGATAGCACTGGGGCTTCCCTGGTGGCACAGTGGTTAAGAATCCGCCTGCCAACGCAGGGGACACAGGTTCGAGCCCTGGTCCGGGAAGATGCCACATGCCGCGGAGCAACTAAGCCCGTGCGCCACAACTACTGAGCCTGTGCTCCAGAGCCATCGACACAACTACTAAGCCCACACGCCACAACTACTGAAGCCCGTGCACCTAGAGCCCGTGCTCTGTAACAAGAGAAGCCACTGCAATGAGAAGCCCGCGCACCACAATAAAGGGTAGCCCTGCTCGCCGCAACTAGAGAAAGCCCGTGCACAGAAACGAAGACCCAATGCAGCCAAAAATAAAGATAAATTTATTAAAAAAAAGATAGCACCAACTGATAAATAGAGCAAAAAGACATGAAATAGAGTAGAACAGAGCGAAGTACTCAATTTTTTAACAGAAAGGTAAAATTAATAATCAACTGGAAAGCTGACCCAGAAAAAAAGGAAAAAAATAAATAAAGCACAAATAATTGATGCTGGAAAGAAACTGGGAAGATATCTACATTACACACAAAATTTCAAAATTTAAATCATACACATTCCTTTAAAAACATTAAGACGAACTCAAAAAGAAACTGAAATCCTACATCATCTGATACACATTAAGTAAAAATGGCATAATTACGTTTCTGCATAATGTGTGTATGCGTTATATTTCACAAAAAAAAAATTTAGAAAAGGAATATCAAAGCAAGGTAGCAGGATACAAGATTAACATACAGAAATCAATTGATTTCTCTATGCTAACAATGAAATATCAGAAAGGGAATATAAAAAAATAATACCTTTTAGAATTGCACCAAAGAAAAAAAAATCTTAGAAAAGGAATATCACAGTGTGACCACAGCTCCCCAGATTTCGTCTTTCCTTAGTTTGTGAGGCAACCAAAGAACTCTTTCATGCACCCAACAGAGCAGCCAATAGCCATATGTAGCCACGTAAACTAGTTAAAACTAAATAAAATTTAAAACTCAGTTCTTTCGTCGTGGCAAGCACATTTCAAGTACTCTCTACGCACGTGTGGCCAGTAGGAGACTTTTTCCTTTTTTAAGATGTTTTTGATGTGGACCCTTTTTTAAAGTCTTGATTGAATTTGTTACAATACTGCTTCTATTTTATGTTCTGGTTTTTTGACCACGAGGCATGTGGGGTTTTAGCTCCCCAACCAGAGATCCAACGTGCACCCCCTGCGTCGGAAGGCGAAGTCTGAAGCACTGGACCGCCAGGCAAGTCCCGGGATACTTTGCTAAAGAGATGCCGGGTTAGCTTCTGCCAAGGAGAAATTCGCAGATGAGACAGTGAAATGCAGACCGTGAGCAGAGTAAGGGTCCTTCACACGGTTGGTCAGCAAAGTTTTCTGTAAGTCTTAAATAAAAATCGTAGGCTGTCAACCAAAGAATGTTTTTCACAACAACTCAGCTCTACCGGTGTCTGACAAAAGCAGCCATAGACTGCTCGCCCATGAGTGGCCATGTCTCTCTTCCAATAAAACTTTATTTACACAACAGGCCGTGGGTCACATTCGCCCCAGAGGCTCAGGTTTGCCAACCCCCAGAATAGCGGGAGGGGCACACAGTGAGGACAGTGGTTTCACATTTCCTTGGAACGCTGTTCTGCTAAGGTGAGAAAGTGACTGCATTACAGGGGATTAATATTTATCCGCTCATGGTACTTGCTGAAGTACAACACATTCAACCAAAAAAAAAAAAAAAATCAGACCAGGACTTTTTTTCTCTCTCTCCCACGAAAGCAGTCCTGCACTCTAAATGCGCGTAAGGCCAGTTGAGATGTTTATCATCTCTTTCCCTCACGTTATGCTTCACAGACTCCCTTAAAGAATGCACCGGGATCACATGGGTCAGGCTGGCTTGAACTGTAAGCTACCTGGGGAATGTCATGTCCCTTTAACACCAATGTTTTCCAAACCTAAGAGGCGCTCCTAAGAGGCAGCAGCTCGGACAAGGCGCTGGACTGAGGAGCCCCGCTGGAAATGCAGCAGCAGCTCGTCAAGCAGAACCCTTGACCTCTGCCTTCCACGCCTCGAGACAAGCCTCCTGTCATCTCTGGCCCCTCGTTCTACGTTTGCTCCTTACTCCAATGAGGAATAAAAGCTCTGCTCCCTCTTGACTGCCACAAAGACGCCGTTCGGAAGGCCTTAACTCAGAGTTCAGGGCATACAGATTCAAAAAAAGCCTCCCGCAACCTCCCCAGACCAGAGATTAATTTAGCAGCAACCTTGGCCCCCTAGAGGCAGAAACACTTAAGGCTCTGCTGCTCTATCGGACGCCTTTACCAACAGCAGGGGTTGCAGGCACGCAAGGGAAAACACCGCTCACTGCTCAACAAATGTGAAATACAACACCAGCGCAAGACAGACAAAGCCCGTGTTTATTGAGAAACCATTCTGTGAACCACAGTGATTTCCTTCATGTGTAGGGCTGGGGCTCAGGCACGGGTTTCCCTATAAAAACACTGTGTCACCGTCTTGGACGTAACTCCTATGCCTGTCTCCACTCAGCTTTGTCTTCCCGGCAGCTCGTGAACAAAGACCATCTATGTAGAGAAAACCCAAGGACGGCAATGACAAAACCTGGGCTACTTTCTGGGTTTATAAATTTAGGAAATGTGCACTACAATTCTTCACTAATTGGGGGTCATATTTAGTAACCTCTTTTATGAGCTTTGCACAAAGTTGATACTCATTAAATAATTGCTGAATCCATAAATAACTCTCCAGCTAACATTACTATCTGACTGTACCTCTGTTAACCCATACTGTGTCTCAACCACATACTGCATCTTCAGAAATGCCTGAGATAGACAGATACACACATACATAATACATATATTCATAGATAGATGATAAATACATAACTAAATACTAGAGACATGATAGATAGAGGCATACATAATACATAACAGATAGATGATAGACAGATTGATTGATAGATAGGAATAAAGTAAATGAGCATTTACTCAACAGCGCTAAGTCTCAAAGTCTCTCTATATAATCTGCTTTTCAGTTATCCAGATAAACAAATTGAAGCTCACACAAGTTAAAATGGGATCAGATCACATGGATAAAAAGGAAATGAGTCGCATCCCAACCCTTAACTTCGCTTGACTCATATACCTGTTTTCTTCTTCTGTTTCCTTTAAGAGTGGGGTTACAGTTACTGATTCTTATAGGCTATTTACTTAGATGAGATAGCTTAGGACTATGTATTGCTTCTGCATAAAAACTGCTACCATGATACATATATGTGTGTATCATATACAC
Organism: Lagenorhynchus albirostris; assembly: GCF_949774975.1. Lineage (NCBI taxonomy): Eukaryota > Metazoa > Chordata > Mammalia > Artiodactyla > Delphinidae > Lagenorhynchus > Lagenorhynchus albirostris. The sequence continues at coordinate 126,879,559 of NC_083116.1, forward strand.
GTGTTCTTTTTTTTTTTGCAAAGACTTCCTTCATTTCACATAAAGTTGACGTCAGCTGCTCTCAAAATTCAAGATTAATCAGGACCAGAAAGGATCTTTACATATCTAGCACAGGAAGAACCATCTTCCAAAACTTTAACAGATTTACTTAGAGTATGTATAGGTTTATCTTGAATTTATATCTTCAGGACAGGCTCAAAAGAAGTCCTACGTGCAGACATGTGCAGACGTTGTGGAGAAAAGGGATACAAAGTGTGTAGTTGGGAGTCCTGGGTAACGGGGACTTGCCCCAGTTTACTCCTGATGCATTTGAATTGGGTGGTTCCCAGGCTGGGAGGAGCCTCCCCGCACTGCAGAAACGTCCCTGTGTGGGCGCCCATCCGGGTGTGGCTCTGCCACTTCAACCTGCCACTCCACCTCTAAGCCTGGCTCCACCGGCACGCAGCGGAGGGCACTTTTTCTGATGTTTGCTCAATCAATCGCCTTTTTCTGCCAAGACAGGAATGTTCTTGGCCACCCTCCCAGTCTTTTCAAGGAGTCAGCAGCACTTCTGTGTCTGCAGAGGGTCCACAAGTCCAGTCACAATAGATACAATACACTCTCTTCTGAATTTGTCAACATGCGTCGCTCCGATCAGCCAGCTTTAGCTGCTGCTTTAGAAGGTAACCTGACTTGTCCTTGCAATCAGCCTTGCATCTGGAAAGATGTGTGTGTCGTGAGCATTTGCCGTCAGCTCTAAATTTCATGTCAGTCCCTACCACGAGAGAAAGCCACTGCTTGGCCGAAGGGCAACTCTCCTAAGACTTTCTAAGCTTTATTAGTTATTGTTACTATTCTTCTCCCGGTCCCACAGAAATTGATATTCTTCGTGAAGGTGCAGAGGCCAACCTTCAGAGTCAGATGTCTGGGTCACATTAACTGACGTTTCCAACAAGCAACCTGTCCAGCATTACTGGAGATCTGAGAAGCTACAAAGGAAACTAACCACATAGCACTTAACACTGTTTAAGAAATGAATCTATTCTTTTCTCTCCACGGTAAAAACATGATGTTCCAAAGCATACGGACATATACATTTTCTGACAAGATCTCTGCCTCCATTCTTGAGTGCGTTTTGATGTGAAAGGCCCTAATATACGTCAAGAATGCAAACACGCATTGTCAGCGCACGGCAAATCTGCTCCCTAAGCTTTTTCTTCAAAAATAACAGAGTTTTGTCTTGCTGCTGCTTATAAAACCCACCTTACAGGGCTTCCCTGGTGGCGCAGTGGTTAGGGGTCCGCCTGCCGATGCAGGGGACACGGGTTCGTGCCCCGGTCCAGGAGCATCCCACATGCCGCGGAGCGGCTGGGCCCGTGAGCCATGGCCGCTGAGCCTGCGTGTCCGGAGCCTGTGCTCCACAAAGGGAGAGGCCACAGCAGTGAGAGGCCCGCGTACCGCAAAAAAACAAACAAACAAACAAAAAAAACTCCACCTTATGGTTACCAGGGGGGAGGGCGGGGGAAGGGACAGTCAGGGAGTTTGGGACTGACACATCCACGCCGCTATATTTAAAATGGATAACCAACGAGGGCCTACTGTAGAGCACAGGGAACTCAGCTCGATATTATGCAACAAGCTACTTGGGAAAAGAACTTGAAAAAGAATAGATACATGTCTATGTATAACTGAATCACTTTGCTGTACACCTGAAACGATCACAACATTGTTGATCAACTATACCCCACTATAAAATAAAAAGTAAGAAAAAATGAAAAACAAACCAACAAACCCCCCCTTCCCCCCAGCAGGAGAGGCAGGTGGCAGGAAGACCTGGAATTAGGACGAGGACAGATTTGCAATGGGACAGGAGCCTTGCAACATGGTTTTTGGAATGACGGGAAACTATTTTTGAGGGGACATTCAAACTCTACATTGTTTCCTCTAATCTAAAAGAAAAGGTGCGCTATAAATCCTCCCCCTTCCTCATCTCTACCTCTTCACGTACCTTCCAACAGGGCACACACAGAAGAAACTACTCCCTCGTAACAGCCTGCAGGTGGGGCACATAATTTTGCACACATGCGTAGCAGGCCTCAAATTCTGCTAGCGTGATCGTGTACAACATGCTAATAGGAATCTAACAGAACTACAGCAATGCAGTGAGCGAAGACCCTGAGCTTTAGGACCTGGACGGCCGTGGAGACTGATCCTTGCCAGAAAGGACTGCGTCAGCCCGATAAAGGTACAAACATCCTCATCGGGATGGGACAGGAACCAAAACGGGTCCCAGAAAAGGGTTTGGCAACACAGAGGACTGGACAGATAACAGAGGACGGTGATGTTCCTTCTCCCTCACCTTTTCCTTCCACAGATCTGTATCAAAGGCCTGCTCTGTGCTGCGCAACACAGCCCGCATAGAGCTCAGCCTACGGGGGATCCCAAGCAGAAGAGTCCCCACCCCAAACCTTGCTGAGACCTCTGTCAAGTTCCTGAATAAAAATAAATTCTCAAATGTGAGCCCAAGAATCACACAGTGTTTTTCCTGTACATAAGCTGTGTGCAGACATGCACACATACGCTCATGAGAAAACCATGTCCATTTCGCTGTGCTCACCTAATACCTATTTTACAGTGCTAAGTACCGGAACAACTTCCGGGATCACTAAGGACACGTCCCACACCAGGAGGACGCCGCTGACAGCGGCTGCTGAGATGAGTGGCAGCGAGCTGACTTACAGAACGTGCCTACCGGGCTTCACCTCTCTTTGCAGGAGCAACTGTGAAGTCAGCCTCTCGTGACCCAGAAAGAGGAGATCTTTCTCCCCAGTCTGTCAGCGGGCTCTCCGTGTAACTGTCCTTTTCCTGGACTCACTTGCCTCGCTCCTGCACGACTGCCTTTTACAAGTTTATCCTCTCAGATAACACAGTCTTGTGGCACAGAAGAGACAGTGAATGAGTAGGAATTGTGGGTGAACTAAATGCCTACTAGATATAGGGACATAATGTGAATTTTCGAGATAGTAACCAAGTCAAAACAATTTCAATGGCGTCAATTACACCAGCTCATAAAGCCTGTTGGAGACGGGCCGTCATTTGGATTCTGCAATACGCTGCGTGCAGGCACTGGTGCACTGGTGGTAGGAGGCAGCCAGGAATGGCATCCTAAGCTGTTTCCATCTATTAACTCACTGAATGGAGAGCCAGGCTGCAGACCTTCCAGTCAACCTCCCGATCAGCCTCATCAACGTCATTCCCTTCTGTCTATAAAGCTTAGTGAGGACAGCATGCATCACATGGTAGCTTTATTTTCACAGCATCGTATACTCTTAGCACTAGCGGTGATGTCGTGTACCATGTTCTCAAGCTTTTATTATTTTATAGATGAAAAGACTGCAGACCCCAGAAGATAAATGAAATCCTAAGTTTCACAATCCTTTAGTGGTGAAGTAAAAACTAAAGCAAGGGGCTTCCCTGGTGGCGCAGTGGTTGAGAGTCCGCCTGCCGATGCAGGGGACACGGGTTCGTGCCCCGGTCCGGGAAGATCCCACATCCTGCGGAGCGGCTGGGTCCGTGAGCCATGGCCGCTGAGCCTGCGCATCCGGAGCCTGTGCTCCGCAACGGGAGAGGCCACAGCAGTGAGAGGCCCGCGTACTGAAAAAAACACTAAAGCAAGATGCCTGATTCTTTTTCAGCTAAATCTTGGATGCTCTTCAGCTTTTATTTGTTTTCATTTCAGTTAAATTCATATTTTTCAGAGTTTTTTAGCCTAGACCTGTGTAAGTCTTATGTTCTGACCTTGGCTTGAAGCAAGTTGACAGTAAAGTTTATGTCTTACGGACCTGGGAAATAAATACGCTATTTGCAAAGTCAACATGAAGGTTGCCTCGGTAACAAAAATAAGCCAAAGATGTGATTTGGTCTCAATTACATAAAACAAGAAAGTATTCCTTCTTTTCCATTTAACTAGAGCTGTTGAAGCGTGATACACATACTTAAGAGCTAAACGTGTTGGAAAGCATGAGCTTAGCTATCTGTGGGTACATCTACCCTCTTTCTTCATACAGCTCCTGAAAACGATGAAATACTTGCTTTGTTCCTCTGTGTGGAGGAACACTTCACAGAAATACACCCTACTTGACAGGATTATGCTCCAGAACACCCCTAAATCCTGCCCATTCCTGACCTGACTCCTCAGCATTAGACAGAATCTATGAAGAACTGTACCACCCATAAGCAAAACTGACTGAACTGCAACACTCCCACACGCCATTGGGGAAAAACGTAGGGCCCTTGCAGGCTTACAGTGAGTTCTGCCTACTTTCACTACACATTCATACCCTATATGCACACCTACCTGCTGCCCTTCTTACAGCTCATACACCTACACCCCTGAAGAAAGCTAAATTCGCACACAGGGAATACCATGATACGTCCTGGGAGGAAGGTCCTTTTGCTTTAAGGCAAAAACAGATTTCTGCAAAAAATGATAATTTCTTGTCTTTGGGGGACAATTTCATCTCCACATTTAAACAAAATTATGCAATAAGAATAGTACACTGAATAGGGCTGGTACTAGGTTCACATTTGCCTGTATCACCCCCCTGGCAGGCTGTTAGAAAAGGTGGAGAAACTCTATTTCTCCAGAGCCCACTCCGCTTCTCTGTACAGGCCTTTTCCTCCGTCTTCATGTATGCTCAGATCACCCCCACTTTAAGGGGGGGAAAAAAGGGCTTCCCTGGTGGTGCAGTGGTTGGGAGTCCGCCTGCCGATGCAGGGGACACGGGTTCGTGCCCCGGTCCGGGAGGATCCCACATGCCGCGGAGCAGCTGGGCCGTGAGCCATGGCCGCTGAGCCTGCGCGTCCGGAGCCTGTGCTCCGCAACGGAAGAGGCCACGACAGTGAGAGGCCCGCGTACCGCAAAAAAAAAATAGGTTGCACTAAATATCAACACCTCACTGCTTCTTCAAAGTATGCTGCGATTTTTCTGCATTTCTCATTCTCTCGCCTCTCTCCACACCCTCCCTCCTGAAATGCCTGTGATACGACTTCTATCTCCTAACTACGGACACAAATCTCCTGGTGTTAGGAAATGCCTCCAGTTGTCTGTTATCGCCCATCTCTGGACCTCTGGTCCACCCCGACCTCTGCTGGCAGCCTCTCCTGCACTGTGGCACTCTCCTGGCCCCATCGTGCTGGCCCCATCACTGCTGGCCCCGTATCAGGTCACCCCCTCAACTGTCTTTCCTTTTCAGCAGGCTGTGCCTTAATGCTGAGCTTATGCAAGGTTCTGTTGTGTTATTGTCTCTAGTTCTCTATATTCTCCCCTTTAGAAAATAAATCCACTTTCTTCTTCCATTGCAACCTCCATGATACTAAATCCCATCTAATCATTTGCAGACCCCATCTCTCACCCATGTTCTGCTCTTATATTCTTGGTGCCTATAGCCTGCTTGACTATTTCTTGGTCAACCTGAGCATATTGACCATCTTTATCAAATCAATCTTGATCAACCTTCCCCAAATGTGTTTCCCTCTTCTCCTCCAAAATACGTTTCTTCTTTACAACCTTCTTGCTAGTCATGCTACAATTCTGCTAGGTTGCTAGAAAACTTAGAATGCGTAGTTATCTTTGATGGTTCTGTTTCCTGTTACTTCTGTTGGCACAAGTTTGCTGCATACCTATTAATCTAAGGTGACAGGCAAGATTCTTTGAAATATTCTTTTGATTTATTCCTTCCTCTATTTATCTCAACAGTCAATCCTTTTTTTCCTTGGTCTACATGCAAGACTTCTCAATTCAGAGCAGGAAAATTCCCAGAGTCTAAGTCCCCAAGTCATTGGTCTGCAAAGCAGTCCGGGGGTACCTACATCCTGAGTTCTTGATATATGGAAACAATTAAACAAAGCCCCACTTCATTCCATCACTATGGCCTCATTTTGCTTTTACAGCTGCTGTACCACATATTCTGCTTCTGCAATGTTGCCAACTTCATACATTTTATATATTGCATTCCCAACTATATTAAAGAACTTATCAAGTAAAAAGAAACTAAGTATCATCTTCCTAGACTCAAATGGCTAGCTTCTTTAAGCTCAGTTTCATCCATTAACTGCAGAACTTGCTTTTCAAATTGTGTGAGTTCCCTGACATCTAAGAGTTCAGAAGCTAATGAACGACTTCTGTAAACAGTGAGAGTCATTAAATTAGGCATCCCCCCTCGCCTTACTTTAGAAATCACAAACTTTTGCCAAATGACGTGGAAAACTGTCTGAGTTAACATCACGTATCAGTGAGGCTTAAATATTCTCGGTATTCGGCTTCTCCACCTCAACCCCCCATGCATTATGTTCTTTTACTGTAGGACACGGTTCTGTGCCTTCTAAGACTCCATCTTTGGACAAAGAACCGTGCTCACTGGGTATCAGATTAGAGCAGGTGTCGCATTAGGTGCGGGGTCCAATCTAGGTGTTTGTGGGTGGCTCTGCTGTTCTTTCAAGGGGCTGTAACCAAACCCCTTTGCTCTCAAGAATGTCACCGCACCTGGGGTAAAGACAGAGATTTTTTGGAAGGCCCCGTGGGCAAGGCAGGACAGAACAGGAGGGCCTCAGGCTCTTTCCTCTTATCCTGTCCAACGGTTTCCTCTCAGCAGTCAAGAAGCGCTGAGAGTCACAGAGGAGAGATGAAAGACATCCCTGGAGGGCTTCAGACCCCTGAGATGACCCCTTTGTCATCTTTCGGAGGACAGCTCTTTGAGAGTGAGTGTCATCAGTCATCTTCAAATGGAACCTTTAATCTGTCCCGTGGAATCCGCCCTGTTCACTGATCCCTCTGTGATAAGGGCCATCAAGAAAGGAGCGCTGTTCACGCAGGACCTTCTGAGGAAGCTGAGCTCAGCCACACCTGTCACCAGGAGTCTCTGCCAGGGGTACCTATCGAGCAGCTGCTATCAATGGGGGCGGCGGCCCGTGTCAGCCTTAGTCTGTGGCTTCCAGCCATCCAGGCAACTTCTCAGGCCCGACAGGAGAAAGCAGAAGACGAGAGAATGAGATTCTGCATTGAGAACACAGCGTTCACGTACCGGACTCTCAGTCAAGACAAACTCAGAGGCACATATACACACACCCCCAGTGGGGAACACTCTGCTGTCTGACTCCAAATACCATCAGCCTACTCTGAAATGACAGAACTATCATAAACCACAGAGCCTATGCAACTTAAATAATTTCAGTTGCATCATATATATTTATCTTTTTCAAATAGCGTTAAACTTCATTAAAACCGTCCAGGATAATGCAAAAAAAAAAAAATGAAGAAAGGGATCTATGTTCAAATCAGCAGGTTCTATTTGCAAAAAGAGGGGTGGGAAGGTAAAACCCAAGTTGTTACTTGCAACTATAAATGTAAAAAACAGTAAAAATGTAGAGTTCCTAATTAACCCTGGATTAATTAACCACGTAGTAACCAATTAGCTATTATTCGTTATCCTTCCAAATAATTTAGAATTAGCCATAATTCCCCAGAGCTCCAGTGGGTTTTTACAAATCTTATGGTGTACAGGTGTGCTGTGCATTGCTGGATAAGTTCCAAATAGAAGCAGAGAAATTCCTTTTTTCCTCTCCTGGACAGTTCCCACATGGGGACATCTGAGCCATAGTTTGCTCTGTCCTTAAAACGTAAGGCACAGAAACTGATCACCAGAGGTCTTTTCCTGCTCCCACAATGTGTCCTGGCTGGTCTTTGGTAGCGTCTAAACCCGTCTGAGACTCAGACTTTCACCTTTCACAAGGGGCTTCTAGGGTGCTTATGGGGCTAGTCTCAAAAAGCCATTTTCATAGAATTCAAATACTAAATCACAAATACCCTCCACTACACACCCTGTATAGACTTCAGGTCATTTTTTTCAAACTGAGTATATTTACAAAATTTATAAATAAATTTGGGGCCTGTATTTTTAAGCAGGAGATTAAATGTTCTCTCAGGCTACACTAGCTACATTCGTCCACCTTATTTAACTCACATTTGGTACCCAATGACTGTACTGTTCTTCTCCAAGTATTTCCTGATAACTGCCATACTTTGGGTAATCAGCTTCCCTGTCAAATGGACATCCTTTGTCAATGATAAGGACAGCTGTGCCTTGTTACTGACGGAAGACAGCAAAGCATGAAAGTTTGGTACAAGGCATCCTAGTCTAGCTCTTGGAGTGTTGAGTTCTCTACAGAAAGCGAAATAAAATAAAACCCCAAACTTCAGAAGACAAAACGCCGGACTTCATAAGTATTTCCGCAGTTGAGAAGCCTTTCTCTTCAAGGATGTAACACAGCGTAGAGAAGAAGGAAGAGCAAGAAGGAGACAGCAGGGAGACAGGAACCTTGTTTACGTCCCATCTTCCTCGTTATCTGCCTTCGTGTTCGTTCATTTATGAAATACAGAAACTGCAAAACATCTTGAGAACTAGTTTCTCTAGATTCACTTTTCTACGGTCAGCTTGATTCAATAAGCATCATCTCGGGCTTCCCTGGTGGCGCAGTGGTTGAGAGTCCGCCTGCCGATGCAGGGGACACGGGTTTGTGCCCTGGTCCGGGAAGATCCCACATGCCGCGGAGCGGCTGGGCCCGTGAGCCATGGCCGCTGAGCCTGCGCGTCCGGAGCCTGTGCTCCGCCACGGGAGAGGCCACGGCAGTGAGAAGCCTGCATACCACACACAAAAAAAAGCATCATCTCCAAAACTTCATGTGAATCTTGAAAAACTTGGTGTGATTTCCCACAATGGCCAGAGTTTCATCAATTCAGTCTTAACCTTCCAAATGATTCTTTACGATATCTTCCATTTCCCCCAATCCATCATATTCCCTTAAATATAAAATTTTCGCTTTTGTAAAACTTTCCCTTATAACTGGCTACTTGTGTGCCTCTAATGCATTTTACTCTTTTAGTATGAAAAAGAATCTTAACGTGTTAGAAATCCAGATGCCTCGTTAGCACAGTAGGTAGCACGTCAGCCTCAAAAAATATTAAAAATCCCATTCCTTCTCTCAAAAGTGACTTCGATAAACTAGTACTTAACCTGGGCAATTCCAGGAGGAGCTAAGCCTTCTCAGAACAGGTACTACAAGGTCTTTTCAGGGTCTCCAGTTCTAAGACATAATCCTTAATCTCAGTGTATTTAAATATGGATCTGAAGAACTGACCTATTCAGTACTGTATGGAGCCCCTGAGATTTGATGAAGGAAAGAAAATGGAAGTAACAGTGTAGATACAAACCTTACTTCACAAACTTGGGGATGCACGTAATTGAATCACCGTTATTTTACTTAATGTACCTTAGCATTTATTTGTTCCTGGAATTCATGGAGCTGATGAAACAGTTTAGCTTTAGCTTCTCTTTGTGTTTAGGGGTTCGTGGGCGTGGATTCAGCCTACTTCCCCAAGGTTCTGTTAAGTGTCTGGAGCTTGTGTTCTGGGCTCCCATAGTAACCAAAGAGTGGATGTCAGGTGGCTGTGAGAGCGACAGTTCATCAGTCAGGGGTCAACCCAATATGCAGACCAGTAGAATGCCAACATCTATAGTTAGCTCTAGATCCATGGGAAATATACATACACATATGTGTGTATGTATATATGCAATTAACATGGAGATGGATGAGATATACCTATGTATGGTATCTGTATCAATACTATATTGACAGATAATATGCATCATATAGGTATATCTATAGATATGTAGCATGTAGATTGATAAATGTACATAAGATATAGAAAGATATAGCTATTACATATATTCCATATACATAAATATAGGGCATATCCTTCTATCTATATACCATATATATTCTCCATATTTTATATCTACATCATATATATATATATATATACACACAGACACATATATATCTCCCTATCCAATATATCCTATAGATACAGACAAACTGGTTCTACATATAAGCTATACTTCTCTCCAAGCCGTCACAGGCTTTGTAGAGTTACACACAGTTAGAGGGATTTGTTCCAGAGCTTTGCTGACACCCCTGCAGGGCTGGGCGAGCTGCTGCCATGAGGCTGTTGTCTCTGCGTCCGATGCTTCCAGCTGGAGCCGGAAGCCCACAGGGCAGCAGTCAGGAAGGGAAGAGGAGCCCCAGGTGGGAGGGATGGGAAGCAGGCTGAGCCCACAAGCGCTAGCGGAACCACACAAGGGTGGACCGACGCTGGTCATGATTGCCGCCTCGACCCTGGCGATGAGGGCTTCCTGCAGAACGCGGGGCCCCTCCCCAGGGAGCTGACAGACATCCACGCCTGACCTGTGACTTGGAGAAGCTGCGGGGGGAGCCGGAGAAAGTGGAGGACGTGCAGACCCAGCCGCTGCTTCACACCAACACGGTGAGTCAGTAGATCAGAGACAATGGGCGTGACCCGCAAAATGGCGGCTGCTTCCCTCGCACCCTCCTGATTCCCTCCCCCCACCCCCAAGGATGATCTCCTTTGTGGTGATTCATACAGGAGAGGGATTTCTGGGAAACATAATTCAGCCTAGCCATGCTGACATATTGCAGAGCCAACACAGAGGAGGACATGGCACAGGCTTCCAATAACTTTGCCCCAAATTTTAGTAACAGAATCTCCATATGCCCATAAAGTTTCCCGTAAAGGAGACTGCATTTCCTAGCCTCCCACGCAAATACATGTGGCTGTGTGGTTAAGCTGTGGCCAATGAACAGAAGCGAAGGATTACTTCCGGAGAGTAGCTTTTGAAGACTAGGAGGGAGGGCATCCTTCCTCTTTCTCGTCTCTCCTTCTGCTTTCTAGAATGTGTATCTGAGGGCTGGAGACCCAGCAGCCATTCTAGTGCATGAGGCACGGTAGAGCGGAGAGCACGGAGAAACCTGGGTCTTTGATGATTTGTGAGGCCACCATATCAGCCCTATATGGCCTCCGATATGTGAGTTAAGAGGAACTTTGATTGTTTCAAGCTACTACTAAATAATGTGTAATGCTAAATGGACACAGAAGCCTTGTGAATCAGACATGGGTGCACCTAGGAGGTTTCCTGGAAAACTCTAGCCTTATTCTCCAGCCCTATTCGCGTGACTCCTGGTGTTCTTAGCTTGAAGAACAGAGGAGCCCTATATGCCTTTTCTGTGCTGGGCATAGGAATCTTTTGCGCGAGTCCCTAAGGTCCTATGCTGCCTGCTATCTCCCTTGGGATCTGCTGAGGAAGCAGGGTTCCTATCTCAAGGATTTCCTGAAAAGGGGTGTGGTAAGGTTGCCAGGTAAATTATAGGACTCCTAGTTAAATGTGAATTTCAGATAAACAGTGAAAAAAAAATATTGACACGTCACACCGGCTTGCCCCTTCCATCAGCTGCAAAAACACAGCAGTTGCTGGAATGAGAGAGAAGGAAGCAGGAAAACTATAAAACGAGAGCCGTAACTCAAGAAACAAGGCATGTGAGGGCTATTGAATGTAAAGGCAAACATTCTGATGCAGCCCCGTCTATCTTGAGGAGTGCCCTGTGCCCTGCGTTTTAAACAAAATCAAAGGTTCATGGTGGTGATGCTGGATCTCTGGCCACATACATTAAATCTCCAGGTTCCATTCAAGGGTAAAAATATTTTATAAGTATTTTTCTTTTGCAAAAATGGATAATATGCTTTAAAGACACACGTGTTTTAAAAGGCTTCTGTTTTTGATAAAATTCACACCTATGGGAAAGCCTCAAAGACACTTGCTTTTTTTTTTGCTTTATTTTCAATAAAGAGTCGTCTAATAACCTAAAGTATTGATATACTTTCCCAGGTGCCTAACTGAATTACAAGAAGAAGAAAAACATGGTTTTACCTGTATCTACATGTCTCCATTTTGTACAGCGCACCGATATTTTCCGACATGTCATTTTAAAGACCTGAACCATTTTGATCTGGAAAAAAAATCAGGCCATCTACCTCAGTGAAATGAAACTAAGGTGCTGTTGAGGTGTAGTCCAGGAAGAGGACGGACGCCCAAGCGAGTTTTGAATCACACCGCGTTCATCGTGAATCTGCGTCTGATGAACCGTCCTCCTCCTGTCTGTTTCCTTTCCCCGGGAACAGAATCTGTTTAATGTCTTTAGAGTCTTCCATGTTCCCATGTATTTCAACAGCAACGGACCTGAATAGCACACTCCTCGCCACTTGACTGCGAAATCACAGACAGTATCAACCTTTTGTTTCCACTTCAACAGCCTCTAGCACACTGGTCCTTATATGAACTTCTTCTTTTAGGAAATCAAATGCCCGTGATTTCATCGGACTATCATGATTTCCCACCCACTGCATTCTTCACTGAAAGAAACCTTCCCACAAACGTTTTCGTTGTTCTGGTTGTTGATGGTGAAACCAAAGCACCAGAGAGTGTACAAGCATGCAGTGCACAGCTGTCGGCAATAAAAAGACGCAAGGCAGGAATATGAATACAACCTTTGCCCTGAATCGTCACTGGCGTCCAACGGATGCTTTAAGGTAGAGGGCCTCTTGACGCCGATTGCTACAACCTAATTAATGCAATTCTTCATTACGCACCCAAAACCAGAGACAGATTCGAAAACAAAACAAAGAAGGAGAGAACACCCGTAAGACACTTTTGATGACCTACCAAAGCTTGTGCCAAAACCAACAACAATCATATGCTGAAATCTCTACTTGAGACACTGTCTGGCAGAATCTCTCCTGCTACTACTGTTCATAAAAATGAAAAGCAACACTTTTCAACGTTCTTAAATCTCAGAAACGCCTTTTATTGAGTGTGACTCTGCTGCCTTATTAGATAGGGCTGGTTTATATCACAGACACTTGGGGCCTTTGGTGCTGAAGTTAACAGTTTACTGAAACAAGCTCTTCTAGTGTGTAGTGCAGACCTGTCCATATGAAGAAGTTGCACTCTACCATTTTACACCAAATCCTTCAGTTCACCTCAGTATTATACAGTAAATTACCCGTGTGGTGATGACTGTTATAAATTTTCACGGTTTTAAAAAGTTGTATTCTGAAATGATTGCTTTTGTGCAAGGTATGTCTCTAAAGGAGAGCAAAAAAGGGGCTTTATTTCTTCCAAAGCAGCTCTGTTCCTGGGTGCAGATATTCGGGGTGTTATTTATCCAAGGGAATCCAAAGGAAAGTATCTTTGAAAGTTTCCTCCAAATAATCGTATCTCAAAAACTATCTAAATCCATTCTGTTCATGAATCTGGAGAGCAAGCATTCAGGTTACAAGAATTTGCGTAGTGAAGGACAATGCATATATCCTGTTTAGCTCATATATGTTTGTCATACTTATTATAATGCCCCCCCCAATTTTTCCATTAAACTTGGCATGTGTGGTGATAATGTATAAGTCAGAGCAGATATCAGACTGTAGGTCTCATGTACAGTGTGAAGGAGAGAACATCACAGCTCATTTGCTTTTCAACAAACTATTCAACTCTGACAATTTATACTGAGTCTAGTCAGCATTGTTTCATTCAGTTTTATATCTATACATACAATATAATTTATGTATAGTTATATAAAATATATACATAAACATATAAATATCTATGTTTATATAGATCATATACACCTTATAAAGGAAAGATTTAACTTGTGTTATGTGGAAGCTCTAGTTAACACCGCAAAACAATTCTGAGTCATAAGGATTGAAATCAGAGTTCAGAGGGTAAATGAAAATACAAATGGAAAGGCAAAAGCCACAGGGGGAGGAGGCCCAGTAGGAAGGGACTTGAAGGAGGGGGTCTACACAGGTCTGTTAACCCTAAAACGTACACAGTGTCAGAGCTCGAGCTGGACGTGGGAGACTCACTGAGGCTCACAGTCAGCTGAGTCCAGACGGTGCCCCTGACTCACTCACAGCTAAGAGTCACCCTTTCAGCACCAGGACGCTGACCTGCTGACTCTGGCCAGGTTTCAGAGAAGCCGCCGTCCCCCCCCATATCCTCCCCTGGCCAGGGTCCCGCCTTCTTGCTGTCCCGCAATCACTCAACCCCCCAGGGCTCAGTGTTCCACAGATTCTCACGCCCACTAATCCCAGGAGGTGTGAGAGA